>NC_141599.1:48791063-49091563 GCF_047967505.1 Dipteris shenzhenensis | reverse complement strand
AGTGGTTCCCCCTTTTTCTCTCGAAGACCACAGCACGGTGGAGATGGCATTTTATGCCTCAACCTTGGATTTTTCCTAGTGCGCTCTAGGGAGCTTCATATGGGCTCATTAGGGTGTTCTATTCTCATGATATAATTCCATTTGGAGGTTGCTCTTGCGGTTTTTTTTCATACTTAATTGAAGTTTATTTCATGGAAAAAAATCGTGCAAATGTAAGTCAAGCAGATTGAGGTGTGTCATCATCGGCTGAGTCAAGCAAATTGAGGTGTGTCATCATCGGCTGGGTAAATTGAGGGAATGTATCTAATTTATCATACTTCCGACTTTGGTTCTATCAAACTCCTCAAATGCTTCAACACTCAAACATACTTATCAACCACCTTAGAATCACTTCCCACAAATCCAATCAGGCACAAAACTCTACCTCTTATTACTTTCACCATGTTGTAAATCTAGGATCTCCTAGCTGAGCCTATTAAATTTCTACCTTCTGTTGGAATATGAAGCCAAAGTGAGTCTAAAATGAGTGTTCTAGGTGTGTTTTATAGTCTAGTGAGTCCTAGACATGCCACGTGTCATATTGGGAGCTATCCCATATACACTATGGCTTTCTAGAGTCTAGTGTCACACTATATAGTGTTGTACTTGTCTATTGTCTATTACATGAGTCAACATCGAGCTCTTTGGTATCATGTGAGTACTTGTCCATTGTGAAGAAACAGCCTTCTCAAGAATGCAAATGTGTGCAATGCACATAGAATTTGAATGCCAATTGGCCCTCCAATGGGGAAGAGCGCCCTCGTGAGAGTACTTGGTTCTATTTTGATTGCATGGGAGAGAGATGGCGGATGAATGCAAGGTGAATGAAGAATGCTACGTGAGATTCACAATGAAAGGGTGATACCCTTTCATTAATGTCCCTTGAGATCACTCAAGTTCCATCTTCCCATTTACACCTACCCTTAGCCTATGACCCATGCACCTACCATTCAATGCACCTTAATGCACCCTTCCCTTCCTATTGCCCCTAGCACCTAGACACGTGTGTGCACATTTTTATTAATAGAATAAGTATCACATGTCCAAATTTGATGCCATGTGAAGCAGTGGCTCCAACTCGACTAGTCCTATCTACTCAGATGATCCACCGCCATAACAAATCAGTCGGTGTCCATCATAAATACAAATACATGTTACACCATTGGCGTATAATATATAATAATGTTTTCAATGTCTACTAATCACGGATTAGTGATTCTTCTTGTCATGACATCCATTGCTTTCATTTCCTTTCCATTTCATTTCCATTATGCTTGTTATCTTTCCTTTCCATTCCTTACCACTATGATCTTTCGTGTGGTATCAGAGCCATGTTCCTAGCCTTGCTCTCTCTTTCCCTTTCCCTTGCAAGAGGTTGAGGTGAGGGAGGCCAATGAAGATACTCTACCTCCTCTTCCTTGTAAGGCTGCCCTCTTCTCTCCTTCCTCGAGCTCTCTTCATGATTTGCCACCTCTCTTCTCCTTCCTTCAGCTACATCATTCTATGACCTGCAGACAATGTGATGCTTCTATCCGGATGTAGAAGCAGAATCACAGCTTTATGCCTTCAGCAAAGTTGTAGAGGACATTGAGTACTACAAATTTTGTTTTTACATCATTGCAATCCGAGTTTTCTGTGAAAAGTTACAGCCCTTTCAAGAAGTGTCAAAATTTGTTTCTGCACGCAAATTTTCCCTACCACTATGATCTTTCACCTCCTCCTATTACTTTCAGTTTTACCACGCCATAAACCTAGAATCTCCTAGCAAGGCCAGTCGTGAAGCTAAAGAAGGAGAGGAAGAGGAAGAAGATAGGGCCTCGTGTTACTATCTGAACTCTACAAAATAATTTTGTCAGTAATCATTCACAAATTGACACTAATTTTTTTAATTTTGTGCTTGTGGGTTGTTACATAGAAAAACAAGCATGGCTTTTGTGAAGTTTACTTATTTAAGCTTTTCTTTTTAGCTTCTTTCTAACAAGCTTTGTTTTTTCAGACATTGGATTAGAAAAGCCTGAGATTGAGGACGTAGGTATAGGTGTCTACAGCATTGAAGAAGATAAACAGAAGACTGAGGAAGATAACAAACGACGGCTTGCATTAGAAAACAAAGAAAAAGTGAAAGAGAAACTAGATTTGATCCGTAAGTCACTTGCAGAACTTTTAAGAGAGAACAAGGAACGAAGTCCAAGTGAAAGGTTACCTATAGAAGAATTTGAGATTGATTCAAATCTAAGAAGGTATTACTTCAACAATGTCTTGTTTTGTTGCTAAGTATCCCATCAATTCCTTCAAGTGTGCACTTTAGTCAATTTTCACTCTTCAACTAGTATTTTATTCTGATATAATTCAGATTATGATGCTTGCACCAACAAAATGGATGCAATAACATACTCCAAGCTCATTTAAGCTATGAATTCATAATAATTATTAAAAAAATTATCATTTATGAGTCCAATGAAAGTTGACGATAAAGGAACTTTTCCCTTTTGAAGAAAAGACATGGAGAAATTGGTGCTTCTAACATACTTGAAAAATACAAAGGTCTTCATGAAACAAGCAATTCACCTTGTGCATGCTGGGCATCTTAGGGTCAAAGGATTTTCCAAGTGTAAATTTCACTTTTTGATTTAATGGAATGTTTAGTGGAATCTTGTCTTGATTATCTTTCTCATACCTCTAGCTTTTTCATTTGGTAGTTGTTTTATAGTGATGTCAGTAGAATCACTATGAGAATTGTGAACGTATGTGCAAAGGTTTTGTCAAATTGGGGACTTTATGGTTTTAAAAATCATTAACTTTTGTTTGAAATGTCATCATGAATGTTTTTAATATATATGAGTCAATTTTATTGGAAATTAGTATACAGGATGGTGTGTGTTTAGAATCCTAAGCTGAGTTCAGTTTTCAACCCCCGAAATAAAAGAAAGCTAAACTAAAGCATAGTAAAGGAAATTCTCCTTTGCATACTGTAAGAAGGGTCTTGAATGTGATCTGATTTCTTTTTCTAAAACACCTGACATAATTGGAGCAGCTTGGAAAACTATCTATATTCCCTCTATACTTTTTGAGTTAAAAGAAATGTAGATGATCATTTTTGGTTGCTAGCATGATCGAAGATGAAATTCAAAAGAAGATCGATCAAGAAAAACAAGGATTGCAATGGGAGAGTGATAAAAAATCTATTGGTCTTTCAAAGCTGCGCCTTCGTTTCTTGGATTCCCTAGAGGTATAAACTTATGACAAAAATTAAGGATACCGTGTTTCTCAATGTTGATTAAAAAATGGCTAGATATTATGCTTTTTAGTTGTATTTGTTGCTATTTCAAGAAATGTCTAATCATTCCCACACCAATTTTGGCTTATTTATCATCTAGAAATAGATTGTCCATCAAATAAGGAAAATAGTAAGATAAAACATATACATTGGTTGTACACTCTTTTGCCAAGTTTTCTAAGCAACTGTAAGGATGTGAAGCCATAATATATCTTAAATTCAATCCACAAATTTGCGTCAAATGGTCACAACTACATGAAATTGAGGAATTTATTACAATGGGAATACGCTTTGTAATTGTAAGAAAACAGGCAACAACATAAAATTGAGGAATTTATTACAATGGGAATACACCTTGTAATTGTAAGAAAACAAGCGAGGAAAAGTGCCACTTTCTATTGCATCCAAAACTTAAGAATTACCATAGCAACTCTCCCTCATGCTTGAAGGGTGTGAATGTCGATGACCATGGCCAATTTTATGGACCTTGCACAATATGATTCAACCCCAAATACAGAAGGAAATTGCTATTCTATCTGGTAGCTCTTACTCCCTCTTCAAGGGTGGGTTGGGTCCTTGTGGATCGTCGGACTAGGGCTTCTTTTGCAAAAAACAACATCACTAGAGGCAAGTCAAAGGATGCACATACGGGCTTCATAGTCACGGAGTAGGGAGATATTTGCTAGATATCTACACCACTCATGAGCTGCCCATATACAATCAATCATACAGGATAGAGGTAGGCATGGTCAAAGAGATACATGGTGGCCACATGAAGAGACCACAATATAGTGGACTACATCTTGGGGTCCCTACCTTCACATCACAAATTTCTAATGTCATTGTATACCCCCTTATGCCAAGAGCAGACCATTCCCACCTTTCGTTTGGTCTAACTTTTCCTCAACCCATACAGGACACACACAGGACCACCTCCTTCACATGCTTTCAATATAGCATCAACGCTCCCTAGACGGTAGACCACATATGTGGCTGTTATTTCTGCACTCTTCTAGACCACATAGACGACCACCTAGATATTGATGCCAAAGGCCTCCTCGTCACAAATCTGTCCATGTCGCAGCTTAACATTCCTCCCATTGCAAACTAAAAATGCACAAAAGTTCCCCAAAGGGTTTGTACCTCAAAACATTTGATATGATGATGAGTGCAAAGTGTTTAGGACCTTCTTGTGCCACTACATCAACAAATGCAAGGAAAGGCTGGATTTATTAAAGGGAGATTTGTCACCCAATCTACCTACCCCCTATAGACTTTTGTCTAGTGCATGGTTCATGAGAGATGCTCCACGTGGAATAGCTATGCAACATATAGGAGATTGTGAAGGAGGTTCAGATGTTGCACACCTAAAGTAAACACAACAAGGGAGAACCTCCATTCTGCACAAAGCAACAATCTACCTACCTTCCTTCTATAGACTTTTGTCTAGTGCATGGTTCATGAGAGATGCTCCACGTGGAATAGCTATGCAACATATAGGAGATTGTGAAGGAGGTTCATATGTTGCACACCTAAAGTAAACACAACAAGGGAGAACCTCCATATGACTAAACCTTGACATGCATTGCAGACTCATCAACTCTTGCTCTCTTCCACACTACCGGTGGAGCATCTGGAGCCCCATCCGAGGAAATAATTAAGTCCTTTGGAAGACCTGCAAGACATGGATTTGCCTTTTGAATGGGACCCTGGGAAAAGGTAAAAGGAAGTGGGGGGGTTTGTGCCCAAATTTTTTAATTTATATTTAGTTATATATATGTATACGTATTTAAATATGCACATGAAGAAAACAACCCACAAATTCTTTCCAAAGAGGAAAGGAAGAAAAAAAGGGATGCCTTGCAAAATCGTGGAAAGCAGCCAACACAATAGGAAAGGAGGAAAGGGAAAGGCATACAAGCACCTAGTAAGAAGAAAGAAGAGAAAGCACTAAGAGACAAATAGATTGAGCATTTTGAAGAGCTTAAAAGAAATCCCATAAAGCTATTCCAAAAGCTACATGGTAACAAAGCGTTGGGGGGGAAAGTGTCATGGGAAGAGATGATAAGGTTGGTCAAGGACCTCTACAAGAGAGAAGGGGAAGAATAGGCCAAGGAACATTTCTCCATCAAAGCCACACATGGTTTTATCACATAAAAAATGTGGAGATAGGGTTGGAGAAATTAGCAAATGGGAAGATCCCAGATTCCCAAGGGCTAGTAGCAGAGATGCTGAAATGGGGAGGAGATAAGACAAAAGAGATGCTAACAATGCCAATAAATAGAGCTTTGGAAGAGGGATTCCCCACCGAGTGGCAACTCAATAGAATCGTATTGATTTACAAAGGAGGAGCGAATACGACAATAAGAAATTATCAAACAATTGCGGCACACTATTTAATGGAAAAAATACATGATACTATACTTGAGTAGAAAACCAATAAATGGGCAGAAGAGCACAAGAAAAGAGCACCATCTGAAATGGATTTCAGGCCCAAGCACTCAACAACAAACCACCTAGTCACAATATGAACTGCAACAATGGGGCTTAAGAACACGAGATAAACAATTTATTGTTGTTTCTCGTCACCATTCATTTTCTCCCCCCCTCTGGCTATATGGAAAAGGCAATTGCACTGCCACCCAAGGAACAAAGGGCTTAAGGGACAAGTGCCAACAACTGGCACAATAGCATGGATACGACGTTAGGAATTCTGAGTTAGCAAATTTGACGTTAGCATTTGGTGATCCTACTAGGGAATGTAAATCATACACACTAGAGAAGCCATTGGAGAGCAAGTGGAGTGACTCTTACCATGGTTGATAACCACGTCTGCTATCTTCAGCATGACCACATTATTTATAGTGCTACCACATGACACCTTCAGTGTGTCTATGTGGTAGCTTATGTCACCTTCAGCATGACCACATTATTTATAGTGCTACCACATGACACCTTCAGTGTGTCTATGTCATCTCCACTGTGAATCTATCACCTTCGGAGTGACAGATCACACTATCATATGCAATATGACTTAACCAGACAGCCTTTGACACGATACACTATGGAGTGCAAATAGTGAGTAAGCCCTCCTGATGGGCTCTGGAAATAAGCACACTGGCCAATCCCCTCTAAAATCACCCTTGGCCTAAGTTTATAGGCCTTGGAAAAGCTAGGCACCCCATTGCTTGGCCCCCAAGTCATCTAATTTTGGAGAAATCTGCCTTTTGAAAGCAGATCTTGAAGAAGCTGCCTTTGCTTGTCCTGCAAGTCACCTCACTTTGCTTGTCCTACAAGTTACCTCACTCTGCATGTTTTGCAAGTTGCCTCATCGAAACTTTACCTCCATGCCTGATTTATCAAAGGGACTTTTACCCCTCTCTAACCTCCAGTCCCTTGCCTTGGCCCATGGAATTAATTACACAGAACTTGCCTTTAAACATTTAATTCATCAAAAGGCCATGGTATTCGTTGTAAATTACCCTAAGGTCCAAAATTTCACGTCCTAATGACATACTCCCCCTTTGAAAATTTGCAAACGTCCCCGTTTCTACCGAACGTTTTGCTTTGTTCCATCAGAACCTGTAGCAAAAGTCTCAAAGCAAGTTAGTTAGTTCAAAAACACAACGAGGCATCGTTCCACAAACAACAGACATACATGCCATCTATCAATGATATGAATTCTCCCAATGCTGTCCTGAATCTCTCATAATAAAGCTCATCTATTTGACCTTGTCTTTTGTAGCGATCCAAAGTAGGCCTGCTTAAGGAGGAGTGTCTATGGCTTCGAACCTAGAGTTGTGCCTCACCATTGGCTACAGACCAAGGTAGCAAGGACATAAAGGATCAAGTAGCAACCATTGGCTCTTTGATATACTAGTGAGTCCAACAGCCATGTATGCAGCACCCTTCTAAGGATGTGATCTACCAACAGTTGAGTGGCAGAGATTCGAGGGGCTATAGGTTATCATGGGGTCTAGGATGATCAGGAGTAAAACATCGGCAACATCCCATCGGACCTAGAGCACAAGGTACATCGAGAGCATACACAAGCACTCAATATATGCAAACATACAGTTAGTGTGCTTTTTTTTTTTTCATATGGCCATCCCATAGGACCCATATATGTTCCTCTCTATGCTACCCACTTTCATATGGCCATCCCTCAGGACCCACAACTAGTGGTACATCATGAGTACACACACAAAAGCACTTCATGCATGCAAACAAACATCCCATGCATACTTTTCACACATGTTCCTTTCAATTATTTACCCACTTTGTCTTATGGCTATAGGGGACTATCCAAATCTATTATGGTAGCTCTAAAAGAGTCTTGTCAAGAAAGAAACCATCCATAATCCGTGGTCTATCAAGAACATATCACAAAAGTTCACAATCCAAACCACATATTCATGAACATCATAGAAAGCGAATCAACGAGTTTGGCATCAAGTGCCATTAGAATTATGTGGCAGTGACCGCAGTTTACCACTTCCTGTTTTTGTCTAGCAGGTAGGCCATCCTACTTCTCGACGATAGTAGTGACTACAGTATGCTAGCGTGTCTTATTTTCTGAATACTCCCTCTGATGACCTGTCATGTAAGAGTGCATATATTGCCATTACAAGAATGGACCACATGCACAACAAGACTTGTGTTACATATGTGATATGCAGATCCATGGATAGCAAACCACAGATAGATTCTGTCATTTTCTTACATATACCTGTATATTCAAGATTACATGTACCTGTGTATACATGCAGTATATTGATTTGGTAGAGCTGCAAGTAACCAACTCATATATGAAGGTGCATGGTGGAGAGGGAGAGAGAGAGAGAGAGAGGGTAGGCTAGGGAGAGAGATAATGATACTCAAAGAGAGACATAATGAAATGGAAATGAAATAGCAAGAGCAATGAACAAAATGAAAGTACTCACATGTAGACCAAAGAGCTTGTAGGCTTGATACTTGATTGATGTGACAAGTGACGATTACAGCTCTTATATACAGCACACACACACATATGACTACCAATGTATATGGGATAACTCCCAGTGTGACAAGTGGCATCCATAGGACACCCTACACTAAAACTCACACTAGGACTCACTAAAACAAACCAAAGCTGACTCAACTTGACTCCATTTCCTAACACCCCCTCATGAAGGAAAGGTGAGTGACTCTACTGGAATGGAACCAAGAACAGAACCTGACAATGATGGTCATCGAACTGTGCAATGATGTTCTAGAACGACACGGCTCCCATGCTAACTCAGAGGCAAAGTGAGCATGGCTCAGAGGCTAGTAAGCATGGTGTAGACTCAGAGGCTCACCTACCTAGCATGGCTCAGAGGCTCATCATGCATGGACGCATGACCAACTTAGAGGTCTAGGAGACCAATGTACCAACATCCTAGAACTCACATGCCATGCTTGATAAATAGACCATCAAAGCCAAGACATGGCTCCCATGGTACATCCCCCTCCTAGCCCCAGGGACTAATGAGGGACATGAAGCCACACGTGACAAATATAAAATCAATACATCATTTTAGGAGGACTATCCAAGGCTGAGAACCTTTATTTACACCTCAAACATTCATTTTAGAGGGACTACTCAAGGTAGAGAACCTTTATTGACCCCAATCATAGAAAATAAAAATATATTTCATTCATTTTATACATAGCAAGGGCAGAGAACCCGTAAATGACCCCAAACATAAGAGTGCACATCCCGATCCAAAGAAGTATGTCGGTGAAGAATATGGCAAGAATGCCTCGAATGATACGTTGATGTCGGCCATGGGAGCAGCTACAAGGAGCAATCACATGATGACTCTCAAAATGTTGCAATGTGGGTCACCAAGATCAGAGTAGAACCTGTAATAACTCCAAGTAGCTGCTGCACATAAGATTGCACATCCCGATTCGAAGAAGTATGAGACAAGAATGCTCCGAATGATTTGTCGATGTCGGCCATGGGAGCAGCTACAAGGAGCAATCACATGATGACTCTCAAAATGTCGCGATGTGAGTCACCAAGATCGGAGTAGAGCCTCAAATTTGAGCAATTATGCCCAAAGGAGGTAAAATGCCCAAATGAATGTACCAAATAGTAATGAAATTACATCTATTTTGAGAAATCCCCAAAAATTTTCCATGTTAGAGGCTTCAATTATGCCAAAGGACTGAAAAAGTAAAAAAGCCTTAAATTCTAGAGATTAGGGTTTTTTGGTCAAAATTAAGGTTTAAAAAAATTTAGGGCTTTTCGAAATTTGTTGCATGAAAGTGTCCTAGAAACACTCACGAGCTCTCTAACCATGAAAGTCCCAAAAAATACCAAGTATCCAACCTGAAATTTCAAAACTCAACTTTTAGGGCAAAAAACATAGTTTTGACTGTTTTTCTCAGATTTCAGCACTGGATTTGTTGTTCAGAGTGTCATCCAGCAGCAATAGAGATGGGAGATTGTAGAGATAAAGGAGGAAGTTGAAAAATGACCTCAACCAAACCCTAAATCGTCCAAAACAGTGTGGTGGCTGGTAGAGAGGCCACAAACTTGATGAAAAACGGGACACGAGTGAAGTTTTCGCGATGAAGAGCTCCAAGACCAGCAGCTTCACCAATGGCAGTAGCTCCAATCTTGAATTTGTTGAAGAAGAGCAGCTCATGGAGAGGCTAAGGGTGAGAAGAGAACAAGATGGGGAGAAAGGAGTGGAAGGGAGCTCAATCATGGAGGAGAGGATGGCTTCCATTTGCGGGCTTTGGTCATCCTCTAGATTGAGCATGGATAAGGGAAAGGTAGGAAAGGAGGCTCTGATACCACATGAAGGTGCATGGTGGAGAGGGAGAGGGAGAGAGAGAGAGAGGGTTGGTGCCTTTGCCTAAAGACAAGAATGCAATTGGCTGCAAGTGGGTCTATGAGGTGAAAGCACAATGCAGATGGCTCTGTTAGCAGATACAAGGCAAGATTAGTTGTCAAGGGGTATGCACAGACATATGGCATTGATTAAAGAAACATTCAGTCCGGTTGCAAGGATGGCAATCGTAAGAGTAGTCATTGCTATGGTTGCATCAAAGGGATGGTCTTTACATTAGATGGATGTAAAGAATGCCATCTTGCATGGCGATTTGCAAGAAGAGGTCTATATGGAGCAGCCACCAGGTTATGTGCATGCTGTTCATCCTGAGTTTGTTTGCAGGTTAGAAGCCGTATGTACTATAACGATTGGGGTCTTTACCATTGTCTTTTAAGGGATGGGTTTGGGCGTGTCTCTAATCTCTTGTCTTATCTGAATTAGAGATGCTTGGCGACTTCATTCATGATACCGTCGAACAAAGAGACACAAGAGACTAATCTCTTGTCTTATCTGAATTAGAGATGCTTGGCGACTTCATTCATGATACCGTCGAACAAAGAGACACAAGAGACTGTGGGACAGGTCGATGCATAGATTAGGATCAGGGATCTTCTCTCCATGTTCACTAAACATGGCTGACAAGTGTGACAGTGACACTTGTCCAACATAGGACCACAGTTAGAAGACCATAGCGGACCACGCACACTGATCATCGCCAATGCTTCATCACAGGTTTTATGCCATTGTAGCCTCACACATCCTTGGGATCTTCCACGGGCTTGATCCCTCTGCTAACATCTAGAGAAACATTTTAGTGTTGCCGCACCACAATTTTTGTCCTCTCTATGGGCTCATGCATTTTATGTACTAGTGAAGGAATGGGAGAACAAGCTAATTCTAGGAACAGAAAGGAAACATGGTATACATAATGGAAAATGGAAATCAAATGAACAAATAATGATAAAGTACTCACATGTAGACCAATGTAGCTTGTAGCTTGATACTTGATTGATTTGACACTAGACAAGTACAGCTCTTATATAAGAGCACACACACACATATGAACACCTATGCATATGGGATAACTCCCAATGTGACACGTGGGATCCATAGGACACACTAGACTAGAACACACCAAACCCACTCATCTTGGCTGCATGTTCTAACAACTAGTGTTCATATGTTCATGTTATACTTGCCTTGGGTGTAGATGCCGCGCTTAGAGGCTCCACCCATTTAGCTCATTGTATGTAGTTTTTTTAGTTTAATAGACCCTTTAGGCTCTTGAAGACTTTTTTAAACGTCCTTTGCGCCACAGTGAGAGACGGCTCGAAAGGTGCAGATCATGGACATCTTTGCAGCTGATTGGAGAGCCGCCATGGCACTGGGTTTCAGATTTTGAGTTTGAGTTTTGAGTTTTTGAGTTTTTGAGTTTGAGCTCTTGAGCTCTTTACCTTAGCATAGCACTCAACAAGGGACCTAGGGCACCCTTTGCTGCAGCCCATAGAGGCTTGTATCTCTTGATGTACTTTGTCCCATAGGACCATGAGACTTTCTGAGGACGTTAATGAGAGAGGGCTGCCCACAGTAATAACAGGATACATATGGGAGTCAGCTCATAGGAGGGAGCTGAGAAGAGATATAGCGGAGTACGAGTAGAGATGACCCAAATCCCAATCCTGTGTCAGATGGGCTCTCGCCTCTCTGCACTCAACATTGAACCAAGGGTTTTGGGGCCACCTGAGGCAAAGAGGATCTTTCAACGGTTGACACGTCGTAAGAGGAGGACCTTCCTCACACATAGGATGGATGAGATTGTCGGATCTTTTTGAGGAGGAGACCCAACCACTGGATGGGGGTTTCTATTGGAGGGGAAGCCACCTATTCCCGTCATTGACCTAGATGTGTGGCACACATATGCATGTTCCCTCTATGATGCCCAGTTACAAACTTTTTTGTGAGAAGAAATCTTTATTTCTATAGAATAATTACATTCATAGCTGCTTCAAAAGCGAAGTAGCTACTACTCAAGAAAAGATCTCAGTATAGGCATCCTGATCAATCAAACGAGTCTGAAAACAATCGTAGAATGATTCTTGCAGAGATCGTTTGAAAAAAAGGAAGGATGAAAATAGTGGATCACCAAAGACTCTATGATTTCTATCCATCCATAAAGTCCATAGGGTCCAATATCGCACCCATACGAAAAATAAATCAAAACCCTGTCTCTGGGGATGAAATCCAAACAACCAGAAAAATCTGCCAAAAGTAACAGTAGGAAATCGCTGTCGAAGCCTCTGTCTGATGAGAGCAATGAGATCAGAAGTATTTGGACAGGACCAAAAGATGTGGATCACTGATTCAGTAGAGTGCGAGCATCTGTGACAAACTGCTGAAGCAAGTGCGAGTAACTGTCCAGATGGAAAAATGCCAAGGAGAACTCGCCATAGGAAAAGCTGTTGTCGAAGAGGGACTTTGTAATGCCAAAGGAGACGCAGCCTTTTTCTCCACCACACTGCCCAGTTACAAACACCACGGGATATGTCCTCTATACCCATGCCCACCACTTGCCAATTGTTCACCATACAGAATGTACGGGCTGCACTTCGGCAATTACACAATCGGAGAGCGCAGGAGCATGAGGGCCTACGGAGGTCCTATAGTCCCGGTCCTAGCATAGATGTTCAACCGGGCTGTGTGCTATGGCTTTCCACCGGATTGGAGCACTACCACTATTGTATCAATACACAAAGCCGGAGACCCTATGGAGACTCGGAACTACTGTACCCTCATGATTGGCCACACTCTGGCCAAGATTTATGGATCAGTTTTAGAGAGGGATCTCAACAGTCATACAAAGGCTCAGGGGCAACGGGCCCTAGGGCAGGTAGGATTCCGGAGACAACATTCTACCATAGATCACATACCACAGGGACTTCAAATAGTACATGATATGATATGACATGTTTGTACTTGATTTTGCTTAAGCTATTTAGCTCTTTATTTCAGCATAGTACTCAGCAAGGGCCTTAGCGCGCACTTTACTCCAGCCCTATGTGGGTTGTATGAGTTTTTTCCTTATGGTGTATTCCGCACTTTGTCCCATAGGCCCGCGAGGCCTCCTGCTGACGTTAATCTCTCTCTACCATGTTGTACTTAGTACTATCATTTTGCATTTTTGCATTTTACATTGGTGTGGATGCTCGTTAGTAGCTCCACCCTCACAGCTCGTTTTGTACCAGGTTTTTCACAATCTCATAGACCCATCGGTCTTCCAAAGACTTTAATAAACTTTCTTTCTACCGACCTTCCTTGGAGATGATGCATACCTCGCCCATGCCTCAGGCACTCCTATATCAATGGTTCAAGACGCCACCGCCAAATCCTTCCACAACTCAACACCACCGCTAGATCCTTCCGCAACTCAACATTTCCCAGCTAGAAAGATGCGGCAAAGCCCATGGTTCGATGATGAGTGCCAAGAGATGAGATCTCACACATGAGTAGGCTTTGGGACACCTTACGATTTCTGAGAAAAACCTTACGACTTCTCTATGAGGGGAAACCATCCCTCCCCGTCATAGATCCGGGTGTTTGGCACACATATGTGACATCACTCTATGATGTCCCGATCCATGCAACACATGTATTTTAATTTGTAAGATTGTATATATATATTATTTGGTTCTAGAGAGGTCTATCTACTAGAGATACGTAGGCTCCCAAGTGGTTGGACATTGGTGTTTCTCCCACACAACAATCAATAGAAAACTCCCTTTTTGGAGTTCAGCTAGGTAGGAGAGTAATAGTTGCCAACTAGGTGTTGTTGGCCACTACTAGGTTTGTTTTCTCTTGTTGGTGTCATTGTGCAGCTCAAGAGAGACCTATCATAAATTTTTTTGGAGCGGGCTTGATGGTTTCATAGGTACTAGAGCTAGAGTGGCTTGGGATACTTTGATTCTTTCAACCCAAGAGAAAAGGCTTAATATCATTAATCTAAATACTCAGTGTACAGCTTTGCTTTGCAAGCTGGTTGGCAAGGGACTCTTGGCAGGATAGGAGCCATGGAAGGATTTCTTCTCACAATGCACTTGGGCTTGTATCCCTTCTTCAAGAGGTCAGTGGTTAGAGACACTTCATGTATCTTCATCTCAGCAAACCTCGAGGTGCTTTCCTCATCACTTAGGCTTCTATTGTGAGAGCTTGGCACAACTTTGTCGGTTCCTTGTAGAGGATTCTCCCCATTATGTATAATGAGATTGATAGACGTCCAATCATGTGGAATGACTTGATCTTGGATGATCATGATATACCTTTCGGTTTTCTGGTTATAGTGGTCCGAATGGGAAATAGGTTCTACTTTCAAAGGTCTGAATCATAGACTCTTGCTAGCTCAAGTGCCATGCCTATTCTACATCTCCTCGTGGCACCTTCAAAACATTTCAGCCTGCGTTGCTCTCCTATGGGCAATGTTTGCTACTGTGAACCTTGACCTCCTTGCTGCTATGTAGGCAGCCAATATTTTTGAAAATTCTATGTTCATCACAAAAAAAAACCAAAATTTGATAACCTATATCTTTTGATTGACAAGCCCAAGTTGGGTCATGTAGCATATCATATCAAATGGCAAGACATGATTAGATATCAATCATGTTTTATGCACCATTTAGTGAAGTTACATGCATTAACATAAGCATTTTATGAACTTATGGATGATTTTCTCCACCTAGAGCACAATTACCCATGTTAGACCATCTTTTCTCAAGGGTGAGGATGGTAGGATAGCCCACGTAGGTTTTTTTTTTTTCAAGGGAGGTCTCCCAAAAAAAAAAAGCATGCTACATAACAATTCTCTAGCTCTCGCTTGTCCTCGATGGGGACTAGATGGGGCTGGGATTCAACCATTCGAGCTCTTCTGGCTAGACCAATGGGCCACTTATAGAATCCTTTCCTTTGAGTCAAACAAGGAATCTCTACAACCTCCTTATATATTGAAACTCTCTTGAGAGGAGCGAGGTAAGTGAGAGTGAGGAAAATAAGAAGAGGGACAAAGGCAGGAAAGGATTGAAAAATGGGAAAAATCAGGGGGGGGGGGGGGGGGGGGGTGCAGAGGAGATCCCAGCTGAAGACGGAAAAGGAGGCACAATGTGGGTGCAATGGGGGTGCACATAAGGATTTTGAGGAGGTATTGAGACCCAAAGGGAGCCAAAACTTCCCAATGGCAGCTGTACAGCCTTCAAGAAAATGAGGTAACGAAAGAGGGGCATTGAGGGCCAAAACTGCCCAGAAACAGTTTTGCAGCCCACAAAAATGGGCACCAATAAGCGAAGTAGGAGCAGGAAGAAATAGCAATGGGAGGATGAGAAAGTGGACTGAACTGTGAGTATCAGAATTGCATAGGGGGTGTGGCAAGATCAAGCAAAAAAACAGGGGTCGAAAGAAGCCCATGAGCAAACAAAAGATGTTCACAGGCGGCAAAGGAGGAGCAAAAGAGGAAAGGAACGAGGAAGGAAGACAAGGCTAAATAAGGCCAACAGGGGGGCTAGCAGCAGTGGAAGTTCAAGAGGAGCTGCTGGAATTCTCTCCATGTGGCTTAACCAAAAAACCACCCCCTTTCTAGTAAATGACGAATTCTGTATTTTATCTGTATCTGGGAAAGTTTGTCCCTATCCCAATAGGTTGAGGACACCTTAATTTGTACCTATTATGAATGTAGATGGATTGAGAAGAATAAAATATGCATTTGTGATAATATATAACTTTTTAAAAAATTTGCTGGCAGGTGGAGCACATAGTTCTTCATTCATTTTGTACAGGTTCAAATGTCACAAGCTTTCGAACCATGAAAATCGATCCAGAACTTCAGGTGATGGCACTCGATCTCTCATAGCCTTGTAATCTGTCTAAGCTTAAATCCCATTATATTTTCTCGAAAACTGCAGAAGATTTTGCTGAGTTTAATTTTGGCCTTCAAGGCTGCGATTTCTGAAGCAATTGCACAAAAGGAAAGGCCACCTGCTGCACGAGTATCTGTCCTTACATTGATCAAAGAACCACAAGCAATCCCAGAAGATCAGGTGAAATTGTCCCTTTGATACTTCATGAATGTCTTTGGTTGTTCTGTTCAATTATCTGTGGGTGTGTGTTAGCACTTCAAGAAAAATTTGAGACTGTAATATGACATATTGACTTTGCAGCTCCACAAGTTGGAGCTCGCAAGAAGACTGGGGGTCTGTTGCTTGGACTTAAACGGAGTGTTAGCTCATCCTCACTTTAAATCCCATCCTTCTTCTCGTTGCTAGAAGCTATTTAGATTAGATCCTCTTGATGCTTTTATCTTGGTGGTTATCTAGATGTCATTTCCAATCATAGGATAAGATTGTAGATGATATAATTAGATATTAAGAGTGGGGGATGTGGCAGATCTAGGATATATTGAGGATATCACTATAGACATGAGAAACTTCACTCATTGATTGCATGTGTCGGGGGAAGAGATAAATATTGGTCCAATGGTCCAGTTTCATACATGGTAGGACTCTTTTTGTGTGAGGGCCAAAGGGCTTGGGCTACATAGAAGTGTGTGAGAGATAGCTTACGCTGAACAGCTCCAATGACCTTCAAGGAGTAAGGCACTTGTGGAGAAAGGAAGAAAGCAATGCAACAAAATACCACCAGCAGTACACTTGCTGGAAGGTTGGAAAATAAAGAACTATCAAAAAGGTAGTGCAATCCACTGCCTTGATAGGAGAAGCGATGACTTGGACCAGTAAGAGAGCAATGGTGATGGGACCCAAGCCTTGATTTGTGGTGAAAGAAAAAGGAGGGGAGGAAGAGGCTTCTTAAAAATCCAGTAAAGCAGAATGGTATTACAAGAATTGTGTAAAGAGTCTGCCAAATCTCTTCCACTATTCCAGGATTACACTATGGGCGAGCTTGTAGTGGCAGCAGTTAGGCAAGCTCATGTCTTTGCCTAGCTTCTCATCTGCTCCTCTTCCTGCCTTTCTTCTTCCCTTACACTATCAATTCTCTTCTCTGGCCAGTTTTAATCTCTTTGGCCATTGGCTACTTCTGGACTTCCAAGGTACTCATAGCTGCCTCGTGTAGATTGCTGATTCTAACACATATAAGCTATAATCCCATAGGTTGTATATAGTTTCTCCCACTGCTCACTGTCCCAGTGAATCATGGACCAAGTGGAAGAAATTAGCAGAAGAACACCTCAATATTACTGTTGGTAAGTGGTGGGAGAGAAGAGATGCATCATGACAAGAGGTGAGAACACAAGAATAAACCAAAAGTGTGTTCCATTTATTGTGAGAGAGAAGGCTCTCATTTATAGAGTGGGAGAGAGGGTGGCCTAGATCACAGGCACCTCTCCTACATCAAAGACAATCAGCCCTACATCATAGGAACTTCCTAAATCATTGGCACCTCCTAAAGAGGGCGTCTTCTACTGCTTCATCACCTGTGTCATGGTCCTAGATAGCACTAAGAGTGCTTCACTACACACACACTTTTTTCGGGGTAATCTTTGATTGATTATATTACATGAATAGCAACCTCAAAACAAGGTGCTACAATTACATCAACTGAAAATTTCAGTATATGCCAAAAAGACCTCATGATCTATGCAGCGGGTCGGCAAGCAATCAAAGAAAGATTGCTGCAGAGAACGCTTGAAAAATCCAAACAGAGAGAAAGTAGGATCACCAAAGACTTTACAATTCCTATATGTCCATAAAGTCCATAGTGCCAAGTAGCAAACCCAAATGGAGAAAATATGAAACTCCGATCTGGATGGATGAAACCCAAATAGCCAGAAGAACTTCCCAAACGGAACAGATGGGAATCTCGCTTGCAGGCGCTGTCGAAGCATATCAAAAAACTCATGAGAGCACGGACAATGCCAAAACAAGTGAGGCATAGTCTCCGAAGAAGCAGAACATCTGTGGCAAAGTGCAGGAGCAATGTGTTGATGAAATATGTGAAAGCTTCAAAGGACGGGCTGAAGAGGAAGAACAATGTAGAGTCCAATCCTCAAGCCTATTCTGAAGTTCCAAATGAGGTACCGGCAAGAACGGTTGGAGCATTTCTGAAATTTGATGCCATAAAGGACGATAATGAGCTCCCAAACCATATTTGCTAGTAGCCATAGAAAAAGATGAAAGAGTGCCATCATCCTGAAGTACATCCGCCACAGAAGAAATGCCTTTGAAAGAGAGAAAATAAGAACGCTTGGGTTCTTGTATGGCCAAAGGAGGGTGAAATACTTTGGACCAATAAATATTTTCAGCCATCAAAGAATTTCCCGACAAAGAATCCCTACCATTCCATTCCAAGTGCAATAAAGTATGCTTCCAATCAAGAAGCAAACGAGAGACAAAAGGCCAGCCTCTTGCCTTGAATAGAGCCAAATAGGAAATCCCACTGTGTAGGTTGCCAATGCCCAAAAGCAGAAGTATCAATATGCAATAAAAGAGAGCGGATCATGAAAGTCCAATGCTGATCCCCTTGCATAAACTGCAACATCATTTTCCCCCTGTGAGCAAGTATATGCATTTGAATATTGAGTATGTTCAGTCCCCCATGCATCTTTGGAGAGCAGAGACAATGCATAGAGAGTAATCTAAGACTTTTCTTGCCATTTTTTGAACACCAGAAAATTTCCATGATAGCAGACATAAAGGAAACCAGATCTGCCTTTGTGAACATGATGAGAGGCAGATAGAATTGTATGTATGCTATCAAAATGGATTGCGTTATTCGCAAACAAACATGTAATGACCAAGTTGCAAGCTTCTAATATTCAAGTTTTGCCCTCAACTTTGTGAGCACCCAATCAGTTTATTGAGAACGAGTGAGCCCCCAACCTAGAGGATAGCCAAGATATCGAATCAATTAAGAAGTTGGAACAATTTCCCCAGGCCACAAAAGACTATGCCAGTCTTTAGCATGCAACGGCAATAATTTTGATTTCTGAAAATTGACACAAAGATCAGCAGCCAAACCATATGTAGAAAGAGCCTGCATAATCACGGAGAGATCGCTTTGAGTATTTTTTGGAGTAAAGAAAGAATCATCAGCATATGCTTGAGCGATCATGCTACGGTTGCCAGGAATTTCCAATCCGTGCAACATGCCAGTGTCCAAAAGGTGGTCCATATATTGAAGCATGGGATGAGTGGCTATGGCAAAAAGTAAAGCACTGAGGGGACATCCTTACCGAACAGAACAACCAAGAGTCCAAGTTGTAGAAATATCCCCTGAAAGTATGCAGGTAGCTTTACTATCTTGATATAGCCAATTGATGCATTTTTGTGTCAAATCCCAATGCCTCATAGTTGATGAAATAAAGTCCCACTTAACAGTATCAAAGGCTTTGGCAATATCAACTTGCAATAGCAAAACATCCTGCTGCATATATTTGGCATACTTGATTCCAACATAAGCATTAGCAATGTTATCTGTGATATGCCTACGCAGAACAAAACCATATTGCGCAGGATGCAACCCATCATGTAAATAACCTTTTAGCCGATCAACAATCATTTTGGTAGTGACCTTGTAAATCACTGGCATAAGCGTGATAGGTCTCCAATCAGCCAAAAATTCACAAATTTGCTTTTTTGGAAGGAGTTTAACAAGACCTCTCTTCCATGTGTCTGGCATTTTCTGATTTTGCCAAGCAGAGTTCACCATATGCAGCAATGTATGCTTCAAAAGAGGCCAATATTCTAGAAAAAACTCAACTGTAAGACCATCCCATCTTGGAGATTTCCATCTACCACACGATTTGATTGCATCTGATAATTCCCTCTCAGTAAAAGGTTTCTCCAATTCCAAAGCTTGAGTAGTGGAAATAATAGGAGAAACATGCTGTAAAAGTGAATTTCTTGCAGACAGAACCTGTTGCGAGGGAGGATCTACAGAACCAAACTGCTGAGAGAAATGATGTACACAAACAGAAGCAAGCTGTGACCGTGATGTAGTCCATGAATCATCAGGCAGAAGCACCCTGCAAATGTTTGATTTTAATCTCTTCTGATGCAAGCTTTTAAAAAATTGTTTGGAAGAGCAGCCTTTATCTGTAAAGCTCTTTGCCTTGCTCTAGTCTCCCATTTAGCCAGTTTCCTGTGATCATTGATTTAAAGACAGTGTCTGGCTTGGCATAGTGTTGTTTGCTTATGCAAGGACAATGGATGAAGATGGCTGAGTTCAATGAGGTCTTGACAAGTCAATTTGGCCTGAGCAACAGTTTCTCTCAGAGTCTTCATGTAATACTTGCCATAACCTCTAATTACAACTTGCATTTTGGAAACAAAAGAATCCCATGCATTATCAATATCAAAATGGCTTTGAGAAGACAGAGAGTGAGATGCTTCAGTAACCATGGCCTTGAAAATAACATGCTGCAAATAGCTATTGTTCACAATCAGATGTCGCCTTTGAGGCAGTCTATCATTTGGCATATCATAATAAGATAACCTCAACCATAAAGGTGCATGATCTGAATGCACAAAGGCATAGTCAATCCACATTTTGCATGTAAAATCATCATTTTGTTGCGGAGCTACACTATACCAGCGATCCAGACGTGCCTGATAAGAAGAAAGGGCATTATGTTGGAAGGTGTAGCCTGGTGACAAAGGCTGCAATTCCTTCCAAAGATCAACCAAATCAAGATGCATCAGTAATTGAGACCATGCATGCCTTTCAGAGGTTAACATATGAGTATGTCCTGATGTATTGTCACCCTGTTGCGGAGCATTATTGAAATCCCCACATATAAAGGCATGATATCTCCATGGATATTGTTGCATGGCATGCCAAATTGTAGTTCTATCCCGAGAAGATTGAGGTGCATAGATAGAGGCAAATTCAAACACCTCGCCTTGAATGATGCATTGAAGAATAATCCATCTGCCTTGGTTGTCATTTAAAGCAATAACTGGCTGAAGCTCATGCTTGATCAGAAAGACTACACCTGAGAAACAATGCTCTCCAGCATAGAAGATATCATAGCCACAGTAATGACTTGTCTTTCCTGCATAAACATGTTGATTGTGTTCTTGTAATGCCACTATGTCAGGCTGAAATCTATTGATATACAGCCATACTGATTTCCATTTCCTACTGTCACACATCCCCTAAACATTAAGTGTAAAGCATTTGATATGAGCAGTCATATTTACAGATATTTATAGGAAAATAACAGCTATGTACAGCAGCAACCTTTAGGATGTCAACCCTGTATTTCTACCTCAGGGTCAGGGCCTCTTTCCTGAGAAGAAATATCCGCTTGAGGATGTCAACCCTGTATTTCTACCTCAGGGTCAGGGCCTCTTCCCTGAGAAGAAATATCCGCTTGAGGAGTGGACAGCAAAGCAGCAACCTCTTCTTCAGGGAAGAGGGTTCTGCTAGCTGTCACTGCAGCCCATGTGATCCCAATTCCTGAATTGACCTCTGGGGAGTTTCCACTAGAAGATGCACCATTCCAAGTGCGAGGGGGTGGAGGTCATCGAACGGAAATAACTTTTCTTGGACTTTGCCATCCATCAATCGGAGGTTTCAGTCCTTTTGTTGAGGGTTGAATAGCAGGAGGTGAAGGGGAAGAAACAGTCCCATTTGAAACCACTGGAGCTTTGCCTTTATTATGATTCACAAAAAACTGTCTATTACCTTTATTTTTAATCCCAATAGAGGCAGGAGCATCCTTAATGGGCATTTGAACAAGCAAAGTGGTAGGAGGCATTTTATGCTGACTCATTGGACTGCAAAGCCATGTGCCTAAATTTTTTACAATCAAAGCAAGCCCCTGCAAATAATCCCTATTTCAATTTATAAAAAGCACTTCCCATGTCAACATTGTTCACTGTGACTGAATAAGATTCTGGTGTGGGATTATCAGTATCCCAGAGAATGCAAAATCGATTTGAGTTGCCATTGGGCCTTGGTGGGCAAACCACTTTGCCTAAAGTCGCTGCAATTTCAAGCAAGAGTGAAGCCATGCATTGCGAGAAGTCTACAACTTCAACCCAGAATGGACATCGATGTCGGATCAAAGCTTGAAAATCCCGTGTGGGTGACAAAACATGCACCATTTGCTGCCCAAAAAAGAGAGGCGAATGTTCCAAAAGCATTTGCCTGTGAATCTCATCTACCATAATGACCTCAAAAAAACCTCTGGCTGCATAGTGTACCTTCCGAACAAACGAGCCAGCCAGTGTGCAGGTCAACCAGTTGCCTACCTCTACAGCAGGTGGCATCCGACCTGGGAAAAATAAAATAACTACATTTTTGGCATATTCTCTAACTGGATTCACAATTTCATCCACTTCAACCATGAGACCAACGGATGGAACAAAGTCTTTCCACTCTTTCCTTGTGTGCAAATCCTTCATGCATGACATCGTAAAACAGTTGTGCCTCAACAAAATCATGCACTGGGTCATGCTGACCCTCAGCCTACTTTTACTTTTTGCATTGAACTGATCGATCCTTTTCAAAAGTTTTTTCATAGGGATATTCAGCCATGTCTTTGGAAGAAGATGGAACCCAAAAAGGAGGTACCTGAGAAGTGATAGTAGAGAAAAAAACAGTCCCAAAAAAACAGCCCACAAAGAAGAGGAAAATAGTGTATTTGTGAGGAGAAGAAGGAGAAAGAGAGATGTAGGGATCGAGAGAAAAGAAAAAACAAGT
The DNA here is from genome assembly GCF_047967505.1 of Dipteris shenzhenensis. Classification (NCBI taxonomy): domain Eukaryota; kingdom Viridiplantae; phylum Streptophyta; class Polypodiopsida; order Gleicheniales; family Dipteridaceae; genus Dipteris; species Dipteris shenzhenensis. Next base: position 49,068,679 of record NC_141599.1, on the reverse strand, counting down.
TCTGTAGAGGACAAGGAGAAAAAAACCAGTAAAAATTTCCAGATGAACTAAATTTCAGAAAAAGAGTGAGGATTTTGGTGATGGAAAAAGTACATAGGACCCGGAAACCCAAGAGGAGAGGAAAGGGGAGTAGAGAGCCTTCAAAACCAGCGTATAGGGCGGTCCGTGCACCAAACCCTGCATAAAATCGACCCAAAGAGCAGGAAGTCAACTGACAGAAGCAACCTGAAGAAGGCAAGACAAGCTGTACATGCCGTACACCTTACGACGGAAGTGTGGCGGGCTGTACAGCAGGTATTTGAAGCTTCAAATCGCCTTTTTTTGAGCTCTGATGTAGCGCAATAGGTAGCTGAAGCAAAAGGGCTGGTTGGGGGAGGCTCTGGAGCTGATGGGAAGGCTAGAGCAACGGCTGCAGGTCCTTTCTCCTCTCTCTCTCACCCACACACACACACCACTTGATCTCTCTCTCTCACACCTGAAAGACACACACACACACACACACACACATATTTTTTGGGTGAAATCTTTGATTGATTATATTATATGAGTAGCAACCTCAAAACAAGGTGCTACAATTACATCAACTGAAAATTTCAGTATATGCCAAAAAGACCTCATGATCTATGTAGTGGGTCTGCAAGCAATCAAAGAAAGATTGCTGCAGAGAATGCCTGAAAAAGCCAAATAGAGAGAAAGTAGGATCACCAAAGACTTTATAATTCCTATATGTCCATAAAGTCCATAGTGCCCAGTAGCGAACCCAAATAAAGAAAAGATGAAACTCTGGTCTACATGGATGAAACTCAAATAGCCAAAAGAACTTCTCAAATGCAACACATGGGAATCTAGCTCACAGGCGCTATCGAAGCAGATAAAAAAACTCACGAGAACACGGACAATGCCAAAACAAGTGAGGCACACACATCTCTAAAGAAGCAGAACATCTGTGGCAAAGGCCAGGAGCAATGTGTCGATGAGCTAATAGCTGTCCAGATGGAAACACTCCCAAAAGAACTCGCCAAAAGAAAACCTGTTGCTGAAGCGGTACTTTATAGGCCCAAATTTGTTGTAATCTTTTCCTCCACCACTTGGCTGGGCGATGCATTCACCAAACAGAATCACCTCTCTTTGAAACCCAAGGTTGAGGCAAACGATTTTATACAGTGCAGGCACAGTAATCTGAGATAGCCTCACAGGACGAGAAGAGGACCCTAGAGAAGTCAAAGTCCAATCTTCCAGCTGGTCCTGGAGTTCCAAAGGAGGAATCGGAACAAAAGGCGAAAGCATAGAAGTAATTTGTTGCCACAAAGGACAATAATGAGAGCCCAATCCATATCTAGTGGCTGCCAGAGAAAAAGAAAGCATAGTACCAGCATCATCTATAACATCAGCAACCGAGGTGATGCCTTTAAACGAGACAAAGTTGGAACGTCAAGGTTCCTGTAAAGCCAAGGTAGGCTGAAAGACTTTCGACCAGTGAATGCTTTCAGCTCTCAAAGAATTCCCAAACAAAGACTGCCGTTCATTCCATTCCAGATGAGAAAGAACATGCTTCTAGTCAAGAAGCAGGAGTCAAGAAGCAGGCGGGAGACAAAAGGGCAGCCAGGGAAAGCGCCATCAATGCAGCCAAAAAAGAAATCCCATTGATCGAGTTGCCAAGGACCAAACGCAGAAATAGAGTGACGAGAGATCTAATCATAAGAGCCCAAGGCTGATCACCTTGCGAAAAAAGCAGCAACATTTTTCCCCTGTGGGCAAGAGACTATGCCAGTCTTTGGAATGCAAAGGGAGTAGCTTAGACTTCTGAAAATTAACATGGAGACTAGCTGCCAAACCATAAACAGAAAGGGCCTGCATCAAGGCACCGAGATCATGGGGCGTATTCTTCGGGGTAAAAAAAGAATCATCAACCTAAGCTTGAGTCACCATGTTGTGATTAGCATCCAATTCCAAGCCATTAAGTGATCCTTTAGCCATAAGATGATCAATATATTGTAGCATAGGATGAGTAGCAATGGCATACAGTAAAGCACTGAGAGGGCATCTCTGGTGGACTGAACAACAAAGAGTCCACTCATCAAAGATATCCCCAGAAAGGATGCAAGCCGCATTGCTATCTCTATAAAGCCATTAATAACCTGCTGCATTTTGGTCCAAACCCCAAAGCTCGCATAGTTTGCAAGATGAAATCCCATTGAACTGTGTCAAAAGATTTTGCAATATCTAGCTGCAAGATTAGAACATCCTGCTACGTGTATTTGGCATATTCAATCCCAATATAAGCATTGGCAATGTTATCTGTGATATGGCGATGTGGAACAAAGCCATATTGGGAGGGATGCAACCCATCATGCAAATAACCTTTAATATGATTAACCACCATTTTGGCAATGATCTTGTAAATGACTGGCATGAGCGTGATTGGCCTCCAATTACCAAGTGAATCACATAGCTGCTTCTTTGGAATCGGCTTGAGAAGACCCTTTTTCCATGACACAGGCATTTGCTGATTTTGCCATGCTGCATTTACCATTTGCAGTAGTTTGAATTTAAGAAGATCCCAGAAAGCAAGAAAGAATTCAACAGTGAGACCATCCCATCCTAGAGATTTCCATCTGCCATCAGTGCATCAGACAATTCCCTTTCAGTGAAGGGATGTTCAAGTTCCAAAGCCTGAGCATTAGACAGAATTGGATGAACATGCTGCAAAAGAAGCTGATGTGCAGACACAACCTGAGGAGAAAGAGTATCCACATGTCCAATATGAGTGGAGAAGTGCTGCACACATAAATCAGCAAGCTCTGAACGAGATGTTGACCAAGAACCATCAGGCATCCGGAGCCGACAGATATTGGCAGTCTGTCTTTTGTAGTGTAAGCTCTTAAAAAATTGCTTGGAAGAGCAGCCTTTATCCAAAAAAGCCCATTGTTTGGATCGGGTTTCCCATTTAGCAAGCTTTCTGTGATCATTGGATTGAAGAGCATAAGAGCATGCTTTTCTCTAAAGACAAAGGGTGAAGATGAGCAAGCTCAGTCAAACTCTGACAAGTAAATTTAGCATGTGCTACATTCTCCCTTGTGGCTTGCATATAGGATTTGCCATAATCCTGAATAACTGCTTGCACCCGAGCAACAAAAGCCTGCCAAGCATAATTCAAACCAATGTATATCTGACGAGAGAGAGGCTGAATAGCATCAGAGACCAAGGCTTTAAAGTCAGCATGCTCCAAATAACTATTATTAATCAGCAAGAGCCTTCGGCAAGGCAATCTGTCAGTGGAAAATTCATGTAAGGAAAGCCTCAACCAAAGAGGAGCATGATCCGAATGTGTGAAAGCATGATCAACCCGAATTTGACCAGTAAAGGCATCACAATGCTGTGGATCACAACCTGATACCATTTGTCCAAGTGTGCCTGATAAGAAGATCGAGCATTATGCTGAAAGGTGTAGCTCAAAAACATGGGCTGTAATTCCTTCCAAAGATCAACCAGGCGCAACTGAAGCAAAAAGTCATACCATGCCTGGTTTCAGAAGCCAACATATGAGTGTGGCCTGAGGTGTTGTCACCCGATTGAGGGGCATTATTAAAGTCACCACAAATGAAGGCATTTTGTCACCATGGATAGCTATGCATGAAGATTGGGGGGCATAAACCGATGCAAATTAAAAAATTTCCCCTTGAACAAGGCATTGAACAATAATCCATCTACCATGGCGATCATTGAGAGCCACAACAGGTTGAAGGTCGTGCTTTACAAAAAAAGCAAGCACGCCAGAAAAGGAGTGCTCTCCAGCATAGAAGATATCATAACCAGCAAAATGGCCTATCTGACCAGCTTACGTATGATGATTATGCTTTTGCAAAGCAATTATATCAGGCTGCAATTGGCTGATATGCATCCTGACCACTTTCCATTTGTGACCATCACATATTCCCTGTACATTGAGAGTAACACACTTCAGATGATCAAGCCTATTTATAGTTATGGGACAGGTATGTACAGCAACTAACGGGCTGTCTACGTCTGCATTTCCACCTCAATGTCTAGGCCTCTTTCCTGGGATGAAGCATCAGCCTGAGGAGAGGACAAAAGTGCAAAAACTTCCTCTTTAGGAAACAAGGTCCGATTTGCAGTCACAGCAGCCTAGGTAAAGCCAATACCAGAGTTTTCAGCAGGTGTTTTCATGAGAGGATGCACCACGAGAAGGCAAAGGTCGCCTGGGGGAGATCACTTTGCGAGGAGTTTGCCATCCGTCACTCAAATTTTTGTCCTTCCCTTGAGGTGGAGAGGACAAAGGCACAGGAAGAGAAGCATTACCATTTGAGACAGCCGGGGCTTTGCCTTTGTCTTGAACAGAGAAAAACTGTTTGACCCCTTTGTTTTTTACCACAGAAGAGGCATTTGCATTCTTATTCAAAGGCTGAACCACAAAAGAGGCATTTGCATTCTTATTCAAAGGCTGAACCATTTCAGCCTGCACTGACATCCGTGGAGCTTGGGAAGGGCATTGTGAAGCCATGTGCCCAAATTGCTTGCATTCAAAGCAAGCACATGCAAACAGCCCCCACTTGAGCTTGGAAAAGACACTCCCCATGGAAACATTATTAAAAGTGACCGAATATGAAGCTGGAGTGGGATGATCTGTGTCCCACAAAATGCAGAAGCGATTCGAATTTTCATTGGGTCGCAGTGGACAAACCACCTTACCGAGGGAAGCTGCAATTTTAGGTAGAAGAGAAGACAAGCATTGAGGAAAATCCACAACTTCTACCCAAGCAGGGCAACGATGCCGAATCCTGATAATCACACATACGCACACACACACACATTTTTTGTGAAATTTCTTTTGCGATATATTACATAGTCACTATCCCAAAAAGGGGAAAGTGCCCAAATATATCAAGAGAATATCTCAAAATATAACAAGTGTACATCATTGTCTATGTACTGAGTTTGCAGACAATCGTAAAAGGATTGCTGCAAAGAGTGGCTGAAAAAAGAGAAAAGTGAAAAGGTTGGATCACCAAAGACTCTATGATTTCTGTCCTTCCATAGAGTCCAGAGTACCCAATAGCGAATCCAATTGAAAAATAAATCAAACTCCCATCTAGGTGGGTGAATCCTGAAAAGCCTTTTTTTTTTCTCCAAAAGTAGCATTTAGAAATTTGGTTCTCAAATATTGCCCAAGGAACTCCAAAAACTCACGTGTGTGGGAGCAATGCCAAAGAAGATGAGGCATTGATTCCCACGGAGCCAAACATCTGCGGCAAACTGTCGGAGCTATATGCTTGTGTACCAAAATCTGCCCAGAAGGAAGAATCCCTAGCAAGACTCTCCACAAGAAAACCTGTTGTCGAAGAGGAAATTTTGAATGCCAAATCCCTCGCAGTCTCTTAGCAGAGATACAAGAAGCTAAGGAGGAGAGTAAGCTTGAAGACATGGATAACTTGATGCAATCCCCACCTTCCCAGACAGAGAGAGAAGAGATATTGATGTCCATGCTGAATTCGAGTCTGGAAGAAGTGGAGGAGGAGGAGTATATGAAGGTCATCCATCAGTATCCAAAGCTGGTTATTACCTCACATGAAGAGATCAGGGGTTTCAGATGTGAGCCAATGTACATTGAGCTAAAAGAAGGTAGCAGGCCTGTTTTTGAGAAATTGAGGAGGACACACAGAGAGCTTTTGCCTGTGCTAAGAGAGGAGTTAAATAAGTTGCTCAAAGCGGGGCTGATTTATCCAGTGGAGCATTCAGATTGGGGCAATCCAGTGGTAATCATTCCTAAGTACACAGGAGGATGGAGAGTATGCAATGATTACAAACCTCTCAATGCGGGAACAAAAAGCAATCATTATCCTCTTCCTTTTATTGATGATATATTGGACAGAGTGGCAAGATATGAAAAGTACAGTGTGTGTGATGGATATTCTGGATACTTCCAGATTTCAATTGCAGAGGAAGATCAAATCAAAACTACATTCATCACACCCTGGAGTTGCTTTTGTTACAGAGTAGTTCCATTTGGATTAAAGAATGCACCGGCATGGTATCAGGAGGATACTGATGAAGTGTTAGCCCCTTTCGTTGATAAATTTGTGAGAGCATTTCTGGATATTATATGTGTGTACAGTTCCAAGAGAGAGCATGCATGGAGGCTGGATCAAGTGTGCCACATAATGGATGAACCAGGAGGACAATTCAATCCACGAAAGTGTCATTTGGGATGCTCCAGAGTAAAGTTATTGGGATATATAGTGTCTCAAAACGGCATTGAGCCTGATCCAGATAACGTGAAAGACCTTATCTTACTTCCAGCTCCCTCTACATCTAAACAGTTTCAGACTTTTGTGCAGAAAGTGAAGTATATGACAAGATTCATACATTTAGTCTCTCGGCTGTTATATCCTTTGCAACAAGCTATGAAAGAAGAACCTCTGCAATGGAGTGAGGATTGTGAAGCAGTGTTCAATAGAGTGAAGGAAGTGTTGGGAGAGATTGCTTGTGTGAAAACTCCAGATTTCTCTCAGACCTTTTATGTGAACCCTTTATTTGGACCAAATGGATTCCCTGGCTTGACTAAGTCTGACAAATTCTCCTTCATAAGCACAAATTTAAATTTCATTTGCTAAGTATGGAAGCCTTGGCCATTGAATTTGTCTATTTTAAAGATAGCCATGAGAGGGTCTTACCTTTATGATTAGGCAGTGTCTACTCTCTTACAAATGGCTATAAATCTCAGCCATACAAGTGCATATTGCAAGCAATGAAATCAGAGAATCCTAGTATGGCATTTTTTTCACAAGTTTTGTCACTTTCCTATTGACATATCTAGGTGTTTCTTTCTTCTTCTTTTCTTTTACTTTACATATGAAGCATTAGAAGAGAAACAAGAGCTAGGCATTTTGAATAAACATAAGTAACTGAAAGTTTACTGACAGTAAATCGTCCTCAACACTCTTTCAAGCTTGCATCAAGCATCCAATCACCAAAACTGTCCAAAATTGTAGTGTAACAACAAAGAAAAGTGGAGACCTCATCCTGAAGCAAATTTTGTTAGAACATGAAGTCAAGTTGAGTTTGTTTTAGTGTGTTCTACTAGGAGTTCTAGTAGAGTCTTATGTGTGAGTGCCATGTGTCATATTGAAAGATATCCCATACACACTTTGGTATTCTAGTGTATATCTATTCTATATACGATTGTACTTGTGTGTCACATCAACACACATCAAGGATCCTACATCAAGCTTTATAAATGTCAGTCTTTCCATTTTGGTCTATTGCTCCTTTCCATTTCCTTTCGCTTTCATTATGTTTCCATTTAAGTATTATCAGACAAAAATTCTTTAAGCTCCATATGAAGCATGAAGATTCTCTTAATGCTCATTTGAATCATATGGGATCCCTCTCACCCGACTTGCTACTTTGAAGGCCCCTGTTGGAGAAGATGATCAGGTGGCTGTCCTCCTTTCTAGCATTGAGGATATTCCTCAATTTCATGATATCATACCAGCGCTTCGAGTAGCACGGGATATGTCCTTTGATGAAATGGTTGCAATGCTTCTCGATCATGAATGAAGGCACAAAGATGCCCTTAAGGAGCAGGCATTATATTCCAAGGGTAAATAATCTTTCAAACCTTTTAAATATACATACTGTAAGAAGCTTGGCCATATAGAGGACCGTTGTTTTCAAAAGCTTGCCAGACGACAATCCAAGGAGCAGCATGCTAACTTGGTTGCAGCTGCCACTAGAGTGAAGAAGAAGAAGATGACACTCTGACACCAACTCTTTTTTTTTTCCCAAAGAAACGAACCTTCTATTAATGCTTGAAAGACTTCATACAAAACAGCAGCCCCGAAGGTGCTGAGTATGGAAAAACCAACTGAAAGAAAAAACCGGCCTATTCCAAAGAAACACTTTTTCTTAGACACCAACTTTTGCTCTCACTGCTGATCTCTGAAATATATCCTTCCCTCAGGAGGTAGATGAGGATGATGAATATGTCTTCTAAAATATGTTCATGAGCTTGATGTATATGGGTGCTCTACGTTGGCTAGTCCTGAAAAAATTGAATGTAATAATCTCTTTGAATCAATAAAGGTTCGCAGCCTTGGATAGTCCTCCTAAAATGATGTTTTGCTATCTATGGTATATGGCTCTATGTCACCCCGTTTTGGAGCCAGGAGAGGGATGTGTTGTGGGAGCCATATATTGGCTTTGATAGGGTCTTTTTATCAGGCATGGCCGAGCTCCAAGATGTTGGTATATTCCTAGACCTATGAGCTGGTTATGTAGCCATGCTAAGACATGAGCCTCTAAGTCATGTTAAGTCTCATGCCATAAGAGTGATTGGATCAACCTCTGAACATGCTCAGACTTTAGCCTCTGAGTTACATGAGGTGCACAGATTAGTAGTCTATCATTGTCATGCTCTATTCTTTGTTCCATTCTAGTAGTCCCTCACCTTTCCTTCATATTGAGTCTCTAAGTCATGTTGAGCCTCTAAGTCATGTTGAGCTCATGCCATGAGAGTGCTTGGATCAACCTCTGAACACGCTCAGACTTTAGCCTCTGAGTTACATGGGGTGCATGTATTAGTAGTCCGTCATTGTCTTGTTCTGTTCTTGGTTCCATTCCAATAGTCCCTCACCTTTCCTTCATGGGGGGGTGTTAGAACATGAAGTCAAGTTGAGTGTGTTTTTTAGTGTGTTCTACTAGGAGTGTTAGTAGAGTCTTATGTGTGAGTGCCACGTGCCACATCAACACACATCAAGGAGTCTACATCAAGCTTTATCAATGTCAGTCTTTCTATTTTGGTCTATTGCTCATTCCATTTCCTTTCACTTTCATTATGTTTCCATTTGAGTATTATCTTCTTTCTTCCTAGCCTACCCTCTCTCTCTCCCTCTCCACCATGTTCCTTCAAATTTGAGAGGGATTTTAAAGACAGTGAAGCTTGTATACCAGCCCAGGGCCATTAGCAAATGGACAGGTACAAAATGACGCAATGTCACCCAGGAGAGCTTAAGCAAGCCCGAATGGTTTTTTGTCTATTTCTCCTCATCCACTGGAGCATTGGTGCTCAAAGTTCATCAGCATCTTCCTCAAAGGGTCGCCCAACAACAGCTAGGAGGGCTAGGAGAAATTCGTCTCCAGCAAGGAGAATTTGACGTGAGGTCGCCAGGCAGAGTAAGTGTCGGCATGGGCAGCAGAGAGGATATTTCTCTAATTTCTCTGAGCGAGAGGTGTGCCCTATCAAGGGGAAACTACAGCTGAAAGGGATCAGGAAATGGTGTAGGAACGAGGGAGAACAAGCTTAAGCGAAAATTGGGGCAGAAGAGGGAAGAAAATATGAAGAAAGAGAGAGATGGGAAGAAGATAAGGATGTGACAACTAGGGGACTAAAGTGTTTTCTAGAACCTAGAGCTCTGATACCACATATTGGGGAGTGGTGGGAGAGAAGAGATGCATCATGACAAGAGGTGAGAACACAAGAAGAATCCAAAAGTGTGTTCCATTGATTGTGAGAGAGAAGCCTCTCATTTATAGAGTGGGAGAGAGGGTGACCTAGATCATAGGCGCCTCTCCTACATCAAAGGCAATCAGACCTACATCATAGGGACTTCCTAAATCATCGGCACGTCCTGAAGAGGGCAGCGCCTTCTATTGCATCATTACTTGTGTCATGATTCTAGATAGCACTAAGTGTGCTTCACTACACACACACACATACTTTTTTTTAAAAGTGAAATCTTTGAGTGCTTTATATTACAAGATAGCTAGCCAGAAAAAACTGGTAAGCGGAATTAGTACATCAAGCAAAAATTTCCATGTAGGACAAATATACATCCTGATCTATGCAGTGAGTTTGCAAACAATCGAAGAGCGATTGCTGCAAGGAATGACGGAAAAAGAGAAAAGTAAAAAAAAAACTGGATCACCAAAGACTCTGTGATTCCTAGCTTTCCACACACACACACACACATTTTTTAGTGAAATCTTTTATTTCTGTGTGGGAAACCCCAAAAAGAGGTAAAACCCACCAAAAAGTACAAAGAAAAAATTTACAAGTAAAGCCTCAGAGCAAAATTCATGAGGCAGCCAAGTAAAAAGTTACAAGATCAAACTGGAGGAGAATCAACAAAACATCCTCCAGTTTCAGATTGTTGCTTTGTAAAAATTGATGCAGTGAAGAGACTGCACCATCAATGAAAACCACTTGTTTTTTGCCCTTGTGATTCTTCTTACTATAAGCTGGAAGTCTGAATTTTTGAATCACAGGGTCAAAAACTTGTTGCAACATAGGATGAAAAGACTCCAGAGAAAAAGAAACATCTGTATCCTGAATAGAAAGAGACTCTGGCACAATCTTCACAGTCATAAGAACGGGATCAATATCTGTACTCTCTGAAGAAGGAGTATTGGATGAAAGAGCTGCATTAGATAAATCATGAGTCAGCATGTTAGCTTCAATCGGGATATCAACTTGAGAGAGAGCATGTGAAGCATCCTGTATGATCCCCTCTGCAAGGGGCACATCCATATCGTGAGGAGAAGAAGGATGATGGTGCACAACAGGGGTACATTCCTAAGCTTCTTTAGCAAGAGGAAGATTGACCTAAGATTTATCTACCTTCCTCCTGTAGTGCTTCGGAGCAGTAGAAGAAGGCTTCTCCAATGAAGCTGTAGCAGAAACTGGAGGAGAAGGGAGAGTAACCTTGATAGCTGAAGGAGCACGAGTAGTCACGAGTAGTCCTGGATGTAGAAGGACAATCACGTGCAAAATGACCAACTTGTCGGCACCGATAACATGCAGTTGGAAAAGATGCAAAGTGCAGCCTGATGCGCATCGGATGGGCAAATCCCAAATCAAGATCCAAAGTAGATGGCACGGGCTGCATCATATCCCACAAAACACAAAGGCGAACATCACGGGAAGATTGCAAGAACTCATGTCGCGGAACATGAAGAGGCCTCCCCAAAAGTGCTGCAAGAGTAGGAAGATGCTGAATAAGAGGCACAGGCAGCACTTTGAGAGTAATCCAGACCGGACAGTGTGTCAGAAGGGTAGCAGATGGATCAAAAAGTGGATCCCAGGGCATCGCATAAGCAAAGAAACCAGCCCCAAGAACACCAGCACGATTGACAAGTCGCTCCACCACATCAGTTGAAGAACAGTGAGCATAATAAAACCCTTTGCCCAGAAAGACAAAGGAGGAAATACAATCCGAACCCACTGCTGCTTCAGCCCACCGACGAAGATGAGCTGCAGAAAGAACTCTGCCCATAAGTAGAGACAGACCCCAAACAGTTGAACCTGTCGAAGACCTGAAACCTGAAAGGCAGAATCCAAAGAACAAACAAAGGGGAACCCAATGAAGGAACATCTGTAATAGAGGCTGAACATAACTGGCATAGAAGATCCAGCTGAAGGGAAGAAGAAGGGCTATCTGTGAGATCAAGCTTCGCTGATTTGAAAGAGCATGAAGGAGCCAAAACACCTGACTGCTACTAGATGCACACATGCACCCTAGAGTAAGCCCTTGATCATAAATATCCCAACAATTACATCGGGAGTACATCTCTATCATAACAACTTGTGGGGTTTGCAAAATTTCAATTGTGACATATGTGCATGTGCAAACCATAGTAGTAACTTGGATAAATCTACTTGTTACCTGCCATAGATCCTCTCCACCCTCATTCATTGCTTCTGTCTACCCTCTGATCCTCACGCACGTCCTCTTCACCTTGCCCTGTCTGCTCTTTGCCTTGATCCTCCCATTCTTCCTTCCTGCATTGTCAGTAATTTTCTTGTATGCCTTTGAACCTCGTTTTTTCCCCCCTTGAGAGAAAAAATGTTAATGCTTGAAAACACCATACAAGTTAGCTTCCAACCGGAGCTAACGATGATAATGTACGATGAAAGAAAAGAAACTGGATGTCAACCAAACCTGTTTCCAGGGAGCCCAGCTCACTGCCTCGGATCTCTCCAAAACATGGGCTAATAGCCAGGGTGGCAGTTTATACATCCAACGAGTACCATTTGCGGAAAGTGTGTAAAACATGCCTACAGGCCAAGCCTTGCAAATGCGCTCCCGCCTTGTGGCGGCCGCACATGAACCTGGAGTACTATGCTCCCAGATGGTGCGCAAAGTGAAAATGATGTCCTGCCAAATGGTGACTAGGTAGCAATAGATGGGACCTACTGGCCCACCATCACATGACTACATTGGGCGACCCACATGTTTCAAGCAATGATGTTGGAGACCATCTCCCGGACACTATCCTTTGGCGACAATAGCGAGTGTGCATGGGATGGAGGTAATGTGTCATAAATCTCAATCTGGGAGACCTCCTGGCCTTGAATCCCATAAGCACGCAAGACTGGGGATCGATAGTGAAGGTTGTGGGAAAGAATATGCACTTGAATGTTAAGGATATTTAACCCCATGTGCATTTCTAGCGAACAGAGATGCTATAGCGAGAGTGAACTCAAACTCTTCTTGCCTTGCTCAAATAAAAGTTTCCTAAACGGTGGACATAAAAGAAGAAAGTTTTGCCTTGCTGAACTTTATCAGAGGCAAGTAAAATTGAATATAAGCTACCAGAATCGATTGAATAATTCGTAATCTGACATGTAGAGGCCATGTTGTCAGCTTCCAATATTCAACCATTTTTTCCAATTTTGCTAATATCCAGTCAGCTTGTTGGCGACGAGTAATCGACCAACCCAAAGGATAGTCCAAATGATGAACCATCTGATTGGGTGGAATAATTTCCCCTGGCCATAAAAGAGTATGCCACTCTTTTGAATCCAATGGCAATAACTTAGATGTCTAGAAATTCACATGAAGACCAGCCGCCAACCCATATAAAGATAAAGCCTGCATTAAGCAAGATAGATCATGATCTGTACTTTGAGGAGTAAAAAAGGAATATTATGCATAAGCTTAAGCAATCAAAGTACTGCTCCCTTGAATTTTCAAACCATGAAGCACGTCAAATGCTATGAGATGGCCATGTATTGAAGCATGGGATGTGTGGCTATGGCATATAGGATTGCACTAAGCGGACAGCCCTAACGGATCGAACAACAAAGGGTCCATGCTTCAGAAATATCTCCAGACAGCGCATGCAAGCAACTTTGCTATCACTGTAAAGCCAATAAGTAATATGCTGCAATTTCTTCCCAAAGCCCGATGCATGCATAGTTTACAAAATCAAATGCCTTGGCAATGTCAACTTGCAGTAACAAAACATCCTGCTGAGTATATTTGGCATATTCTATTCCAACGTAGGCGTCCGCAATATTATCAGTAATGTACCTGCGAGGAACAAAACCATATTGCGCAGGATGAAGGCCATCATGTAAATACCCTTTCATGCGATCCACCACCATTTTACTGATGATCTTGTAAATGACATGCATAAGGGTAATGGGCCTCCAATCAGCCAAGGATTCACATATTTGCTTCTTAGGAATAATTTTTACTAGCCCTTTTTTCCATGAATCCGGGATGTACTACTTTTCCCATGTATAGTTAATCATATGCAGCAAAGTTGACTTGAGGATATCCTAGTATGCAAGAAAGAATTCAACTGTAAGACTACCCCATCCTGGAGATTTCCATCTGCCATAGGATTTTACCACATCCGATAATTCTCTTTCAGTGAAAGGACTTTCCAGGTCTAGAGCCTGAACATGAGAGACAATGGGAGAAACATGCTGCAATAATCGAGTCCGTGCTGCAAGAACCTCTTGTGGAGGATCTATAGTCCCAAATTGCATGGAAAAATGATCCACACAGGCTGCAGCAAGTTGGGATCAAGAAGAGTCCAAACACCATCAGGCCTACAAGCCGGACAAATATTTGTAGATTAACAGACCACTCGGGGCACGAACTCTGCCTCTGGCTGACTCATATAGGCTCATCACCCCCCATATCAGTGTCTCTGGAATCTGTAGCTCCTGCAAGCTCTTGATCATGCGGGATCGTGGGACAATGTCAAAGGCCTTTGGAAAGGCTACAAAGCATGCGTAGACTTTCTAGTGTCTAGACCTCGCGTCCTCAATGATAGGCCTCAATCCTCAGTTGATGGGACAAAAGTTTTATCTATCCAACGGCGATCCTCAATGCATGTGAGACTCCTCTATCCTCAAGATATTGGGGTCTAATGATGAATCCCTCCTCCAATACTCTTAGGAAGTGGTCACGATAGAACTGGATGTTGGTGGGAAGCTCCTGGTCCCCCCCCCCCCAAGTCCAAGATGTATGGGCCATTTGGGGGGTATGCAGGGGTCTTCATAGGCAGCCTCTACTGGGAGGACTATTTTGTTCAGGGAGTGGAGCAGCTCTGTGTCCTTCTTGGAGTCCTCCACAAGGTTGAGGCAGCGCCTAATCCTCAGTTGATGGGACAAAACTTTTATCTATCCAATGGCGATCCTCAATGCATGTGAGACTCCTCTATCCTCAAGATATTGGGGTCTAATGATGAATCCCTCCTCCAATACTCTTAGGAAGTGGTCACGATAGAACTGGATGTTGGTGGGAAGCTCCTGGTCCCCCCCCCCCCCCCCCCCCCCCCCAAGTCCAAGATGTATGGGCCGTTTGGGGGGTATGCAGGGGTCTTCATAGGGAGCCTCTACTAGGAGGACTATTTTGTTCAGGGAGTCGAGCGGCTCTCTGTCCTTCTTGGAGTCCTCCACAAGGTTGAGGCGGCACTTTCAGCCTCAGCCTTGTATTTTTCCTAGGTCTCTTACATGAGAGTTTGACTTTGCCCTATTTGCATATTTGTTTTTTCTCATGCTTTTCATGGTGTAATTTTCCCTTGACCTTTGCTTTAGGAGTTTATTTCATGCTTAACAAAAGTTATTTTCTTTCGAGCAAAAAAAAAAAGTTAGAGATCTTGGGTGTGTGAAGGCAAATGGTGGAGAAGGGGGAGAGAGAGGGGGTAGGTTAGGGAGAGAGAGAATGATATTCAAAGAAAGACATAATGAAATAAAAATGAAATGACTAAGCAATGAATAAATGAAAGTACTCACATGTAGACCAAAGAGCTTGTAGCTTGATACTTGATTGATTTGACACTAGACAAGTACAGCTCTTATATAAGAGCACACACACACATATGAACACCTATGCATATGGGATAGCTCCCAATGTGACATGTGGCATCCATAGGACACACTAGAACACACCAAACTGACTCAACTTGGCTTCATATTCTAACACCCCCCCATGAAGGCAAGATGAGAGACTACTGGAATGGAATTAAGAACAAGACAATGACAGTCATCGAACTATGCAATGACAGTCTAGAAATAGACATGGCTCCCATCCTATCTCAGAGGCAAGTGAGCATGGCTCAGAGGCTAGTGAGCATGGTATATAGACTCTGAGGCTCAACTAACATGGCTCATAGGCTCATCATGCATGGATGCATGACCAACTCAGAGGTCTAGGAGACTAATGCACCTACATCTTAGAATTGACATGCCATGCCTGATAAATAGACCTACCAAAGCCAATGCATGGCTCCCACAGTACATCCCTCTCTTGGCTCCAAGGACTAGTCAGGGACATGGAGCTAAACACCATAAATATAAAAGCAATACATCATTTTAGAATGACTATCCAAGGCGGAGAGCCTTATTGACCCAACACACATCATTTATTCCATTCATTTTTGGAAACAACCTAGGGGAGAGTACCCAAAATATATGGATAATCATCTCCATCTTCCTGTGGAGGGAAAGAGATATTTTGGATATCAGCAAGTAAGAGCATGAACTTGTGTTGGAGGATCGTCATCTTCATCGTCACTCGTGGTGGCTACAACCCAACTGGCATGGTCCTTAGTTTGCTAATGGCAAGCTTCTAGTAGCATCTGTCCTTTGTATGACCAAGCTTGTTACAAAAGGTACACTTGAGAGGCTTGAATGGATTGACTTTCCATGTGCTCGTGTAGGCCTAGGCTTCCATCTGCTAGTGGAGGCAAACGCCTCTGTAGTATATGAAGAAAGAATCTTTGTTCCGGTGATATTTTTCGAGAAGAAGAGTTGCCATATCATCAAAGGTAGTCGTAATCCTAAGTATTTCAAGATTATGCTCAAAGCAAGTGACTCCTTCCATACTCTTCATGAGGACAGCCATTTCTTCCTCGTCGTCTAGGGGACACTTCAAGCTGGAAAGTTGTTGCACAAGAGATTGCATTTTTGCTAAATGTGCACTCAAGGTATCACTATCCTCCATTTTCAAATTATAAAATTGCAACTTCAAGAAAACCTTGGATTTTGTGATTTTGTTACCGAGTTGTGTTGCTTCCATGTCTTGAGTTGTTGAGGATCCGTTGTGGGAGCACCATCCTCAATAGCATCCCATACATTTTCTTTCATGAGGAGCAACTGAACCTTAGGCCAAGTAGGGAATCCTTCCCCCTTGAACTTCTCCACGAGCAATGAGTTGGAGGAAAGAGATGTCATCATGAGAGAAAGAAAGAAAGAAATAAATTTTATTAGAGTCTTCGAAAGACTGATGGGTCTATGAGACTGAAAGAAAACCTGATACAAATCACAATAAGGGTGGAGCTACTGAAACGAGCATCATCACCCGTGCTGAATCCTAAGTCTGATCATACATAATCAAATACATCTGGATGTAACAATGAAAGAAAAGGACTGGAGCGGAGCGGAACCTCTGTATGTCATGTCGCCCTGGCTGGTGCATAGCCGGTGATGGGACGCTGGTGCCCGTCAAGGGGTGCCGTGTGTCTCGGTCTCCTGGACGAGGCTCGACACAAGATCAGAGCCAGCGTGACTCTCGTGGGACGTATCTCGGGTCTAAACAATGACAAGAAGAAGAGTGATATGTGTGTCCCCTTGATGTCTCGTGTGTCGTGCTGGGGTCATCGGGTCGGGGTCTCTCTCACGTCTGCGGCTAGAGACTGGACGATCAATGTCACTCTATGGGAAGAACTTTGTGATCCTGTTCTAAGAGGTGTCTGATGATGTGGCCAAGCCCGGTCGCCTGAGTAAGTACTCTTTGTGTTGGATCCCCTCGTGAATCAAGGCCGCGAGGCATCTCTGATCTGGATAGGCGAGGAATTTGGAAAGGAGCCCGGAGTCAGAAGAGATAGTGGTAGCGACCTCGGATCTTGTGTACACTAGGCACCTGAAAATAAAATGCTCCTCCGACTCAACCTCCTGACAGTTGCACAATATGCATAAGCGATGCTCCCTAGGAATCCCCTCTGCTCTGCCGCTCTATACGGAGGCGGTGTGATGATATCCGAAACTGTCCGATGGAGATCCATAGTGAGTGAGGCATATGAAGCTCAGTGTACCCCGGTGGTGTGATGAATCCCTCCGAAATACGAAGACAGTAATCTTTGTAGAAACTCAGCTTCACTGGAAGCTCCCTTGGCTCCAACCAGGTCCTAAAGGTGTGTAGCTGCAGGAGATCCTCTTGAATGACCTGGTTGGTGTGTGGCCCGATCGGGATGGTGGGTGGGAGTATCGAAGGGGCATCTAAACTGTACTGAAAAGGAGATATCCTATCGATGTGAAACCCTAGTCTCACAAACCATCTGTGAGTCTGTTCATACCAACATCACTCGTCTCCCTCTGCTGCCAACCTCATGGAGGAATCGAGAGCCAACCATGGCAACCTTTGTCTCCCTGATGTGCAGTCCCCATATGATCTAACCCGGTGTAGATATGTGATGGTCTGAAAGGTTGCATCTAGCTGGAGTGGAGAAGCACCAAACTCGGCTTGAATGATGTGATGTGGTACAAACGGTTTCCCCCTGATCATCCGTGAGAGCATGAGGATCTGTAGGCGCTCCACCTGTGTCCACTCTATCTCCGACATGTCAGGCCCCCAACAAGGGCTGCCATACATACCGGCTGGTCGGACCAAGGAGTCAAAGAGAAGAGCTTGGTCCGAGGGTCCTGGAAGTGGGAGTGGAAGCATTGTCTCTCTAGCCGAGCCAGTGAGGCATATCCCCTACTCAGTCTGGCCTGCAGCGCTGGTCTCATCATGAAGATCGGGTTGGAGAAGATGACCCCCAAGTAAGTGTATGAGGATACAATCTCAACTGGTGACCCACCGAGAGTGAACTGCTTCCGTTGCATGTTTGGTCGAGAGGTGTTAAAGAGCATGACCTTGGTCTTGTCATGGTTGACCTCCAAATCATGGGATAAACAAAAAGCCTGCAGTGCATCCAAGTGTCATTGGAGCCCCTCAGGTGTGGACGACAAGAGTGCCACGTCATCTGCATAAAGAAGAATCCTGATGATGATCGCGGCAAGTGAGAAACCGGTCCCTCCGAACGCCCCCATGAAAGTCTCAAGCTCATCGATGTAGAGGCCAAACAGGGTTGGTGATTAGGGGCAACCCTGTTTGACCGCTATGGTACTCAAGATCTCATATGTCCAACCTGCGCCTATCTGAACTTGGTCGGCCCGAGACTCTCTCATAAAGTGCCATGACTGCCTAGATGATCTCCTGATTAAATCCTAGTGTCTGTAGGCGTGTGATGAAACGAGTTCGAGGTACTGTGTCAAAGGCTTTGCGGAAATCCACAAAGCAGCATTATACCCTCTCCTTCCGTGATCTGGCCTCCTCAATGACAATCCTGAGTGTGAGTATGTGATCCATAATCCCATGGTCTCGCCTGAAACCGGCCTGACCCTCTGCTCTGAGCCCTCTCATCTCTACAAACAGGCTGACCGACGCATCCAATACAGCTGCATAGATCTTGGACATCACATGTCCAATCATGATAGTCCTGTAGTTACTCGGGTCCATGGGATCCCCTGCCTTGTGGATGGGGGTGATGGTGTTGAGTGTCTAAGTGCGGGGGAAGCCAAGGCAAACAGCGTCATTGAATAGCTTTGCTAGGATTGGGGCTAACGTGTCGATCCCATATGCGATAAACTCAGTGCATAGCCCCTCGTGATCCTAAGCTCGGCCATTGTGCAGTTTCAATGTCACGTCCTTGACTCCCCCTCTGGTGAACAACATGCAAGTGGTGAGGTGAGGTGTGTGTGAGATCTGGAGTGGGATGGTGTGGGACATCATAAAGATTCTGTGCATACGTGTGCTAGACTCCTGCGTCGGTGAGGGGTGATGGAGACCTACGCTCAAGGAATCTCCGCCAAAAATCCTTCGAGTTGTTGCTGTACAAGATGTGCAGCAGCAGCTCCTCATTTGAACAAAGAAATGCCTGCTTCTTCTGACATATGAGACGTCGGTACTTGCATACCATGTCTGGTGTGTTCGGGAGGTGACATCTGGTTTCAAGTCGGAGCTGTCGGTGATAAAGCCTTGCACTCCGCATCGTACCAGTTGTTGCAGGGTACGAAACCAAGAGGTGGTGGTCTAGTGGACCGTGTGGTGTGGAGAAAGATTTGGAGGGCAGCCTCGTGGAGTGTGCGACTAATCAGGGCAGCACGGTCCTCTATGAGTGGTATGTGATCGATGTAGGTTAGGAGTCTGTTTAGGCATCCAGAGTAGGCCGGTGAGAGGCTATGATCAAAGTGTATGTCGTGGTAGGTGTCATGCTTCCTATGTGGTGTCTGTGGTGTGGCTAAGCGTGGGTGGCGATAGTGAAGAATAGGTATGTGTGATCAGCTCCTGGAGGGAGTGGTGCTACGGTGAAGTCGCTGATACATGAAGTGAAGGTAGGGATCCCATGATGTAATCTACTACACTAGTGCCCCCCCTTGTGGGAAGCAAGTAAAACCACCTGAAGAGGGCCATAGGTCAAGCCCGTTGTAGATGATGAGATCATGCATCCTACCCAGATCAAGGAGCGCGTGTCCATATGGTGTAACAGGCCCGTGTCGGTCGATGAGGTCCTGGTCATACCTGCTCGGTCTAGGTCCATGTCTGGTAGCATAATAGAGTCGTCTCGGAAGTCCAAAAGTGTGCTCATGCCACTCTGGCGAAGTGGGATGTGTCTGGCGGGAAGTAGCATATTGCTATGAAAAGGTCACGGGTGTCTGTGCGTCGGCGGATCCGGATCCACATGAATCGAGAGTGTGCGTCCTTCCTCTCAATGGAGATGGCTCCAGCGAGGGAAGACTTGTATAATACTGCGACCCCGCCTAATCCTCGGACTCCTCCTATATCCCTCGTCTCATCCCTAAAGGTTGACTCCCATGTGTAGCCACTCACTATCGGTAGTGGACACTCTGGGCTCTGGTGTGTCTCCGTGTAAAAGACTATGTCTAATCCTGTATAAGACTCCGAGAAGTTCTTTGGGTCTAACCATAAGGTACCATTACAGTTCCAAATGGTGCAAGCTAGGGTCTCGAAAACCTAAGTCTCATAGGGCCCGTCCCCCTAGGGGGTATGGGTGGGAGCCCGACGGGTGCTGGTCAACAACCTACCATCTCGGACCACGGCCCATTTTTCCTTCTTGCGGGCAACATCCCGCTGCTGCAAAAGAACTCGTCGCTCCTCAATCTGTAGTGGTATCAAATCCTCGTCCATGGACAGGGTGGGATGCTCTCGTAGAGCAGCTCGGTGTCGAAGTGTTGCTGGTCAAGCATGTGAATCTCTGAAGCGAATGACTAGGGGCTGCTCTCAGTTGGGGTCTCTCCCAACACGCCATGCTCCCTCTGTGCCATGGTTGGGGTTCCCCATGGTGGTGGTCACAAAGGTGATCGCCTCCTCCGTGGGCGTCGTAGTGGTGCTGGTGTTGTCCCGCGTGATCCCTCGTATCCGGATGTCTCGTATCCGGATGTTGAGGGCCTTCAAAGCCCTCTGCTGCTGCTCCTGTATGGCGGCTGAAACGGTTGCCTTTACGGGCTCCCGTTTCGCCATGTCCACCCATCTAGTCGTCTCTGCTATAGCCGACTATATCGTGGCTATCTGTGCCTCCATCTTTGTGACTGGGGTTGAGGGTCCTGAGCTCCTCTCGAAGCTGTGTGATGTCGTGTCTGAGTCCCTGGATAAGGGTGCCCTGCTAATGTATAATGCGGGCCTACTCATGGTGGGTGTATCGGGCCTGCTCCTGGGTGTAATGTGTTAGCTCTGCCTGATGGGTCCGGATGTTGTGTATCTCAGCCAATAGGGAGTCCCAAGCATTTGGTGGGGGCCTAAGATGTCTTGGTCCAGGTGGGAACTGGATCTCGAGAGGGTTGGAATGAAGGTGGACTGCTGAGGTTGTACTGAGGGTGGGGACAGCATGATCTGGGCGGGGGAGTGGTATGTAGGAGTAACGAGGCTAGACGAGGTGATGAAGGGTGGCTGACTGAGAGGTAGAGGTGATACGAGGGGAAAGTATTGTGGAGCCATGGACGGTGGGGCCAGTGGTGAGGCTACTGGAGAGGAGACCTGTGATGATGATGCAGGAGAGGGGAAGGAGAGAGGTGGCGTAGATGATGAGGCAGATGATGGTGGTGAAATAGTGGTGGTAACCATAGAGGTCGAGGATGTGGTGAGCAGCATGGTCTTTGGGTGGGCCCCTTTCTTTTGGGCCGTGGTGTTGTCCACTGCCAAACCGCTTCGGTTGTTGCTGCGTTTGTTGAAGTCCTCCAGACTGAGTTGCTTTTGTGTTTTCCCCTTGTCACCGTTCCGCTTCCCCATCTCCACACATATGCAAATTTGGACCGAAGGGTCTCCCGCCTAGTCTCCTGTCCTCATCCCCCTGTTCCCTTCATTATGGGGGAGGCAGCAGTGGGCAAAGAAGGGATTGCAAGAGGTCGGAGCTGCAAGCGTGGGTTTTATTTATTAAAAAAAAAAAGGGGTCGGAGCTGCAAATGGGGGTTTATTTATTTTATTTTAAAAAAAAAAAAGTTGAGCGAGGGGGGGGGGGGGGGCGCTGAGCGAGGGGGGGGGGGGGGGGGGTGGGGTAGTGGAGGGCTAGCGAGGGGGTAGCAGGGGGGGGTAGAGAGGGGGTAGCGGAGGGGGTAGTAGCGAGGGGGTAGCAAGGGGGTAGCGGAGGGGTAGCGAGGGGGTAGTAGCGAGGGGATTCAGCGAGGGGGTAGCAGAGGGGGTAGTGGAGGGGTAGTGGGGGGTAGCGAGGGGGTGGGGGTAGCGGGGGGAGGGGGGTAGAGAGGGGGTAGCGGAGGGGGTAGTAGCAAGGGGGTAGCAAGGGGGTAGCGGAGGGGTAGCGAGGGGGTAGCAGCGAGGGGATTCAGCGAGGGGGTAGCAGAGGGGATTTAGCGAGGGGGTAGTGGAGGGGTAGTGGGGGGTAGCGAGGGGGTAGCGGAGGGGAAGCGAGGGGGTATTGCGGGGGTAGCGAGGGGGTATTGGGGGGGTAGCGGAAAAGGGGGGGGGTAGCGAGGGGGTAGCGGAAAAGGGGGGGGGGGTAGAGAGGGGGTAGCGGAGGGGGTAGCAGCGAGGGGGTAGCGGGGGGGGTAGAGAGGGGGTAGCGGAGGGGGTAGCAGCGAGGGGGTAGCGGAGGGGTAACGAGGGGGTAGCAGCAAGGGGGTAGCAGAGGGGATTTAGCGAGGGGTGGCGAGGGGGTTGTGGAGGGGTAGTGGGGGGTAGCGAGGGGGTAGCGGAGGGGTAGCAAGGGGGTAGCGAGGGGGTAGCGAGGGGGTAGTGGAGGGCTAGCGAGGGGGTAGCAGGGGGGTAGAGAGGGGGTAGCGGAGGGGGTAGTAGCGAGGGGGTAGCAAGGGGGTAGCGGAGGGGTAGCGAGGGGGTAGTAGCGAGGGGATTCAGCGAGGGGGTAGCAGAGGGGGTAGTGGAGGGGTAGTGGGGGGTAGCGAGGGGGTGGGGGTAGCGGGGGGAGGGGGGTAGAGAGGGGGTAGCGGAGGGGGTAGTAGCGAGGGGGTAGCAAGGGGGTAGCGGAGGGGTAGCGAGGGGGTAGCAGCGAGGGGATTCAGCGAGGGGGTAGCAGAGGGGATTTAGCGAGGGGGTAGTGGAGGGGTAGTGGGGGGTAGCGAGGGGGTAGCGGAGGGGAAGCGAGGGGGTATTGCGGGGGTAGCGAGGGGGTATTGGGGGGGTAGCGGAAAAGGGGGGGGGGGTAGCGAGGGGGTAGCGGAAAAGGGGGGGGGGGTAGAGAGGGGGTAGCGGAGGGGGTAGCAGCGAGGGGGTAGCGGGGGGGGTAGAGAGGGGGTAGAGAGGGGGTAGTGGAGGGCTAGCGAGGGGGTAGCAGGGGGGGGTAGAGAGGGGGTAGCGGAGGGGGTAGTAGCGAGGGGGTAGCAAGGGGGTAGCGGAGGGGTAGCGAGGGGGTAGTAGCGAGGGGATTCAGCGAGGGGGTAGCAGAGGGGGTAGTGGAGGGGTAGTGGGGGGTAGCGAGGGGGTGGGGGTAGCGGGGGGAGGGGGGTAGAGAGCGGGTAGCGGAGGGGGTAGTAGCGAGGGGGTAGCAAGGGGGTAGCGGAGGGGTAGCGAGGGGGTAGCAGCGAGGGGATTCAGCGAGGGGGTAGCAGAGGGGATTTAGCGAGGGGGTAGTGGAGGGGTAGTGGGGGTAGCGAGGGGGTAGCGGAGGGGAAGCGAGGGGGTATTGGGGGGGTAGCGAGGGGGTATTGGGGGGGTAGCGGAAAAGGGGGGGGTAGCGAGGGGGTAGCGGAAAAGGGGGGGGGGGGGGGTAGAGAGGGGGTAGCGGAGGGGGTAGCAGCGAGGGGGTAGCGGGGGGGGTAGAGAGGGGGTAGCGGAGGGGGTAGCAGCGAGGGGGTAGCGGAGGGGTAGCGAGGGGGTAGCAGCGAGGGGGTAGCAGAGGGGATTTAGCGAGGGGTAGCGAGGGGGTTGTGGAGGGGTAGTGGGGGGTAGCGAGGGGGTAGCGGAGGGGGTAGCAGACAGGGTAGCAGAGGGGGTAGCGGAGGGGTAGAGAGGGGGAAGCGAGGGGGGGGGGGGTAGAGAGGGGGTAGTGGAGGGGGTAGCAGCGAGGGGGTAGCAGCGAGGGGATTCAGCGAGAGGTAGCGAGGGGGTAGTGGAGGGGTAGCGAGGGGGTAGCGGAGGGGTAGCGAGGGGGTATTGGGGGGTAGCGAGGGGGTAGCGGAGGGGGTAGCAGACATGGTAGCGGAGGGGGGGGGGTAGCGGAGGGCTAGCGAGGGGGTAGCGGGGGGGGGGGGTAGTGGGGGGGTAGCGGAGGGGTAGCGAGGGGGTAGCGAGGGGGTAGCAGCGAGGGGATTCAGCGAGGGGGTAGCAGAGGGGATTTAGCGAGGGGTAGCGAGGGGGTAGTGGAGGGGTAGTGGGGGGTAGCGAGGGGGTAGCGGGGGGGTAGCGAGGGGGTATTGGGGGGGTAGCGAGGGGGTAGCGGAGGGGGTAGGAGATAGGGTAGCAGAGGGGGTAGCAGAGATGGAGCAACTAAAGAATGAGGATAGCTCAACTCACTAGCTCATGTGGAGGAGAATAGAAAATTGGACAGCAATGGCACGCATTTCAACGTTGCTTGGTACGGATAGAGCAGTACGGAGGGCTGGTACAGCTGTACGGACAGCTACGGAGGGCTGGTACTGCAATCAGCAGCCATTTGTATGGCACATCAGTCCGTACAGTCCATACAGCTATTCTTGCATCCCTCTGCCAACTGTTTTTGTAGTAGCACACAAGAAGTAGAAATTTCTGACAAGTATTTTGCCTCCAATTTTAATTGTGAAAGAGTATGATCCCCCACCTTAGACAGCGCAATTGTCGATAATATGGAGAAGTATTGAAAAGGATGTGTCCTAGGGAATGTGCAAGGGATAGTCTTGCGGTCTAGTCTCTAGAGTAAGTCCATCAGCGGCGACCAACTAATGGAAATGGAAATGGAAAGAACTGAAAGATAAATAATGTTGGAATATGAAGTCAAAGTGAGGTCCTAGGACCCTAGGACTTATTTTATAGTCTAGTGAGTCCTAGATAGTGCCATGTGTCATATGGGAGATTATCCCATATGCATTGTGACTTTATAGAGTCTAGAGGCTCACACTATATAGTGTTGTACTTGTCTTGAGTCTTTTCATGTCAGTCAACATCAAGCTATCTACACGTGAGTATTTTGGTTACATTGCCTTGCACTTGTACTTTCCATTTTATACTTTCATTTGCTTTCCTTTGCTTTCCATTCCATTCCTCCATGCTATGTCCCTTCACGTGGTATTAGAGCCACCTCCACGAGTTTGAGGTAAGAGGGTAGCCATGAAGCCGCCTTTCTTCCTCCTCATTGGAAGGTCCTCTCTTCTCACATGGAGGGACTAGCTCCCCACTTTCCAACATGAGCTCTCCTCTCCTCCACCGACATTGAAGATGGAGATCTTTCTTCCCAAGCTTGCCCGTCGTCAACATTGGAGCTGAAGGAACATGTAGCAAGCTATCTCTAGGAACAAAAAGGAAAGATTGCAAGCATAATGGAAATGAACTCAAATGGAAGTAGGCAATAGCAATGAACCAAAATACTCACATGTAGATAGCTTGATGTTGATTGATATGAAAAGACTCAAGACAAGTACAACACTATATAGTGTGAGCCTCTAGACTCTAGAAAGTCACAATGCATATGGGATAATCTTCCATATGACACGTGGCACTGTCTAGGACTCACTAGACTATAAAATGTGTCCTAGGGACCTAGGACACATAAATACACTCACTTTGATTTCATATTCTAACATCCCCCCATGAAGGAAAGGTGAGGGACTATTGGAATGAAGCTAAGAACAGGACATGACAATGATTTATTCTACTACTCTGTGCACCCCAAGTAGCTCAGAGGCTCAAATGAAGCATGGCTACTTGACCCAACAAATCGGTCTTGGAAAATGCACCAACATCCTGGAACTCGGCCAGGCCTGATAGAGAGACCCATCAAAGCCAATAGAACAATACATCCCCTCCTGGCTTCATAGCAGGACTTGCTAAAGCCACACACCACTCATAAATGAATAAAACATCATTTGAGGAGGAATTTCCAAGGCTGAGAACCTTTATTGACTCAAGGACACAAGACTCATTATTACAAGCATTTTTGGGTGACTACCCAAGGCAGAGTATCCAAGCACACATAGAATAGATTAGAAACAAAAGTCCCGATCATCAGGTACATAGACCTCTGAATGGAGAGAGAGGTCTCTAATGTTGGCAGTAAGAGTATGAGTCGGTGTCGAAGCATTATCTTCTTCTTCGTCTTCACTTGTTGCAGCCCCAACCAAGTTGGCATGATCCTTGTGTTGTTGCTTGGCAAGCTTCTGGAAGCAGCGATCCTCGGTGTGACCAAGCTTCCCATAGTGATTGCATTTGAAAGGCTTGAATTTGCCTTTGCCCTTGGAGTACAGTACAGTGGAGTCCGGAGTGTCTGCATACCATCTTTCATGATCAATGAGCATAGCAACCATATCATGATAACCCATTTGTGTCACACGCAATGCTGGTATGATCTCCCGGTACTTAGAAATTTTCTCAATGCTCGGGAGGAGCACAACAACTTGATCATCTTCCCCTATAGGGACCTTCAGACTAGCAAACTAAGTGACAAGGGATTCCATATGATTCATGTGAGCAAGAAGAGAGTCTTCATGCTTCATTTGCAGCTTGAAGAATTCCTGTCTGAGGAATACCTTTGAATTGATGATTTTATTGCCGAACAATTCTTCAAACTTAGCCCATAAGTCATGAGCAGTGGAGTCAAAATCAAAATGTTGAATAACTTCATCACCCAACCCCAAACCAATGAGAGAAAGAGCTTTGTCATTCAGATTCTCCCAGTCTGCAATTATCTTTTCATCTGATTGTGGCTTTTTCTCCTTGCCACTAACAACATGCCACACTCCATCTTTCATAAGTACGAGACGCATCTTTGTTTGCCATGTAGGGAAGTTCTTACCAGAAAATTTCTCGAACAAAATGGTAGTTGATTTGGAAGACTCCATGGTTGGAAAAGAGTAGAAATGCAAGTATAACTATGGAAATATCACCTTGATAAGTTCTTCATGAGCTGGAGCAGGTCTGAAACTTCTTCATGGCAGACAGAAGTAGAAGGACAGAAACTGTAAAATCAGCAGTGCAGCTCCAAGAGAATGACGGGCAGAATATAGGAAACAACTTGCGGGGAGCAGCTCCAAGAGAATGTCGGGCAGAAGGAGCAAATGGCGGGCATGTCACATTAGTACGGGCAGGCTGGAACTATCCTTACTGTACAGGAAAGTCCGTACAGCATGTACTAGCTGTACGGCAGGCTGTACGGCCTGTACTACGGCCCTGGTGCAGTACGGATCAGTCCGTACAGTCTGTACGGCATGTACAGCTTGTTTGCAGCAGGCTGGAGCAATTAGAGGCGATGCTACTATGGCGATGCATTTTGGTTTGAAGAAGGGGTAGTTGTTGGCGAGGTAAATCAGCTCCAAGTTAGCTCCAGTTGATGAGGCTTGGGTAGGAGGAGAAGAGAGCTCAAGGAAGGAGAGAAGAGGGCAGCCTTCCAAGGAGGAGGAGGTAGAGTAGCTTCATTGGCCTTACTCACCTCAACCTCTGGGAAGGGAAAGGGAAAGAGAGAGCAGGGCTAGGAACATGGCTCTGATACCATATGAAGGAACATGTAGCAAGCTATCTCAAGGAAAGATTGCAAGCATAATGGAAATGAACTCAAATGGAAGTAGGCAATAGCAATGAACCAAAATACTCACATGTAGATAGCTTGATGTTGACTGATATGAAAAGACTCAAGACAAGTACAACACTATATAGTGTGAGTCTCTAGACTCTAGAAAGTCACAATGCATATGGGATAATCTTCCATATGACATGTGGCACTATCTAGGACTCACTAGACTATAAAATGTGTCCTAGGGACCTAGGACACACAAATACACTCACTTTGACTTCATATTCTAATAGGAGCTACCCCAAGATCTTTCACTTGAAGCATGGAGAAGACCACGACACGGTGACTTACTGCTCCCGATTCGCTGCTCTTCTCATCTCTTTTTTTTCGTCTATCTTGCTGCTCCCATTTCTGCCTCTCATCAGCTGCAGGTTTCCGCCTTTGCTCAGCACCACATTGCTGCCTCAGTTCTGCCTAGTAACTCACCTGCAAAGTTCCGCCCACTAGCAGCCCAACAGTCCCGCAAATCTGCACTGAAGTTCTGCCCAACTATTCCGCCTTGCTCAGCATTCCGCCTACAGCTCCCACCTCAGCATTCCGCCTTTGCTGCTCTCAAGTAGCTCCCGCCATCTAGCTGCTGAAGCTCAGCACTGTTCTGCCACTTCCTGCTGCAGAGCAACCTGCCTGATTTTCTATGCCCCTGCTCTTGAATCTTTATTGCCTTAAGATGGTGATGCGTGGCCTATTTCTTCTATATCACCACTCTTGAGGAGATAAGATCAATTGCTATATTTCTTATTGGGTCATTTCCAGCTCTTCTTAGGCCATGGAGTCTTCCAAATCAACTACCATTTTGTTCGATAAATTTTATGGTAAGAGCTTCCCTACATGGCAAACAAAGATGTGTCCTATACTTATGAAAGATGGAGTGTGGCATATTGTTAGTGGCAAGGAGAAAAAGCCACCATCAGATGAAAAGAAAATTGCACACTGGGAGAATATGAATGACAAAGCTCTTTCTCTCATTGGTTTGGGGTTGGGTGATGAAGTTATACATAATTTTGATTTTGATTCCACTACTCACGAATTATGGGCTAAGTTTGAAGGATAGTTCGGCAACAAAGTTATCAATTCAAAGGTATTTCAAAGACATGAATTCTTCAAGTTGCAAATGAAGCATGAAAACTCTCTTCTTGCTCACTTGAATCATATGGAATCCCTTGTCACTCAGCTTGCTAGTCTGAAGGCCCCTGTAGGGAAAGATGATCAAGTTGTTATGCTCCTCTCGAGCATTGAGGAAATTTTCAAGTACCGGTGGATGGACAAAAGCAGTAGAGCCTAATCTGCCTTCACAACCACCCTCATCCACATTTAAATCAAGTGAACACCACCATCAGAAGGTAAAAGGATTTCAATGAAACTCCTTGTCTCTACACACCTCCGGATACAACTCATACTTTGGCCACGTTTTTAGTGAAAGCTAAAAAAACTCAAAAAGAACCCAAAGGACTACACTGCTCAAGATAAGCTCTCCTACTGACTGAGATCAAGCTCAGAAAATACATAGAAGACCCATGAAACATAAAACTCCAGAAAATGACAACTTCAGAATTGCATAACTGCCATGAATACTTCCTGACAACTCAAGGTATAAACAACCATGCTCATATCTCCCCTGACAAAATCCGTGAAGAACAATCTCGGATCTCTTTGACTTCAAGTAGCATATGCTCAAACACCACCCTGTGAGAGAACCTACACCGTGAGCTATACAAACATGTTATGTAATAACACCTTGGACTCCATGAAGCTCACTTTTCTTCATTTACATGCTGCCCATAGGTTCATTGCAAAAACAGGGTCTCTTCCCATGATCTACAACAAGCACTAGACTTGCTGCTCCTACCAATCTTGCACTACGTCTTTACAAGCTATGCATGAACACAGCCATAGTATCTGTCAAAAACTTGCCATCCACTAGCTCCCATTGAATCATGTGTGTATTAAGGTGAGCTAAGCTCCTTTGATGCAGCTCGTGATCCCCGTCATCCCTCATAGCCAAGGTCCCTGAGGCTAGCACTCAACACCTGGCTTGCAAGCAGCATTATCTTTGCCTTCCTCTCTACTCTTTATGAAGACTGATCCTCGGACTTCTCCCCTAATCCTGGTGTATATGCCTCCATCGTCCAAAATGCTCTAGCTTGTCAGTAGTGATGTCCCTGATCAAAACAAGAAGCTCCTCGTCACCCACAAGCCATAGCACTGAATAGTCACGACACCACAGTCAAAAGTCCCCAACAAGATTCATAGTCTACATTGTTTATTTCTTGCTCACAGAGCACACCCAGCTCCCATCACCCGTCTCTACCTTTGTGCAACGACTCTCAACACTCGTGTCTATCTCTTGCTCATGGAGCTCATGGACCTCTCATTTGCATAGTCGAGATGCTTCGCCCTTTCAAGAACCTTCCAGTAAGAGAAGACGACCTCTCCTTCACAACGATATATGCTCATAGCCTCTCTGCTGCTCACAAAGCACCCGCATCGCGATGTTCCTCCAGCCTCCTAGAGAGATGCTCCCAAAGTTGATTACTTGGACTCCTCATTCACCCGCTTGTCTGCAACCCTCTCCTCACAACAGGCACATGCTTCCATAGTTGAGACGCCCTCCAAAATCTCCCACCTTCCACCGCACACTGTTCTCCTTCCTCCACTACGAGCCTCCCTCCAAGCAACAACGATCCTTCCAGCAACAATCACGTCCATCCGCCAGCCGCCACCTTGCCATTTAAAAGCTCTTCTCCCTGGCAACTGTGTCTTCGTGTGATTGCCAAGCTCCTCCAAGAACTTCCCAGCAGCCACCATCCCACGTCCATATGGTGGATTACGACCTGCAGCAGCTCACGATCGTGCGCCCACCAGAGTCCTCCCTCCACTACCTAGAAAGAGAGCCCCCTTCACAAAACGCTTCCCCGCCACTTCTAAGCTCGCGTGCTCCTCCTCCCTATGCCCATGATCCCCTCTCAGCATCCTCCAATTCTCTTCTTTTTTAGAAATCTCCACGCACACATCGACACTTCCAGCCCACCGTGAGGAATTCATCAACCCACATTCATGCTTCTAGATTCATGCTTCCGAACTCCAGTGCACTATACTCCAAGGGCAAAGGCAAATTCAAGCCTTTCAAATGCAATCACTGTGGGAAGCTTGGTCACACCGAGGATCGCTGCTTCCAGAAGCTTGCTAAGCAACAAAACAAGGATCATGCCAACTTGGTTGGGGCTGCAACAAGTGAAGACGAAGAAGAAGATGATACTTTGACACCGGCTCATGATCTCACTGCCAACATCAGAGATATCTCTCTCCATTCAGAGGTCTATGTACCTGATGATTGGTACTTTTGTTTTTTATCTATTCTATGTGTGCTTGGGTACTCTGCCTTGGGTAGTCCCCCAAAAATGATTGTAATAATGAGTCTTGTGTCCTTGAGTCAATAAAGGTTCTCAGCCTTGGATAGTCCTCCTGAAATGATGTTTTATTTCCTTTATGAGTGGTGTGTGGCTTCCTACCAAGTCCTGTTATGAAGCCAGGGGGGGATGTATTGTGGGAGCCTTTCTATTGGCTTTGATGGGGGTCTCTCTATCAGGCCTAGCCGAGTTCCAAGATGTTGGTGCATTCCCTAGACCGACGTGTTGATCAGGCAGCCATGCTTCATTTGAGCCTCTGAGCTACTTGGGGTGCACAGAGCAATAGACTCCATCATTGTCATGTTCTGTTCTTGGCTTCATTCCGGTAGTCCCTCAACTTTCCTTCATTTGGGGATGTTGTAATATGAAGCTAAGGTGAGTGTATTTGTGTGTCCTAGGTCCCTAGGACTTATTTTATAGTCTAGTGAGTCCTAGACAGTACCACGTGTCATATGGGAGATTATCCCATATGCATTGTGACCTTCTAGAGTCTAGAGGCTCACACTATATAGTGTTGTACTTGTCTTGAGTCCTTTCATGTCAGTCAGCATCAAGCTATCTACATGTGAGTATTTTGGTTACATTGCCTTGCACTTGTACTTTCCGTTTTGTACTTTCATTTGCTTTCCATTCCGTTCCTCCATGCTATGTCCCTTCAAATAAAAGTACTTAATTGCTGGAGAAATCATAATCAAAGAGTGTGTTCTAGTGTGTACTAGAAAGTAGTTTTATGAGTCTCTGTGTGAGAGAGTGCCATGTGGCATCTTGGGAGTTATCCCACATATATATGGTACTTGAGTGTGAGTGCCCACTCTATATGAGTATTATACTTACACTTGTCACATCAATCAACTTAATGGAGCTTTTGGTCATGTAAGTGATTTCATTTTGGTTCTTGCCTTTCCTTCCATTTCATTTCATTTCCAGTTCAAGTTATGCTTTCTTCCTTCTAGCTCCCTTGTCTCCTTCCCTCCTCCTTCCAGTTCCTTCATGTGGTATCAGAGCCATGTCCCCTTTCTAGCTTTCCCTTCCTTGGGCAAACTTTAGGAGTGCGGTAGCCTGGAAATGGAAGCTACTTTCTCCCAAAGGGCAGCCCTTCCCTCAAGCTCTAGACTCATCATGGAGATCGAGATGCCGACTTGGAGGATTTGCCCATCATTGACTTGCTGCTAGCTGAATTGGAGGAGCTGCTCATCGTCAACTTTCTACTATGCTTGCTCTCAGCTACTTGTGCTGCCCCTGTGCCCCTCTTTTCCTGCTACCTCCTACCCGCTCCCTTCTTGCACTGCCTCTTGCTCCCAGCTGCCCCGTGCTGCCCTTGTGCCCCTCTTTTCCTGCTCGTTACCTCCTGCCCACAGCCTCTAGCTGCCCGCGCTGCCTCTCTTCCTGCGCTGCACGCTGCCTGCCCGCGCTGCTGCTCTTCCTGCCCACTACCTCTCCTACTCGCTGCTGCCTTCTGCCTTTCTATTCGTACCTGCCCATTGCTGCTGCTGCAGCAAATTCATAATCTTGCAGACTCCTCTCCACAACCTGGGCTCCAATGTTTCAGCCATCTGTGAAGCTGTCCTGCACCTCGTGATCTGCTACAGCATTCGGAGCTATCTTGCTGCAGCTTGAGGCATATAATTGCTGGTGATTCATTTCAGTTTGCTGCCCATCTTCACAAAGTCATTTTCCATTATGACTTCCTTATCTTCCGATTTGGTGCTCGTGGAGAAGTTAAAAGGGGAAGGATTCCCAACCTGGCAAACAAGAATGCAACTGCTGCTTATGTGAGAAGGAGTTTGGGACGTGATTGAAGATGATGAACTCAATGCTTCATTCTCCGATCTCAAGGTATGAAAGCAGCATAATGCTAAAACCATTGCTCTTATCGGTCTTTGTCTAGCAGATACACTGATCCACCATGTGGACTTTAGGACAACAGCCAAGAAAATATGGAATCGCCTTGAGAGTCTTTTTGGTAATAAGATCACTAACTCAAAATTTTTTTTGAAACCCAATTTCTACAAATTGAAAATGGAAGATAGTGATACGCTAAGTGATCACTGGGCAAAAATGCAATCTCTTGTCCATCAACTCTCAAGTTTGAAATGTGCATTGGATGATGAGGACAAGTGAATAAACCCTTGAAGTACTAAGGTTAGCCACTACCACATTTGATGATATGGTAGCCTTACTTATTGAAAAAGACCATCGCAATAAGGAATCCCTTGTAGCCTATCCTACTGATCAGACACTTGCCTCCACAAACAAATGGAAGACCAATAAAAATGTTAGGTTTTGTAAACGGAAAGGTCACATTGAAGCAAATTGCTTCAAGAAAAAGGAAAAAGAACAAGATGATCATCATGCCAACTTGGTCGCAGAAGACCAAGTACCAGAAGAGGCACCTATAGAGATCCATGCGCTTACAACTCAAGTCTCAGGCTTCTCCATTGAGAAAGAGGAGGATGCTTGGTTCTTTTAGGCCCCCTTCTATTTGTGTGTTCCTATTGAGTCAATAAAGGTCCTCTGCCTTGAGAAGTTCTCTAAAATAATATATGCATTTGTGGCTTTGGAGTCAATAAGGGTACTTTGCCCTGGGTAGTCCCCCAAAAAGTAATTGTATTGGGTGTTTACTCTTATGGCTATGCAAGACTCCTACCTAGTTCAGAGTAAGGGGGGTGACGAGTGATGGTCTACCCTTGCCTGTCGCAACTTGATTGAGAAGTCACTGCCACACGGGAGGTGTTGGATAGTTGGACTTTCTCTTTGTCGTATTGTGGTGGAAGGGGGATCGGTTTACTCCTTGCGTGTTGGGTCTCACACTCTTTGCTCTAAGGGGGGATGTCGGAGAAATCATAGTCAAAGAGTGTGTTCTAATGTGTACTAGAAACTAGTTTTATGAGTCTTTGTGTGGAGAGTGCCATTTGGCATCTTGGGAGTTATCAAACATACATATGGTACTTGAGTGTGTGTGTCCACTCTATATGAGTGTCACATCAATCAACTAAGTGGAACTTTTGGTTATGTATTTTGGTACTTTCAGTTATCACATCAATCAACTAAGTGGAACTTTTGGTCATGTATTTTGGTTCTTGCCTTTCCTTCCATTTGATTTCATTTCTAGTTCAAGTTATGCTTCCTTTCTTCTAGTTCCCTTGTCTCTGTTCCTTCTTCTTTCAGTTTCTTCATAAACCAATAAAAGACTTACATTGGGAAATCTTGACGTTGACTCCAATGATTTGACACACAACACAAGTACAATCTCATATAGACTGGACACTAGACACTAGAATACCAAGTTGTATATGGGATATCTCCCAATATGACACGTGGCATCCATGAGACATACTAGACTAAAACACACACATAATACCACTCAACTTGACTCAATTTTCCAACACCCCCCCATGGAGTAAAGGTGAGGACTACTGGAATGGAACCAAGAACAAAACATGACAATGACAGACTACTAATATGTGCACCCCATGTAACTCAGAGGCTAAAGTCTGAGCGTGTTCAGAGGTTGACCCAAGCACTCTCATGGCTTGAGACTCAACATGACTCAGAGGCTCATGTCTTAGCATGGCTACATGACCAGGTCATAGGTCTAGGAATACACCACCATGCTGAAACTTGGCCAGGCCTGATAAAGAGACCTATCAAAGCCAATACATGGCTCCCACAATACATCCCCTCCCTGGCTCCAAAACACGGTGACATGGAGTCACACACTAGATAGAAAAACATCATTTTAGGAGGACTATCCAAGGCTGAGAACCTTTATTGACTCAAAGAGACAAACGCTCATGAGATTATTACAATCATTTTTGGGAAACTACCTAGGGCAGAGTATCCATGACAGATTTAGAAAACAAACTCATCATCCTCATCTACCTCTTGAGGAAGAATGAGATGTCAGACTTCAGCAGCAGTAAGAGCATGAACTGGTGTCGGGATGTCTTCTTCTTCTTCTTCACTTTCACTGGTGGCAATTGCAACCAAGTTAGCATGGTCCTTGGATTGTTGCTTAGCAAGCTTCTGAAAACACCGATCCTCTGTACGGCCAAGCTTCTTACAATACGTACACTTGAGATGCTTGAATTTGCTTTTACCCTTAGAAAACAATGCCCCTTCCTCATGGTTATCCTTATTCCTTCTATCATGATCAATGATCATTACAACCATCTCATCAAATTTCATATCATGTGCCACACGAAGTGCTGGAATAATATCACGATATTTAGGAATATCCTCAATGTTGGAAAGGAGGACGGAAACCTGATCATCTTCCCCAACAGGGGCCTTCAACACAGCCAATTGAGTGATGAGAGATTTCATTTGATTCAAATGTGCATTGAGAGAATCTTCATTCTTCATTTGAAGCTTAAAGAATGCATGTCTAAGAAATACTTTGGAGTTGATAATTTTGTTACCAAACCGGCGTTCTAACTTTTCCTGCAATTCTTGTGCAGTGTAATCAAAATCTAAATGATTAATAATTTCATCAAACAAACCCAAACCAATAACAGCAAGACCTTTGCCATTGAGATTTTCCCATTGTAGAATTTTATTCTCATGTGTTAGATTCTTTTTGTCCTTACCATTCACGACATTCCACACACCTTCCTTTATGCGAATAAGCCTCAGCTTGGTTTGCCATGTGGGAAAGTTCTTGCCATAAAAAATTTCAATGATAATGGTAGACTTAGAGGACTCCATTTCAGCAAAGGTGAATCAGAGAAGAGGCGGAATATTCAGACCTTAATGCTTGATGGAAGTCTCTGAATTTCTGTCCTCCCCCACTCAGCAAGTAGAAAAAATGATGATCAGCTCCATGAATTGCAGCAGTTAGTCCACGCAATGAATCAGCGACGTTTGCAGCTCCAATGTGTCTTCTCCATGCAGCAGCAACCACAAGTGAGCTCTACGTGGCATTACGAACAGAAATCCGCAGCAATCCACAAAGTCTCCATGCAGCAGCACCAGTAGCATCCACGAAACAGAGATCCACAGCAATGCAGCAATCAGCTCCCATGAACAGCACCCCGAATCATCACCCACGAACAGCACCACAAACCAATGTATTGTGGGACAGTATTCACGGGCGGCCAAAATGAAGGAGAGGCTTGTGGTGGAGGAGGAGAAGATGATGAAGGAGAAGGAGGAGAAGCGAATGCCAACATGAAGAGGCTAAGGTTGGCTCACCATGAGGAAAGAGGGAGAGTAGCTTATTTTGGCCTCCCTCAACCCAATTCCCTTGGAGAAGCAAGGAGGAAAGAAGAGAGGAGAGCTAGCTCTGATACCACATGTTGGAGTAAAGAGGAGTAGGGAGAGGAGGTAGGGTAGGAAAAGGAAAGCAAAGATTGCAACTAATGGAAATGGAAATGGAAAGAACTGAAAGAGAAATGAATATACTAAACCAATGAAAGACTTACATTGGGAAAGCTAGATGTTGACTCCAATGATTTGACACACAACACAAGTACAATCTCATATAGACTGGACACTAGACACTAGAATACCAAGTTGTATATGGAATATCTCCCAATATGACATGTGGCACACTAGACTTAAAACACACACATAAACCACTCAAGTTGATTCCATTTTCTAACATTTGAAGGGCCCTTTCCTCCAAAGACTGATTGAAGTCACATAATGTTCCCAGAACAGTGGATTACATTTTCAACCATTTTTGTTTTCTAGGATATGATGGTTGCTTAGTTTAAACTTAAAGGCAGTTCCTTCTTTAACAAGATGTTTCCAGAATTATGGATTATATTTTAGACCAATTTTTATTCTCTATGGATATGATGGCTGCTTAGTATAAATTTTTTCCTTATTGTTTAGTTAGAATCTACTTAAATTTAATAATTTCATGTGAATTTCATCTCCACAAACCCAGCTGAATACTACATGTTGCCACAGTATAAAATATTATCCATCCCCTCATACCAACTAAGGTGAAAGAAAAATATTTGACAATTTTTTTGCTCATGGACTCCCCAATATACAAATTTTGATCATTTTTATGTACTTGACTGTTTTCCTTATAATACTTGAATGGTAACATGGAGCTGTATGAAATCAGGATTTTGCTGGAGTCTAACAATTATGTTTTGTTCCTTGAAGAAGACTCATCTTAATGGTAACATAGATGATATAGAGGAGAATCGATCTAAAGATGAGGACTCAGCAGCACTGCAAGACATGAGGAGGCTACGAATGAAAAGAATGATATCTGAATACGAGGAGTTTCTCCAATCAAATCTGAACAAGGTACCTCCATCGTTCTTCTCACGCTATGCATGAGGATCCTCCATGGTTTTCCTCACGCTATGCATGATGTACTCTTGCCTTGAGCATGTCGCTCTTGGGGCTTGTTTTGTACTTAACAGAAGTCATTTTATTTGGGTGGGGGGGGGGAAGGGAAATGTGAACAAGGGGCCTTTTCTGATCTCAACCAATGGAACATGACTATTGCGAGGTAGGAAAAACTCATAATAGGCTGATGGATGTGTCATTTGTACCTTTCTATTGTAATATGCTCAGCCAAATGTGGTCTTGCAGGAATGTGAGAACGAAGATGATGTTGCGGCTATAAAGTATGCGGAATCTAACATGGGTGATTTCAAGTTGAAATCAGATCTTGAACATGTGCGGCCCATTAACCAGCAAACTAATGCAAAGAAAAAAAGGAACGAAATGCTACTTCTAAAAGAAGCAGTCTACAAACAAAAAATGCAGTTCAACCATGAGTTTTTGGCCTTGAGGGAGATAAAGAGGAAAATCATCAAGCAAATACATGAAAAGAACTTAAGGATTCAGGAGATTAATAGTCTTCTCAGGTATATATCATTTATAAACATGCAGCAATTTTTTTTTTGAGAATGTCTCTTCAAATTCTTTCAGATAATGTTTTCAAACGTGCCATGCTTATCTGTTCTTAAATCCTAGTTTCTCTTTCTGATGTGATGTGAACTGTCGTTTAGTGAGAGTCTATATTAGAGTTAGGCCATCCTTTTGGGTCACTCAGGCTTTATGCAGTGGTTTAGATTGGAGAGAGGACCTGCATCCACACTCAGTGCCTAGTGGGCATTCAGAGAGTTGCCTTCACCAGAGAAGGACATCATTATTCAGGACTGTAGAGGTAGCAGGCACACCTTGAATATTGATACAGCCATCCCTCTAGACTGGCTAGCTGGCAAAGCAGAGGTCGGGGGACAGGGAGATGGAGTTCTATTCTCTGATTTTAAATGATATTTGGGCCTTTAATGTGATGTTATATGTGGTGTTGGTACTCTAGATCCTCATTAAGGACCTTGAATGCCTTGTCTGTAATTTCAACACATTATGGGTGTTCATAATATGCATGGACTCCTGCGAGGCATGGGTTTTCTTCTACAGGTTATTTGCATTGTTTGGAACTAGGAGGTGACATGGTTCCCCATGTAGACCAGGAGTGTGGAGACTAGATGGGACTTTCAGTTCAGGAACCCATCACGACACTTTCAAAGTTGTTAGGTACATACAAGGATGCTGGTTTATTGAACCCATCCTTCTCTTGTCGAGGGCAATTCATGGTGACTCTCATTGTATGATGGCTCCCCCCTTCAGCATTTACCATGGGGCCTCGAGAGTGGAGATGGACTGATGCTTTGGCTCCATGGAGGATAGTATGTGTGGCTTTGATTACACTATCAAGAATGCCAAGAGATCATTGATCCGGGATTTGCAGTGGTCACCCACCAGGAGAGCACACTGGGATAGTTTTGACAGTACCCCCATTTTGACCTACTTTAGGAGGCACCTTTGCAGTTCTCATAGAGGAGATGGTCTCCATTTATTTCTGCCCATTGCAGCATCAAGGTCTACATGTGAACCTCTGGAGAGGTTCTTTGGAGTAGACACCCAATGCCCACAATGCCTTACAGATAGATATTCATTCCATGCAGAGAGGCACAAAGGATTTGGCAGGGTCTTGCTTTCTTAATTGTCAGGATCAGGAGAGGCTCTCATGGGCCTCTGGAGAAGAATTCAGGGCTCATCCCATGTTGCTCGAGCTAGGAAGCTCACACACACACACACACACACACAGCTCCTCATGGCATTTTCACACACTTGATTTCTCTACATTTACATTTTTGG
This sequence comes from Dipteris shenzhenensis, assembly GCF_047967505.1. Lineage (NCBI taxonomy): Eukaryota > Viridiplantae > Streptophyta > Polypodiopsida > Gleicheniales > Dipteridaceae > Dipteris > Dipteris shenzhenensis. The sequence goes on along the minus strand of NC_141599.1, from coordinate 49,029,596 downwards.
CCAGATTATGTGTAATTACCATTTGGGGTGGTGGAAGGCACCACTGCAGACTTGGACAGATGACAGATGGCTGGGACAGTTCTCCAAGACGGGTCCCTCTGCAGGTTATGATGAGGCGAGGCAGTGGTCGAGCCAGTTTCTTTAGAGTAGGGGCTGGGGGACGACTCCAACCATTGATAGAGGGAGACCTAGAGAAGGATGGGAACCTAGACTCACTTCATTGGCAGCTCATTAGGGTGGTAGGCCGTTTAGGCAAGTCATGGTTTATCAACCCTCCTAGCATCCCGGATCAGGATGGTAGACCCCTTTGGGAGATCAAGTCGGACCTAGGAGAGTGGTTTTGGCCATCTAGTATAGATCACACAGAGAGGGTGGAGGAGATACCCTTTTCTCTTACACTGCAAGGATTGGACGCGAGGCATCAATGTGGAATCTTGAGAGAGACATTGGACTAAGCACTAGGTATCCGAAGAGGGCCGTTCTCGCTTTTGGACGTGGCTCTGGTCCAGCTTTTGGCCACTAAAGATCTCATACTTCTTTTGGTTGATCGCTCACGGAGGTCTACCCCTAGGCCCTTGGCTACAACAAATGCGGGTGGATGGGCTTTGCCATAGATGCATGGATGGTGTCTTGGAGACGATCCCACATTGCCTTTGGAGCTACCTGAGTGCCCAGAGCATCTGGCTAGGACCCTTTGGATTGTGGCCCAGATGCAGAGTATTCACCACTTGGAGCATGGCGGCTTAGTTGATAGAGGGTGTCGTGCCTTCCACATCGACAAGGTCTCTCCATATTACAAGATACACAAACATAGCATTCTCTGGATTAATATTTTTTCCAACCACATCATGATCCATTGCTCTAATGGCTCTCTTTTTCAGCAAAGACTCGAAATCATGGGCGGGCAAGACCAGTGTCGGATATGCAAGATATTTAGGAGCTAGAGATTGCTTAAGAAGAAGAAAAAACATAACAAATCTTCTGGTGTGGCCCCTTCTTATACTCGGCATAGTGTACCTTCAGCACCGCCCTCTCATCCGACATTGGTTGCACATCTTGTACATGCTGCCTCACGCTGCATTTCAGTTACAGTGATTCCTCCACTACCTACAAAGCAAGAGGGTCCCTCATCCACTCTGACCCCGTCCCTACAATGCCCTCGGTCATTCCTCATCCTGTCGCAACTAATGATGCTCGGATTCCTCTTAGGTTGTGGCCAGTGCTGCACCAAATCTAGCCTTGGAGTGGACACCCCTATTCTTGTCCTTTGTGATGCTCTACTCTAAATTCTCAAGTCACGGCCAGCGCTATACTGAATCCAACCTTGGATAGGGCCCATGATGGTTCTCGTGCAGATTTTTTTCGAGGTCCTAGCCCATCATCCTATTGGCAATTTTGGTTGGGTATGCAGGGTGTGGTAACCTACTAGAAGGCTGTTTGCCACATGGCAAATGTTCATGCAGAACAACGTGCTCGTTGCCTTTTCACAGTCTTGTCCTGCTAGGGTGGTTTGAGGTTCTCCATGAGAGTCGGAACACACGATGTCCATCTGTGCCCTTTCCTTGGTTCATGGAGCTGCTCACCGGCTGGCAGCAAGCTTCTGGTTTGTTTGTGCTGGAGCATCTATGCGATGGTTGCTTGATGGTCAGTTCTATAAGGCGGTTCTCAGATTTTTATACATGGCAACGTTCCTACTTGTGATCAACACCATTACCTCCTACTCCATGCCCTAAAGGAGCTAGCTGGATCACTGTCCCACTGAGCCCAACCTATATTTGACCACTGTCCGAGCAGATATCCATCCAGATCTCGAACCTCTAGGTGCCAGATGAGGGGTTGATGCTCAAACTCGTCTTGGTAGCAAGGTGGGGCTTGTATGAGTCCTCTTCCAATCTTTGTCACACCCTAAAAAGGCTCCGCATCAGTGGGGATCCCTTATCCATGAGGGGTGCCTCCGAGAGAAGAGCCATCGGTGAGACTTCTACCAGTGACCGCCTGTACACGTGAGGTGTTCACCATGAGAATCCCCCTCTATAGGAGGAGCTTCCAAGGCTCTCTACCTAGGGTGAGGCCACGAACCACTAACTTTCCCAAGAGGGCTCTTCTTTGCATCTCTAGATCAATGATGCCTTGGCCTCCTCGACCCTGCGGCATGATTACTTTCTGCCATGCAACCCGGATCCTGGTGTTCCTCATGTCATCTGAACTAGCCCAAAGGAAATTGCACACCAGGTGCTTGAGCTACCCATGCAGCCCCGATGAAAACACCAACAGGAGTCAATGTACCAGGCCATGGCTAGAAGGACATGGATGACCACAAGAGCCCTCCCTGCTAGAGAGAGCTTGGCAGAGCTCCAATATAAGATCTTTTGCCATAGACACTCTCTAGAACCGGGCCAATCTGCTGCTCTGCTGAAATGTCGATCCCTGCCTAACATCCCAAGTATCTCGTTGTCTGCCCCAGCAAGATCCACTGAAAACCAAAGGTAACACCCTAGTCTCAGACCTCCTGGACCTCCTTCGTCCCTGTGAAGAAGTCAATCAATTTGGTCCAATTGATCTAGGCCCCGGAGGCCTCACAATATATGGCCCAAGCTCCTTTGATTGCCTCCAAGCTCATCGCTTATCCCACCATGTACAGTGCCGTGTCATCTGCAAACTCTGAATCCAAAAGCTCCTCCTCTTGTCAGATTGGGAGTCTCATCCTAGTCAGTCAGCCCTGCAGCTTGGAGTGCAAAAAGTAGCCTAGTGCCTCGGCTACAAAGCAGAAGAGGAAGGGGGCAGCCCTGTCGAACAAATCGGTAGAGAGAGAAGGCCTTGCCCATGTGACCGCCAATGAGCAGTTGGCTAGAGCTCCCTGCATAGAGAACTGAAATCCCCTAGATCCAACAGCCTGAGAAGCCTAGCGTGCACATAGTGCCCTCTAAGAAAGACCACTGCACCTTATCATAAGCCTTCTCATAATTCTAGGAGAAGGATAGCTAGGGGCTGTAACTCCTCCCTAGCCCAGTCTACAGCCTCCCAAAAAAAGAAGATATTGTCTAAGATGTTGCTTCTGGACAAAGCTGGTTTGTGTGTTGTGGATGATATCAAAGAGGTAGGGCTGCAACCGCAAGCTCAAGACCTTGCCTAAGATCTTGTATTCAGTGTCCAGAAGGGTGATTGGTCTCCACTGGCAAATGTCGAATCTGTATCCTTCGGGATCAATCAATCCAGCACTGGCTCAATCAAGAGGGAGTGACCCGAAGTCAAAGATCTCTTTACAAGCATGCCTCAATGGGGTGACTATAAACTCCCAAAAACACGAAAAGAAGACTGGAGTCAGACCGTCCTCCCAGGGCACTTCTGGGGAGAGATGGCATTGAGGGCCTCCCACAGCTCCTCGTCCATGAACGGTGCCTCTAAGTGCTTCCTCAAGCTCAACGGGGCCACTATCAAAACCTGATCCTAAACTGCCTCCGGGCTAAGTGGATCGTGGGAGTCTCGTACTTGGACTGAAAACAAATGTCAGTAGACATCCACCCCTGCACACCAAGCAGGTCTCTGAACTTGTGCAGCTTCTCTGCGCCCAATTCCTTCGTGAATATGTCAGCTACTGGATCCTCTGTGCTGACATAAACTAGATCAATAAAACCTACTAGAACCTTCTCCTGCACATAGCGATAATGCACCTCAATGTGCTTTGTTCTAGCATGATAGACTGGGTTATTTGCCAAGTGTATACTTCTCATGTTGTCACAATAAATGACAACTGGCCCATCTATACTGATGCATATCATAAAGTAGCTTATGCAACCAAGCTACCTCATATGCAGCCATTGCTGCACCCCTGTACTCAACCTCTGTGCTCGACAAGGCAACTGTAGGCTATTTCTTGCTGCTCCAAGTGATTGCAACACTCCCAAAAGAAAACACATATCCACTGGTAGATCGTCTATCAGAAATACTACCAGCCCAATGAGCATCAGTGTATCCATGCAATTGTATCTGAGCCCCAGTCTCATAAAATAGCCCATACTGCAATGTGGACTTCCCATACCTCAGTATGCGTCTAGCCGCATCCAAATGCGGTTTCCTTTGAGTCTGCATAAATTGACTTACCAACCCAACAGCATAGCACAAATATAGCGATCGCGGAGCCACTGAATTTGGATCATGCTCTCTGATTCTCTCTATGGAAGCTAAGTCGCGTTGTCGCAAGGCTCTCTCTCGCTCCTCCTAAAGAGTGTGACTCCATCTCAGGTCCTGGGACTCTAGCTCTGTGCTACTCTTCTGAATTGCCTCAGTTACTCAAGAGGCCCATCTATCACTAGGCCGTACTTTTGGCTGCCGCCAGATCTCTGCATCTGCGTGCTACAACTCCTCGTCCTGAAGAAGGTCGTTTAGCATGCAAACCCTCTTTGGGGTAATCCTTTCTAGGGATGATCTAAGTGAAACACAACTTGGGAGTGATCCGACATCGTGGTACCTACCAAAATCCCTGTGAAACCCCCTCTATGCAGCACTCCAACCCCCACCATAGAACCTGTCCAGGAACTCCAATAAGCCATCATGTCTCTGCTGCCCAAAGGTGAAATGGAGGCTGCTGAGATCCTATTGAACTACACCTCTCTCCATGGGTCTTTGCCGCTAACCGCGAAGATAAATTTTTCCCAGGTGCTCCTGCTGCTGGCATCTTTGTGTAAGAAGATCCTCCATGTTTGTCTTCTGCAAATTCTAAGTTGTTGAAGTCGTCCCCTACAATCTAGGATCAACGTATGGGAGGGAATCTGTTAAACACCTCCATAAAGCAGGGCAATGCTATCTAAAGGCTAGTGCGTACGTATTCAAGATGCCAATCCTAGACTCACCCATGTGGAGACCCATCCAAACTTCTCGGCCTGTGATAAGCTCTCCCTCATCATAGACCTCAGAACGACAACGTGTAAATACATGCATTGACAGTCGCCTCTGTCTCAGCCACCCAAAAATGTCTCCATTGCATGGACCAATCAGTGTAGAAGAGCCAGCCTATAACCACCAATCAAATACCAATATCATAGGACCTTTTAGGCCTACTGAAACCCCTCATGAGGGCGTTCCCTAAACACAAATCCAACAATCCCCCCCTTCCATGACAGAATGGGAAAGGAACCAAACTCTGCTAAGAATTCGAACACACACTTTGTGAACAACTAAAAGATGACCAACCCACCTTATTGATCATCCAACACAGTTACCATCACTCAGCAACCCTGAAACCTAGTCACATCGACCTTTGGAGACTCGTCATAGCACAAACATCCACCTTTCCTTTACTTGTAGCTTCATCCTTCTGCTTTTTAATGCAAAATCTCTCAAAATGGCCTAGCTTCCCACAGTAAAGACACTCACGTGTATCCTCCCTTGCATTTTTTGTTGCTTTTCTCTTTTGTTTTGCAGCATATGAATGCTCTCCAGGCATTCTGAAGACCCTTATTCCCATTTCTCCTCACTCAACAAAAGTGACATGCAATCGTAAAATTTGACAATATCATTGAGCTGCCTCAGTAATGCCTGCATACGATTCAAGAAACTTCAAGTCCTTCAATTTCTCCCATCTACAGGTCGTATAGCTTCAGCTTCAGTAATTTGAATATTATATCTTTGCCCCGAACAATGTCTCTACGTCTTCCAATTTTATGCTGCAGTCTTTAAGACATCAATGTAGTGGAAATATTTTGCTCCTAACAGACGACCCATCACTCCTAGAGCCCTCTCATTCTTTTGTTCTGATTTTAGGTTTCTTCTTAGTGCCTGACACCACTCCCCACAATTTTTTGTGCATGAACAGAGGCGTTGGATAACTACCAAGTCAAAAAAATTTGCCCATCGAATCTCTTTTTCTTTCCAACTTTGGTCCACTTCCCTTCGGATTGCTCCAGCCAAGTGGTATGGGAATTTTGTTTGCTGATGCTAATAATGCTAGTGCTGCTATCTACGTGCATGTTGAGGTCTACCTGCCTGAGCTGCACCCTACTATCCCGGTTGAACCTGCGGAGGAGGTGAGGGAGGGACCCATCTCTGACCTCTAGGATAGTCCCATGCCACGTGCCCCCTCAATAGACCTTTAAGTCACTAACCTGGTAACCCTGATATCTCGACCCTCTAGCGGAGCTCCCTCTTATCTAGAGTCTCAAGATAGATCTCGTCTAAAGGGCCTCTAAGCACTCCACCACTAGCCAGAGTCTAGGGACCCCATCCTCCACTACAATCGAAGTTGTTGTGTCTGGTGGAGACTCCAGCATCGTGCCAAAAGCATGACCTATGGATGGGAGAATAGCTTTGTACTCTCGTGGGAGGCTGGGAAGTGGATCCTCACCGGATCAGTGCTCGGTGCGTCATATCCATGTCCTCCACCATTAATTTTTTTTGCAAAAAAGAGACTTCTATTAAGTATTAAAGAAAACCGTTAGAGCAAGCTCCATATGGGAATACGGGATACACCATGCAATGCATGAAAATCTCAAGAGCCAAAAAGAAAGGATTGGGGCTGATAGTGCCATCTCAATCCGGTAGCAACCTCTACCCTTGAAGAGATTGATAGGCAGTCGATCATTTGGAATGATAGTATACTTGATGAGCATGGCAGACCTCACTTCCCATTATATGCAGTGGTCTGCGTGGGAGAGAGGTCCCGCCTACACAGTAGGCACTTGGAAGGCTTTTATCAGGCTACCTGAGGATTAGAGGCTACATTCCGTGAGTCACCTCAGAGGGATAGCACGCAAGATTCAGCAGATAGATACAGCCATCCCGGTGGAATGGACAGTTGAGATGCCTATTACTTTCACCACTTGGATGGGAGCTTTTTCGAGGACAGCAGTTCCTCTACAGGTGATCGCTCTTCAAGGTCTTAGGGAAGATGCTCTGGGCTTTGACGTTGGGGATAGAGGTATACTCTCTAGATCCACGGATGATATTCTTCTAGAAGTTGCCATTCAGCTTGTCAGGATTGCTGGTTTTGTGGACCATGGAGTGGGCTTGCAGTGGTACTTAGACCCCGACCCTCTGCTCTTGGCCCTGGGATCTTGGAGGTTGTGGTTATATGGAGGTGCACCTATCAAGTGCTTGCAGTGGGACCCAGGAGAGTGGGAGTGGATAGATCATGAGCACCGAGAGAGGGGGATTCCCTTCTTTCGTTTCACAGTTGGTAATGCCAGGAGATTTCAGCTGAGCAGTAGAGGTTGGATTCCCTCCAGAGCCCCCCATTGGGATAGCTTCTTCATCACCACAGATTTGCGTAGGAATTTCTGGAGAAGGCTCTGGAAATCCCTCAGAAATAGAAAGATCACTTTTCTTTTGGCTTTCTATTCATGGAGGGATTTGAGTGAACCTGTGGAGATCACGATTTGGGGCTGATCCCACTTGCCCTCGCTGTCATTCTACAGAGGAGTCAGTGCGACATTGCCTCTGGGACTGCAATCAAGCGAGAATTATTTGGAAAGGAGTTGCTCGGATACTCAGCATTTTCATACTTCCCCTTTCTTTATGACTTGGGGCTCAATCGCATGGTTATCCCTTACTGGGCCCCAGCTGTTTTATGAGGGTGAGCCTTCTTCTTGGGCACTCTTGATCCGCCGATAGGTGATAGAGCCCTGCTCTCTTTAGGATGTACCACATATTCCTTTCAGAGCTTCACATGTTTCAGTGGACGCCTCTTGGGAGATTTTGGCTAGCATTTCCTCTTGGCACATTTGGAGAGCCAGATGCACAGAGGCCTTGGATGACACCCAGATACACCCATCACAGGTGTTCATGGGTATTTGGAGTGACACGGTTCACACTTTGATAGCCATAGGGGCTAGCATGCAAGGCCCTTCACAGGCACCCTCTTGTAGGAGGACTGTATTTCTTCGAGTTTGGAGGGGTTCTCCCTTTTTCTCAGAGGTTGCTACCAGATTGAGATGGCACTATCAGCCTCAATCCTTTCTTTTTGGCTCTTGAGCTTTTCATGCATTGCATGGTGTATCCCGTATTCCCGTATGGAGCTTGCTCTACCGGTTTTCTTTAATACTTAATAGAAGTCTCTTTTTCGCAAAGGCAATGTCGCACTGACTCCTCTGTAAAATGACAGCGAGGGCAAGTGGGATCAGCCCCAAATCGTGATCTCCACAGGTTCACTGCAATCCCTCCATTAATAGAAAGCCAAATATTCCTATTTCTGAGGAATTTCCAAAGCCTCCTCCAGAAATTCCTACGTAAATCTGTGGTGATGAAGAAGCTCTCCCAATGGGGGGCTCTGGAGGGAATCCAACCTCTACTGCTCAGCTGAAATCTCCTGGCATTACCAACCGTGAAACGAAAGAAGGGAATCCCCCTCTCTCTGTGCCCCTGATCTATCCACTTCCACTCTCTTGGGTCCCACTACAAGCACCTGATAGGTGCACCTCCATATAACCACAACCTCTAGGATCCCAGGGCCAAGAGCAGAGGGTCGGGGTCTAAGTACCACTGCAAGCCCGCTCCATGGTCCACAAAACCAGCAATCCTGACAGGCTGAAAGGCAACCTCTAGAAGAATATCATCCATGGATCTAGAGAGTATACCTCCATCGCCAACGTCAAAGACGAGAGCATCTTCCTCGAGACCTCGAAGAGCAATCACCTGTAGAGAAACTGCTGTCCTCGAAAAAGCTCCCATCCAAGTGGTGGAAGTAATAGGCATCTCAAGTGTCCATTCCACTGGCTGCATCTATCTGCTGAATCCTGCGTGCTACCCTTATGAGGTGACTCACGGACTGTAGCCTCTGATCCTCAGGTAACTTGATAAATGCCTTCCAAGTGCCTACTGTGTAGGCGGGGCCTCTCTCCCATCTAGACCACTGCATATAATGGGAAGTGCCCAGTGGTCTGCAATGCTCATTAAGTATACTATTGTTCCAAATGACCGGTAGCCTATCAATCTCTTCAAGGGTAGAGGGCGGAACCTTGTGAAGAGTGTTCCTGAATCTCCCCCAAGCTTTCAGGATGGTAGTCATGAGAGGAGAGGCAGGAGACCTAAGAGAGGCGGAAGTAAGAATCCAGCGAGGGCTGTCCACCCAATCATCTCCCAAGGTAGGTGTGCAAGCCTGAATGCGTCCAAAAAAGAAATCCTTCCAAGGTTCCTGCCGAGGCATGAGTCCCCTCACCACCACCTTACAAAGCAATGCCCTGCACTGCAAGTCCAGGTCAATGATATTAAGGCCCCCTTCCCATGTAGGGAGAATAATGGTCTCCCAGGCCACCCTCGCTGCAACATCTGCCGTGCCATTAAGTCCACTCCATAAAAAATTCATGACTAGTCTAATGAGCTGAGTGATGCAATCCCTAGACCGGCACCAGCAAGAACACACAAACCAAGCGATGGCCAAGGGAACCTGGTTCACTACCACAACTCTAGAGGCATGGCTGAGCTCCAAAAAAGGAGCTTTTTCCTTATACTTTCTAGTACTGGGACAAAATGCTGTGCTGGAGAGATGCCAATCCTACCTAGCATCCCAAATATTTGACAGGAACACCCCTTTGAATCCAAGAAAAGCCAATGTCAACTCCCCAGCCTGGAGTGCCCTCATCAGTGATCCAAAGGCGAAAGGATTTATGCCAGTTAATGTGTGCCCCTGTAGCTGAGCAAAAAATATCCAAGGCTGTCCGAAAAGAATCAAGTGACTCCGAAGAGGCCTCAATAAAAATAGTAGTGTCATCAGCCAACTCACAGTCGAGAAGCTCCTGCTCCTATCTGAAGGGCAATCTCACCCATAAAGCTCTGCCTGAGATCTAAGGAAGATACTCATAGCTTTTGCCATGAAAAGAAAGAGGAAGGGGGCTAAAGGGCATCCCTGACGAACTGATCTGGAAATCTGACGAACTCAATAAAAATAGTAGTGTCATCAGCCAACTCACAGTCAAGAAGCTCCTGCTCCTATCTCAAGGGCAATTTCACCCATAAAGCTCTGCCTGAGATCTAAGGAAGATACTCATAGCTTCTGCCACGAAAAGAAAGAGGAAGGGGGCTAAAGGGCATCCCTGACGAACTGATCTGGAAATCTGAAACCTGTCACTCCTTACCCCTCCAGTCAAAACCTGGCTGTGGGCTGATCTATAAAGGGAGGCCACCCCTCTAATCCATGCATCTGAAAATCCAAATCGTAGAAGAGTGCCCTCAAGAAAACCCCAATCTACTCTGTCATAGGCTTTCTCAAAGTCCAGGAGTAGAACTGCCAGCCTCTGCTCGCTCTGCATAGCCCACTCTGTGGCTTCCCAAAAGGAAAAGATATTATCAAATATGCTCCTGCCATGCAAAAAGCTTGTCTGAGTATCATGGATGAGGTCTGGAAGAAGGGGCTGCAATTGGATGCTCATCGCCTTGGCAAGGATTTTGTATAGAGTGCCCAAAAGAGTGATGGGTCTCCAATGGGATACAAAATTCATGTTGCCACCTTTCGGGATAAGGTGAATGAGTCCCTCGGTCAGTGAGTCAGGCATCTCACTCGAGTCCCAAATGCCTGAAGTAATATGATCACCTATCATATCCCAAAAGGCTGTAAAAAAAGGAGTAATATCCCAAAAGGTTGTAAAAAAAGGAGTAAGACCATCAGAACCAGGGCATTTGCCCTTATGAAGGGCGGAGAGAGCACTCTCGAACTCTATGTTGGTGAAGTGTGCATCAAGTGAGCATATCATCTCTGGTGTGACCAACACAGGTAAACTATGCCAAATTTCATCTCTAGCCACATCTCTGGCCTGTGTGTCAGGATCTGCAGAAAAAAGGGAGGCATAGAAAGCTATCGCTAAGTGCATGACGGTATCTGGATGAGACTGCAAAACGCCGTCAGAGTCAATAAGCTACCTGACACTCTCTCTACTATGTCTGGGACCAAGTGTAGAGAAAAGTGTTTATTGACTCTCTGATCAAGCAATGTCTGCAAGTGAGCCCTTGCCGCAGCAAGGCGCTCTTGTATCCAAGCATGTGATGGTCGTTTCTGCTCCTCCCTCTGCAAGGCTGCCAACTGCCGGCAGATACGATTCTCCCGCCTGAGTACCTCACATCGCTGAGCACTAGCAACGGAGTGATAAAAGTCACTGATATTGGCAAGTGCTGTGGCCATATGTGAAGGACCGACCACCCCCCCTGCATGTGAGAAACCAAGATCTCCAAGACTGCCTCTGTGAGAGTCTCATCCGTGTATAAGGCATCAGGGATCCTGATACTGTGAGACCGTCCTCTCAAATGGGACTCTGAGATGGACAAAACTACCGAAAAATGGTCAGAAGTGGAAACACCAGGTGCAATGCAAACTGTCCCCCCTCTATCAAGAGCCCAGTCATCCACATAGAATCTGTCAATCTGAGCATGGATAGGCATCTGCACCCTATGGATAGGCATCATCTGATCAAACATCTCTGCCACTGAACCTGAACAAGAAGGCATCCCAAGCTGCTCTCTCGAGGGAATGAATACCACCTTCTCTACCCCCTTGCTTATCAGAAGGTGCCTCAACCATGTTGAATTTGCCTCCAATAATCCACGAATCTGCAATGTCAGCTCACGAGAGCAACTCTTTCCAAAATAGAACACAGTCCCCTCTGTTGTTCGGAGCATAGAGGTTGAGGAAACCAACCTTACGTCTGTCAATTAGAAGTAAAACCCACTGGGCCTTGGAGGGGGTTATGGTACCGCTGTGTGGATAAAAATGAAAAAATATTTTTCACTTGTTGCATGTTGATGGGTGAGTGCATAGCTATGTATATAGCTAGTTGGTTGTGGAAATGAGCTCTGGGTAGCCTCATGATGGACTCCACACTGATGACATATTGTCTTGAGATGGAAGACGCTTCTACAGGGACTCTGGGAGATAATGAAGTGCAGTGTGGTTGCAGCAGGCAATCCAAAGCAGTGTGACGGGGTTTTGTTGTGGGATGACATGTACTCTTCATAGTTGTGTGATAGTCTGTGGGGAACTGAGTATTACATGCTGGTTAGCAGGATATGTGCAAAGGTGGAGTGCCTAAGGTTGGATAAGGTGCACTAATTGCCTTAGTGTAAAGTTTGAAGGGAAGGGGGAGAGTGGTGAAAAAGCAAAAGGTGACGTGGCCATAATAAAAAAAGCATGCATGCAGGTGGCTACGTGATGAGGAAGAGAAAGCTCTCGACGACAAGCTGGCATGAACGTGAAGTAGGACGAGCTTGTGGAAGGATCGAGGGAGAGCAAGGAGCTTCTTATAAAGGGGAGGCTCTTCTCGATGAAGGGGGGGAGAAGGGCGGAAGGTGTGGCTGCGTTATGGGCTGTGATCACTGGAGGGGTGACGGAAGGGTAGTCGTTGCCTTAGCTGAGAGTCCGGCTGGGTGTGGCAAGTTGTGAACGAAGGGGTTGTTGGGCACACAGAGCGGAACTTTGTGAGCAAAAACACGCTATGCAGTTCATAGCAGCCCGGGTGATATGTGAGTTCAGGGATGGAGAGCCTCTCGTTGATAAGAGCTTCTGAGCAAGTGAATAGCAATCAAGAGCGGCTAGGACGCGAGCTTGAAGAAGGAGCAGAGGTCGAGGAATTTTTGCAGGTTGGGCGGAGTTGGGTGACAGTGACCATTAACTCCATGAACCCTGTGAGCAAGAGAAGGGAAGTAATGCTGTGATCATCCCATGAAGGATAGGCGACGAGTTAAAGAAGGCAGATGATCACGTGATTTGGTGGATGAGCCAATTATCGGAGACGAGCTGACGGTGAACACAAGCATAGGGGCAGATGCTACTTTCTGAAGGGCTATGCTTTTATCCGAGAACTCGGAACAACACAAGAGAAAGAGAGCAGGAGAACTCTCGGAGGATGACGGAAGAGTAGGAGAGTGGTGATCCCAAAAGAGCGCACGGCTGCTGGAGAGATCAAAAAAGGAGCTGGCCATCACGCAAGAGAGTGGTAGGAAAGGATAAAGGAGACCAGGGTACCGAAAAGAAGGAAGGAGTCGAGGAGCAGGCAGGGACTAGAAGTGACAGACGAGGAGAGTTCTGAGAGTAGAGGAGAGGCTCTTCTGTCGGAAAAAGGGTGGCCATGACTGTGAGCAGGAAGCTAAAACCGATATGTGAAGGAGGTTACGTACGTAGACGGGCAGTGAAAAGAGAGCTTTGGAGAGTGGACGGTGGCCTTTGTGGGAATTTTCTCTTTTTGCATGGCTGGATTGAAGGAGCTTGACGGCTACACAGGTCTAGAGATTCATGGAGGAAAGCAAGAGGACCAGTCAAAGCAAGAGAAGCTATAGCCTCGATTATGATTTTGAATTTTGAGAGAAGAAGAAGACTACTATAGGAACACCTTAGTAGGATTTTGGAAGAGGTGGTCTTTTCCTTGGTGGAATTGCATGAAGAAGGTGCCAGGAGTGTTCTAAAGAGAGCACGGGCTTCTATTAGATGGGGGTTGAAGGCAGAGAGGCCTTACCAGGCAGTGTATTAAGATCTCCAAGGGTGGTGAACTGTGATACAGAAGCGTAGTGCATGTCAGATTTCCTTAGTCCATAAGGAACTTGTGGATGGTTGTCCGATGAGTTGAGGGATTGGATGCATTATGTCTTTGTATGCTTTGTGAGCCTGAGCCGAGTGGTAGGAGCATCATGTTGGGCTGTATAACTCAGGGTTTTTGTTTGAGGTTGTCTGGTTCTGGAGAAAATGTATCCAAGTGTGAGTTGTATCAGGAGGACTATAGAGAGAAGAATGTTGAATGAATGCCTTTTGCCTTGTGATTGCGTTGTTCGGGTGTTTTAAACGTGGATGAGGGTGGCTGTGAAGGCGGGGTAGGCTCTACTGCTTTTTTCCATCCACGTTTTGGTGCCTCCACGGAGGAAGTTCACTTCAGTTTACAAGATTGGAGGAGCAGGTGTTCTGAGACGTGTTGCAAGCAATGGGGAGAAATCCACACATGAGAGTGATACAGTGTGAGTGGTGTGGAAAATGTGGTCACAGGAAGGACAGATGTATTGAAGTCCAGCTACGTGTGATCCGACTCCGAGCTAGAGTGCAGAGAGCTTTGAAAGTGCTTGCCCGTAGGAAAAAGAATGCTCTTCGGATGCAAAGTGAGCTTCTTCAGTAGTGTGTTTATTTTGTTGCCTTCCAGTTTTGTTGTGGTTGAGAAAGCCAGGGTGTGTGACAGTTGAAAGATTGTGAGGATGGCAGAGGACTTTCCAGAGTTTTGGGGGATGCCATATGAGAATGCAGTGAGATTCTTGGAAAAGATGGAATTTACAGCACTGATGAAGGATAGGGCAACCCCTCAGATTCTGTTTCAGATCTTGAATTATTGTTTGCAGGGAGATGCAAAAGCATGGTTGCAGACTCAAGTGGCTGCCTTCAGGACTACTCATCCTCAACAGCAAAATCCGGAGTATACAGTAGTGAGAGCAGCTTTTCTTGCACGGTTTGCACAATCCAGGAGCCCTAATGAAGTATGGAAGGAGTTGTGCAAAATTCAGCAAAAGGATAGTCAGGATGTAGATCAGTATCTGATAGAGTTTGGTAGACTATGGAGTCTATGGTGTGAGGCTTTGATTCCTGAAGTACCTCCGCAAATGATAAAGAGAGACCGGTTTGTGGCTGGTCTGGAGCCTTCACTCCGTTTAAAGGTGGAGCTGAAGAATATTGATAGTTTTGAGGATGCAGTCAGAGTGGCTAGAGAGAAAGAATGGAAGGTCAAGAGACTGAGGCAGCTTGGTATGCAAGAGGAGCCTAAAAACCTGGTCAGTAGGCCAGAAATGATCAAGGCATATGTAGAGAGAGAGCCGGTGTCTATTCCTATGCAGGATGATTCCCTGAGAAAGGAATTGCATGAAGCTGTGGAGCTGATGAAAACATTCAGCCTAAATCGGGTGGAGACTGCAGGGAGAAGCAGAGGTCAAAATAACAGGAGAGTTGCTATGGATGGAGGAGAAGGAAGTTCAGCTGATGCAAGGAAAGTACCAGATTATGTGATGAGCTGTCGACTGGAATTGGAAGAGGAACTTGAGGAGACAGTCACAGATGAAGAGAGAGATTTTTTGAGTGAGACAGAAGAAGAGAGCATCTCATCAGAGGAAGAGAGTCAGTTGTCTTCACTGTTGAAGGAACCGGATGCATATAGAGTTGATGATGAAAGGGAGCTGGAAATCATTACACTTATGAGTGGAGGCTTGTCAGTTGCTATGGAAGAGGGTGTTTCTCAACCAATTCTGTGTGAGGTGGTAGAAGAGATCCCGAGAGAAGGGGTTGCTACCATAGATGGCGGAGAGGTTGAGAGCCCATTAAAGGCAGCTAAGGATAAGTCTGTGTGTGTAGATGATGATCATGCTCCAGTGTTGTGTGGTGATGATGTGCATATGATGGCTGAATGCAATCAGTTTGTGGTTGACACTGTGATTGTGCATACTGAAGGGGTTGAGATTTCAGGTTCAACAAGTGAGGAAGAAAGAGGTGAAACTGGCAATGAGGATGAGAGCTCAATCATGTGTGACGGAGATGAAGCTGATGTGGCTATTACTGATAAAGTAAAAGACCTACAGTCAGCAAGTGTTGATTGTGTGCATGCAAACTGTGATGAGTATGATGAGGTTAAGATTCAGTGTTTACAAGATGATGGTGATTCAGTTGATGAGCTAGATTGTGTTCTTGATGATGCACTGGATGATATGTTAGTATTGATCTCTTCGAAAGAGAATGAAAACACCAGTATGCATGTTGAGCTAGATGGCAGTGATAGTGTGATTGATGATCAGCTGGATGCTTTACTTGATGATACCCTCATGGATTTTGCATGTGTGGTTGGCAATGACAAGAAAGAGTATGCTGGTATGTTTGAGCATTCTTCAGGTGGAAGAGATGTTTGTTTGCTCCTGAGTGATCTTGATAATTCATGTGATGGGTTGAGTTTTGCAGCTTCGAAGATTGAGACAATAGGGTATGCTGAGAAGTCCCTAATCACAGATTATGAGCTGGTTGTGCCCGTGAGATTTGTGTGTGAGGTTGTGACCTCAAAAGATGTAGCTCATGTGAAGATGAGCAAGACTCATGATATAAGTGTGACGGCTGATAGCCAGTGGAGTTGTGTAATATCTTGGCAGGATAAGATATGGGATCCTGGAGGCTTATATGGAAGGAGCTGGTGGCTACATCAAATTGGTGTGCTAATGATTCCATTTGATCCAGGAGGATGGTGGATTATGTATATTTGGCAATGGAGGGTTCAAAGTTATCCTTTTGATCCGGGAGGAGAAAAGCAGAGGCATAGAGCACAAGTTGCTTTGTTTTTGATCCAAGTGGTTTGCTAATGTTTTTTCTTTAGCTGCTGGACATGAATGTCACAGCAGAAGAGTAGGGGTTGCTAGAGATGTGTGGATAAAAATGAAAAAATATTTTTCACTTGTTGCATGTTGATGGGTGAGTGCATAGCTATGTATATAGCTAGTTGGTTGTGGAAATGAGCTCTGGGTAGCCTCATGATGGACTCCACACTGATGACATATTGTCTTGAGATGGAAGACGCTTCTACAGGGACTCTGGGAGATAATGAAGTGCAGTGTGGTTGCAGCAGGCAATCCAAAGCAGTGTGACGGGGTTTTGTTGTGGGATGACATGTACTCTTCATAGTTGTGTGATAGTCTGTGGGGAACTGAGTATTACATGCTGGTTAGCAGGATATGTGCAAAGGTGGAGTGCCTAAGGTTGGATAAGGTGCACTAATTGCCTTAGTGTAAAGTTTGAAGGGAAGGGGGAGAGTGGTGAAAAAGCAAAAGGTGACGTGGCCATAATAAAAAAAGCATGCATGCAGGTGGCTACGTGATGAGGAAGAGAAAGCTCTCGACGACAAGCTGGCATGAACGTGAAGTAGGACGAGCTTGTGGAAGGATCGAGGGAGAGCAAGGAGCTTCTTATAAAGGGGAGGCTCTTCTCGATGAAGGGGGGGAGAAGGGCGGAAGGTGTGGCTGCGTTATGGGCTGTGATCACTGGAGGGGTGACGGAAGGGTAGTCGTTGCCTTAGCTGAGAGTCCGGCTGGGTGTGGCAAGTTGTGAACGAAGGGGTTGTTGGGCACACAGAGCGGAACTTTGTGAGCAAAAACACGCTATGCAGTTCATAGCAGCCCGGGTGATATGTGAGTTCAGGGATGGAGAGCCTCTCGTTGATAAGAGCTTCTGAGCAAGTGAATAGCAATCAAGAGCGGCCAGGACGCGAGCTTGAAGAAGGAGCAGAGGTCGAGGAATTTTTGCAGGTTGGGCGGAGTTGGGTGACAGTGACCATTAACTCCATGAACCCTGTGAGCAAGAGAAGGGAAGTAATGCTGTGATCATCCCATGAAGGATAGGCGACGAGTTAAAGAAGGCAGATGATCACGTGATTTGGTGGATGAGCCAATTATCGGAGACGAGCTGACGGTGAACACAAGCATAGGGGCAGATGCTACTTTCTGAAGGGCTATGCTTTTATCCGAGAACTCGGAACAACACAAGAGAAAGAGAGCAGGAGAACTCTCGGAGGATGACGGAAGAGTAGGAGAGTGGTGATCCCAAAAGAGCGCACGGCTGCTGGAGAGATCAAAAAAGGAGCTGGCCATCACGCAAGAGAGTGGTAGGAAAGGATAAAGGAGACCAGGGTACCGAAAAGAAGGAAGGAGTCGAGGAGCAGGCAGGGACTAGAAGTGACAGACGAGGAGAGTTCTGAGAGTAGAGGAGAGGCTCTTCTGTCGGAAAAAGGGTGGCCATGACTGTGAGCAGGAAGCTAAAACCGATATGTGAAGGAGGTTACGTACGTAGACGGGCAGTGAAAAGAGAGCTTTGGAGAGTGGACGGTGGCCTTTGTGGGAATTTTCTCTTTTTGCATGGCTGGATTGAAGGAGCTTGACGGCTACACAGGTCTAGAGATTCATGGAGGAAAGCAAGAGGACCAGTCAAAGCAAGAGAAGCTATAGCCTCGATTATGATTTTGAATTTTGAGAGAAGAAGAAGACTACTATAGGAACACCTTAGTAGGATTTTGGAAGAGGTGGTCTTTTCCTTGGTGGAATTGCATGAAGAAGGTGCCAGGAGTGTTCTAAAGAGAGCACGGGCTTCTATTAGATGGGGGTTGAAGGCAGAGAGGCCTTACCAGGCAGTGTATTAAGATCTCCAAGGGTGGTGAACTGTGATACAGAAGCGTAGTGCATGTCAGATTTCCTTAGTCCATAAGGAACTTGTGGATGGTTGTCCGATGAGTTGAGGGATTGGATGCATTATGTCTTTGTATGCTTTGTGAGCCTGAGCCGAGTGGTAGGAGCATCATGTTGGGCTGTATAACTCAGGGTTTTTGTTTGAGGTTGTCTGGTTCTGGAGAAAATGTATCCAAGTGTGAGTTGTATCAGGAGGACTATAGAGAGAAGAATGTTGAATGAATGCCTTTTGCCTTGTGATTGCGTTGTTCGGGTGTTTTAAACGTGGATGAGGGTGGCTGTGAAGGCGGGGTAGGCTCTACTGCTTTTTTCCATCCACGTTTTGGTGCCTCCACGGAGGAAGTTCACTTCAGTTTACAAGATTGGAGGAGCAGGTGTTCTGAGACGTGTTGCAAGCAATGGGGAGAAATCCACACATGAGAGTGATACAGTGTGAGTGGTGTGGAAAATGTGGTCACAGGAAGGACAGATGTATTGAAGTCCAGCTACGTGTGATCCGACTCCGAGCTAGAGTGCAGAGAGCTTTGAAAGTGCTTGCCCGTAGGAAAAAGAATGCTCTTCGGATGCAAAGTGAGCTTCTTCAGTAGTGTGTTTATTTTGTTGCCTTCCAGTTTTGTTGTGGTTGAGAAAGCCAGGGTGTGTGACAGTTGAAAGATTGTGAGGATGGCAGAGGACTTTCCAGAGTTTTGGGGGATGCCATATGAGAATGCAGTGAGATTCTTGGAAAAGATGGAATTTACAGCACTGATGAAGGATAGGGCAACCCCTCAGATTCTGTTTCAGATCTTGAATTATTGTTTGCAGGGAGATGCAAAAGCATGGTTGCAGACTCAAGTGGCTGCCTTCAGGACTACTCATCCTCAACAGCAAAATCCGGAGTATACAGTAGTGAGAGCAGCTTTTCTTGCACGGTTTGCACAATCCAGGAGCCCTAATGAAGTATGGAAGGAGTTGTGCAAAATTCAGCAAAAGGATAGTCAGGATGTAGATCAGTATCTGATAGAGTTTGGTAGACTATGGAGTCTATGGTGTGAGGCTTTGATTCCTGAAGTACCTCCGCAAATGATAAAGAGAGACCGGTTTGTGGCTGGTCTGGAGCCTTCACTCCGTTTAAAGGTGGAGCTGAAGAATATTGATAGTTTTGAGGATGCAGTCAGAGTGGCTAGAGAGAAAGAATGGAAGGTCAAGAGACTGAGGCAGCTTGGTATGCAAGAGGAGCCTAAAAACCTGGTCAGTAGGCCAGAAATGATCAAGGCATATGTAGAGAGAGAGCCGGTGTCTATTCCTATGCAGGATGATTCCCTGAGAAAGGAATTGCATGAAGCTGTGGAGCTGATGAAAACATTCAGCCTAAATCGGGTGGAGACTGCAGGGAGAAGCAGAGGTCAAAATAACAGGAGAGTTGCTATGGATGGAGGAGAAGGAAGTTCAGCTGATGCAAGGAAAGTACCAGATTATGTGATGAGCTGTCGACTGGAATTGGAAGAGGAACTTGAGGAGACAGTCACAGATGAAGAGAGAGATTTTTTGAGTGAGACAGAAGAAGAGAGCATCTCATCAGAGGAAGAGAGTCAGTTGTCTTCACTGTTGAAGGAACCGGATGCATATAGAGTTGATGATGAAAGGGAGCTGGAAATCATTACACTTATGAGTGGAGGCTTGTCAGTTGCTATGGAAGAGGGTGTTTCTCAACCAATTCTGTGTGAGGTGGTAGAAGAGATCCCGAGAGAAGGGGTTGCTACCATAGATGGCGGAGAGGTTGAGAGCCCATTAAAGGCAGCTAAGGATAAGTCTGTGTGTGTAGATGATGATCATGCTCCAGTGTTGTGTGGTGATGATGTGCATATGATGGCTGAATGCAATCAGTTTGTGGTTGACACTGTGATTGTGCATACTGAAGGGGTTGAGATTTCAGGTTCAACAAGTGAGGAAGAAAGAGGTGAAACTGGCAATGAGGATGAGAGCTCAATCATGTGTGACGGAGATGAAGCTGATGTGGCTATTACTGATAAAGTAAAAGACCTACAGTCAGCAAGTGTTGATTGTGTGCATGCAAACTGTGATGAGTATGATGAGGTTAAGATTCAGTGTTTACAAGATGATGGTGATTCAGTTGATGAGCTAGATTGTGTTCTTGATGATGCACTGGATGATATGTTAGTATTGATCTCTTCGAAAGAGAATGAAAACACCAGTATGCATGTTGAGCTAGATGGCAGTGATAGTGTGATTGATGATCAGCTGGATGCTTTACTTGATGATACCCTCATGGATTTTGCATGTGTGGTTGGCAATGACAAGAAAGAGTATGCTGGTATGTTTGAGCATTCTTCAGGTGGAAGAGATGTTTGTTTGCTCCTGAGTGATCTTGATAATTCATGTGATGGGTTGAGTTTTGCAGCTTCGAAGATTGAGACAATAGGGTATGCTGAGAAGTCCCTAATCACAGATTATGAGCTGGTTGTGCCCGTGAGATTTGTGTGTGAGGTTGTGACCTCAAAAGATGTAGCTCATGTGAAGATGAGCAAGACTCATGATATAAGTGTGACGGCTGATAGCCAGTGGAGTTGTGTAATATCTTGGCAGGATAAGATATGGGATCCTGGAGGCTTATATGGAAGGAGCTGGTGGCTACATCAAATTGGTGTGCTAATGATTCCATTTGATCCAGGAGGATGGTGGATTATGTATATTTGGCAATGGAGGGTTCAAAGTTATCCTTTTGATCCGGGAGGAGAAAAGCAGAGGCATAGAGCACAAGTTGCTTTGTTTTTGATCCAAGTGGTTTGCTAATGTTTTTTCTTTAGCTGCTGGACATGAATGTCACAGCAGAAGAGTAGGGGTTGCTAGAGATGTGTGGATAAAAATGAAAAAATATTTTTCACTTGTTGCATGTTGATGGGTGAGTGCATAGCTATGTATATAGCTAGTTGGTTGTGGAAATGAGCTCTGGGTAGCCTCATGATGGACTCCACACTGATGACATATTGTCTTGAGATGGAAGACGCTTCTACAGGGACTCTGGGAGATAATGAAGTGCAGTGTGGTTGCAGCAGGCAATCCAAAGCAGTGTGACGGGGTTTTGTTGTGGGATGACATGTACTCTTCATAGTTGTGTGATAGTCTGTGGGGAACTGAGTATTACATGCTGGTTAGCAGGATATGTGCAAAGGTGGAGTGCCTAAGGTTGGATAAGGTGCACTAATTGCCTTAGTGTAAAGTTTGAAGGGAAGGGGGAGAGTGGTGAAAAAGCAAAAGGTGACGTGGCCATAATAAAAAAAGCATGCATGCAGGTGGCTACGTGATGAGGAAGAGAAAGCTCTCGACGACAAGCTGGCATGAACGTGAAGTAGGACGAGCTTGTGGAAGGATCGAGGGAGAGCAAGGAGCTTCTTATAAAGGGGAGGCTCTTCTCGATGAAGGGGGGGAGAAGGGCGGAAGGTGTGGCTGCGTTATGGGCTGTGATCACTGGAGGGGTGACGGAAGGGTAGTCGTTGCCTTAGCTGAGAGTCCGGCTGGGTGTGGCAAGTTGTGAACGAAGGGGTTGTTGGGCACACAGAGCGGAACTTTGTGAGCAAAAACACGCTATGCAGTTCATAGCAGCCCGGGTGATATGTGAGTTCAGGGATGGAGAGCCTCTCGTTGATAAGAGCTTCTGAGCAAGTGAATAGCAATCAAGAGCGGCCAGGACGCGAGCTTGAAGAAGGAGCAGAGGTCGAGGAATTTTTGCAGGTTGGGCGGAGTTGGGTGACAGTGACCATTAACTCCATGAACCCTGTGAGCAAGAGAAGGGAAGTAATGCTGTGATCATCCCATGAAGGATAGGCGACGAGTTAAAGAAGGCAGATGATCACGTGATTTGGTGGATGAGCCAATTATCGGAGACGAGCTGACGGTGAACACAAGCATAGGGGCAGATGCTACTTTCTGAAGGGCTATGCTTTTATCCGAGAACTCGGAACAACACAAGAGAAAGAGAGCAGGAGAACTCTCGGAGGATGACGGAAGAGTAGGAGAGTGGTGATCCCAAAAGAGCGCACGGCTGCTGGAGAGATCAAAAAAGGAGCTGGCCATCACGCAAGAGAGTGGTAGGAAAGGATAAAGGAGACCAGGGTACCGAAAAGAAGGAAGGAGTCGAGGAGCAGGCAGGGACTAGAAGTGACAGACGAGGAGAGTTCTGAGAGTAGAGGAGAGGCTCTTCTGTCGGAAAAAGGGTGGCCATGACTGTGAGCAGGAAGCTAAAACCGATATGTGAAGGAGGTTACGTACGTAGACGGGCAGTGAAAAGAGAGCTTTGGAGAGTGGACGGTGGCCTTTGTGGGAATTTTCTCTTTTTGCATGGCTGGATTGAAGGAGCTTGACGGCTACACAGGTCTAGAGATTCATGGAGGAAAGCAAGAGGACCAGTCAAAGCAAGAGAAGCTATAGCCTCGATTATGATTTTGAATTTTGAGAGAAGAAGAAGACTACTATAGGAACACCTTAGTAGGATTTTGGAAGAGGTGGTCTTTTCCTTGGTGGAATTGCATGAAGAAGGTGCCAGGAGTGTTCTAAAGAGAGCACGGGCTTCTATTAGATGGGGGTTGAAGGCAGAGAGGCCTTACCAGGCAGTGTATTAAGATCTCCAAGGGTGGTGAACTGTGATACAGAAGCGTAGTGCATGTCAGATTTCCTTAGTCCATAAGGAACTTGTGGATGGTTGTCCGATGAGTTGAGGGATTGGATGCATTATGTCTTTGTATGCTTTGTGAGCCTGAGCCGAGTGGTAGGAGCATCATGTTGGGCTGTATAACTCAGGGTTTTTGTTTGAGGTTGTCTGGTTCTGGAGAAAATGTATCCAAGTGTGAGTTGTATCAGGAGGACTATAGAGAGAAGAATGTTGAATGAATGCCTTTTGCCTTGTGATTGCGTTGTTCGGGTGTTTTAAACGTGGATGAGGGTGGCTGTGAAGGCGGGGTAGGCTCTACTGCTTTTTTCCATCCACGTTTTGGTGCCTCCACGGAGGAAGTTCACTTCAGTTTACAAGATTGGAGGAGCAGGTGTTCTGAGACGTGTTGCAAGCAATGGGGAGAAATCCACACATGAGAGTGATACAGTGTGAGTGGTGTGGAAAATGTGGTCACAGGAAGGACAGATGTATTGAAGTCCAGCTACGTGTGATCCGACTCCGAGCTAGAGTGCAGAGAGCTTTGAAAGTGCTTGCCCGTAGGAAAAAGAATGCTCTTCGGATGCAAAGTGAGCTTCTTCAGTAGTGTGTTTATTTTGTTGCCTTCCAGTTTTGTTGTGGTTGAGAAAGCCAGGGTGTGTGACAGTTGAAAGATTGTGAGGATGGCAGAGGACTTTCCAGAGTTTTGGGGGATGCCATATGAGAATGCAGTGAGATTCTTGGAAAAGATGGAATTTACAGCACTGATGAAGGATAGGGCAACCCCTCAGATTCTGTTTCAGATCTTGAATTATTGTTTGCAGGGAGATGCAAAAGCATGGTTGCAGACTCAAGTGGCTGCCTTCAGGACTACTCATCCTCAACAGCAAAATCCGGAGTATACAGTAGTGAGAGCAGCTTTTCTTGCACGGTTTGCACAATCCAGGAGCCCTAATGAAGTATGGAAGGAGTTGTGCAAAATTCAGCAAAAGGATAGTCAGGATGTAGATCAGTATCTGATAGAGTTTGGTAGACTATGGAGTCTATGGTGTGAGGCTTTGATTCCTGAAGTACCTCCGCAAATGATAAAGAGAGACCGGTTTGTGGCTGGTCTGGAGCCTTCACTCCGTTTAAAGGTGGAGCTGAAGAATATTGATAGTTTTGAGGATGCAGTCAGAGTGGCTAGAGAGAAAGAATGGAAGGTCAAGAGACTGAGGCAGCTTGGTATGCAAGAGGAGCCTAAAAACCTGGTCAGTAGGCCAGAAATGATCAAGGCATATGTAGAGAGAGAGCCGGTGTCTATTCCTATGCAGGATGATTCCCTGAGAAAGGAATTGCATGAAGCTGTGGAGCTGATGAAAACATTCAGCCTAAATCGGGTGGAGACTGCAGGGAGAAGCAGAGGTCAAAATAACAGGAGAGTTGCTATGGATGGAGGAGAAGGAAGTTCAGCTGATGCAAGGAAAGTACCAGATTATGTGATGAGCTGTCGACTGGAATTGGAAGAGGAACTTGAGGAGACAGTCACAGATGAAGAGAGAGATTTTTTGAGTGAGACAGAAGAAGAGAGCATCTCATCAGAGGAAGAGAGTCAGTTGTCTTCACTGTTGAAGGAACCGGATGCATATAGAGTTGATGATGAAAGGGAGCTGGAAATCATTACACTTATGAGTGGAGGCTTGTCAGTTGCTATGGAAGAGGGTGTTTCTCAACCAATTCTGTGTGAGGTGGTAGAAGAGATCCCGAGAGAAGGGGTTGCTACCATAGATGGCGGAGAGGTTGAGAGCCCATTAAAGGCAGCTAAGGATAAGTCTGTGTGTGTAGATGATGATCATGCTCCAGTGTTGTGTGGTGATGATGTGCATATGATGGCTGAATGCAATCAGTTTGTGGTTGACACTGTGATTGTGCATACTGAAGGGGTTGAGATTTCAGGTTCAACAAGTGAGGAAGAAAGAGGTGAAACTGGCAATGAGGATGAGAGCTCAATCATGTGTGACGGAGATGAAGCTGATGTGGCTATTACTGATAAAGTAAAAGACCTACAGTCAGCAAGTGTTGATTGTGTGCATGCAAACTGTGATGAGTATGATGAGGTTAAGATTCAGTGTTTACAAGATGATGGTGATTCAGTTGATGAGCTAGATTGTGTTCTTGATGATGCACTGGATGATATGTTAGTATTGATCTCTTCGAAAGAGAATGAAAACACCAGTATGCATGTTGAGCTAGATGGCAGTGATAGTGTGATTGATGATCAGCTGGATGCTTTACTTGATGATACCCTCATGGATTTTGCATGTGTGGTTGGCAATGACAAGAAAGAGTATGCTGGTATGTTTGAGCATTCTTCAGGTGGAAGAGATGTTTGTTTGCTCCTGAGTGATCTTGATAATTCATGTGATGGGTTGAGTTTTGCAGCTTCGAAGATTGAGACAATAGGGTATGCTGAGAAGTCCCTAATCACAGATTATGAGCTGGTTGTGCCCGTGAGATTTGTGTGTGAGGTTGTGACCTCAAAAGATGTAGCTCATGTGAAGATGAGCAAGACTCATGATATAAGTGTGACGGCTGATAGCCAGTGGAGTTGTGTAATATCTTGGCAGGATAAGATATGGGATCCTGGAGGCTTATATGGAAGGAGCTGGTGGCTACATCAAATTGGTGTGCTAATGATTCCATTTGATCCAGGAGGATGGTGGATTATGTATATTTGGCAATGGAGGGTTCAAAGTTATCCTTTTGATCCGGGAGGAGAAAAGCAGAGGCATAGAGCACAAGTTGCTTTGTTTTTGATCCAAGTGGTTTGCTAATGTTTTTTCTTTAGCTGCTGGACATGAATGTCACAGCAGAAGAGTAGGGGTTGCTAGAGATGTGTGGATAAAAATGAAAAAATATTTTTCACTTGTTGCATGTTGATGGGTGAGTGCATAGCTATGTATATAGCTAGTTGGTTGTGGAAATGAGCTCTGGGTAGCCTCATGATGGACTCCACACTGATGACATATTGTCTTGAGATGGAAGACGCTTCTACAGGGACTCTGGGAGATAATGAAGTGCAGTGTGGTTGCAGCAGGCAATCCAAAGCAGTGTGACGGGGTTTTGTTGTGGGATGACATGTACTCTTCATAGTTGTGTGATAGTCTGTGGGGAACTGAGTATTACATGCTGGTTAGCAGGATATGTGCAAAGGTGGAGTGCCTAAGGTTGGATAAGGTGCACTAATTGCCTTAGTGTAAAGTTTGAAGGGAAGGGGGAGAGTGGTGAAAAAGCAAAAGGTGACGTGGCCATAATAAAAAAAGCATGCATGCAGGTGGCTACGTGATGAGGAAGAGAAAGCTCTCGACGACAAGCTGGCATGAACGTGAAGTAGGACGAGCTTGTGGAAGGATCGAGGGAGAGCAAGGAGCTTCTTATAAAGGGGAGGCTCTTCTCGATGAAGGGGGGGAGAAGGGCGGAAGGTGTGGCTGCGTTATGGGCTGTGATCACTGGAGGGGTGACGGAAGGGTAGTCGTTGCCTTAGCTGAGAGTCCGGCTGGGTGTGGCAAGTTGTGAACGAAGGGGTTGTTGGGCACACAGAGCGGAACTTTGTGAGCAAAAACACGCTATGCAGTTCATAGCAGCCCGGGTGATATGTGAGTTCAGGGATGGAGAGCCTCTCGTTGATAAGAGCTTCTGAGCAAGTGAATAGCAATCAAGAGCGGCCAGGACGCGAGCTTGAAGAAGGAGCAGAGGTCGAGGAATTTTTGCAGGTTGGGCGGAGTTGGGTGACAGTGACCATTAACTCCATGAACCCTGTGAGCAAGAGAAGGGAAGTAATGCTGTGATCATCCCATGAAGGATAGGCGACGAGTTAAAGAAGGCAGATGATCACGTGATTTGGTGGATGAGCCAATTATCGGAGACGAGCTGACGGTGAACACAAGCATAGGGGCAGATGCTACTTTCTGAAGGGCTATGCTTTTATCCGAGAACTCGGAACAACACAAGAGAAAGAGAGCAGGAGAACTCTCGGAGGATGACGGAAGAGTAGGAGAGTGGTGATCCCAAAAGAGCGCACGGCTGCTGGAGAGATCAAAAAAGGAGCTGGCCATCACGCAAGAGAGTGGTAGGAAAGGATAAAGGAGACCAGGGTACCGAAAAGAAGGAAGGAGTCGAGGAGCAGGCAGGGACTAGAAGTGACAGACGAGGAGAGTTCTGAGAGTAGAGGAGAGGCTCTTCTGTCGGAAAAAGGGTGGCCATGACTGTGAGCAGGAAGCTAAAACCGATATGTGAAGGAGGTTACGTACGTAGACGGGCAGTGAAAAGAGAGCTTTGGAGAGTGGACGGTGGCCTTTGTGGGAATTTTCTCTTTTTGCATGGCTGGATTGAAGGAGCTTGACGGCTACACAGGTCTAGAGATTCATGGAGGAAAGCAAGAGGACCAGTCAAAGCAAGAGAAGCTATAGCCTCGATTATGATTTTGAATTTTGAGAGAAGAAGAAGACTACTATAGGAACACCTTAGTAGGATTTTGGAAGAGGTGGTCTTTTCCTTGGTGGAATTGCATGAAGAAGGTGCCAGGAGTGTTCTAAAGAGAGCACGGGCTTCTATTAGATGGGGGTTGAAGGCAGAGAGGCCTTACCAGGCAGTGTATTAAGATCTCCAAGGGTGGTGAACTGTGATACAGAAGCGTAGTGCATGTCAGATTTCCTTAGTCCATAAGGAACTTGTGGATGGTTGTCCGATGAGTTGAGGGATTGGATGCATTATGTCTTTGTATGCTTTGTGAGCCTGAGCCGAGTGGTAGGAGCATCATGTTGGGCTGTATAACTCAGGGTTTTTGTTTGAGGTTGTCTGGTTCTGGAGAAAATGTATCCAAGTGTGAGTTGTATCAGGAGGACTATAGAGAGAAGAATGTTGAATGAATGCCTTTTGCCTTGTGATTGCGTTGTTCGGGTGTTTTAAACGTGGATGAGGGTGGCTGTGAAGGCGGGGTAGGCTCTACTGCTTTTTTCCATCCACGTTTTGGTGCCTCCACGGAGGAAGTTCACTTCAGTTTACAAGATTGGAGGAGCAGGTGTTCTGAGACGTGTTGCAAGCAATGGGGAGAAATCCACACATGAGAGTGATACAGTGTGAGTGGTGTGGAAAATGTGGTCACAGGAAGGACAGATGTATTGAAGTCCAGCTACGTGTGATCCGACTCCGAGCTAGAGTGCAGAGAGCTTTGAAAGTGCTTGCCCGTAGGAAAAAGAATGCTCTTCGGATGCAAAGTGAGCTTCTTCAGTAGTGTGTTTATTTTGTTGCCTTCCAGTTTTGTTGTGGTTGAGAAAGCCAGGGTGTGTGACAGTTGAAAGATTGTGAGGATGGCAGAGGACTTTCCAGAGTTTTGGGGGATGCCATATGAGAATGCAGTGAGATTCTTGGAAAAGATGGAATTTACAGCACTGATGAAGGATAGGGCAACCCCTCAGATTCTGTTTCAGATCTTGAATTATTGTTTGCAGGGAGATGCAAAAGCATGGTTGCAGACTCAAGTGGCTGCCTTCAGGACTACTCATCCTCAACAGCAAAATCCGGAGTATACAGTAGTGAGAGCAGCTTTTCTTGCACGGTTTGCACAATCCAGGAGCCCTAATGAAGTATGGAAGGAGTTGTGCAAAATTCAGCAAAAGGATAGTCAGGATGTAGATCAGTATCTGATAGAGTTTGGTAGACTATGGAGTCTATGGTGTGAGGCTTTGATTCCTGAAGTACCTCCGCAAATGATAAAGAGAGACCGGTTTGTGGCTGGTCTGGAGCCTTCACTCCGTTTAAAGGTGGAGCTGAAGAATATTGATAGTTTTGAGGATGCAGTCAGAGTGGCTAGAGAGAAAGAATGGAAGGTCAAGAGACTGAGGCAGCTTGGTATGCAAGAGGAGCCTAAAAACCTGGTCAGTAGGCCAGAAATGATCAAGGCATATGTAGAGAGAGAGCCGGTGTCTATTCCTATGCAGGATGATTCCCTGAGAAAGGAATTGCATGAAGCTGTGGAGCTGATGAAAACATTCAGCCTAAATCGGGTGGAGACTGCAGGGAGAAGCAGAGGTCAAAATAACAGGAGAGTTGCTATGGATGGAGGAGAAGGAAGTTCAGCTGATGCAAGGAAAGTACCAGATTATGTGATGAGCTGTCGACTGGAATTGGAAGAGGAACTT
The DNA here is from genome assembly GCF_047967505.1 of Dipteris shenzhenensis. Lineage (NCBI taxonomy): Eukaryota > Viridiplantae > Streptophyta > Polypodiopsida > Gleicheniales > Dipteridaceae > Dipteris > Dipteris shenzhenensis. The sequence continues at coordinate 49,000,619 of NC_141599.1, read as the reverse complement.
GAGGAGACAGTCACAGATGAAGAGAGAGATTTTTTGAGTGAGACAGAAGAAGAGAGCATCTCATCAGAGGAAGAGAGTCAGTTGTCTTCACTGTTGAAGGAACCGGATGCATATAGAGTTGATGATGAAAGGGAGCTGGAAATCATTACACTTATGAGTGGAGGCTTGTCAGTTGCTATGGAAGAGGGTGTTTCTCAACCAATTCTGTGTGAGGTGGTAGAAGAGATCCCGAGAGAAGGGGTTGCTACCATAGATGGCGGAGAGGTTGAGAGCCCATTAAAGGCAGCTAAGGATAAGTCTGTGTGTGTAGATGATGATCATGCTCCAGTGTTGTGTGGTGATGATGTGCATATGATGGCTGAATGCAATCAGTTTGTGGTTGACACTGTGATTGTGCATACTGAAGGGGTTGAGATTTCAGGTTCAACAAGTGAGGAAGAAAGAGGTGAAACTGGCAATGAGGATGAGAGCTCAATCATGTGTGACGGAGATGAAGCTGATGTGGCTATTACTGATAAAGTAAAAGACCTACAGTCAGCAAGTGTTGATTGTGTGCATGCAAACTGTGATGAGTATGATGAGGTTAAGATTCAGTGTTTACAAGATGATGGTGATTCAGTTGATGAGCTAGATTGTGTTCTTGATGATGCACTGGATGATATGTTAGTATTGATCTCTTCGAAAGAGAATGAAAACACCAGTATGCATGTTGAGCTAGATGGCAGTGATAGTGTGATTGATGATCAGCTGGATGCTTTACTTGATGATACCCTCATGGATTTTGCATGTGTGGTTGGCAATGACAAGAAAGAGTATGCTGGTATGTTTGAGCATTCTTCAGGTGGAAGAGATGTTTGTTTGCTCCTGAGTGATCTTGATAATTCATGTGATGGGTTGAGTTTTGCAGCTTCGAAGATTGAGACAATAGGGTATGCTGAGAAGTCCCTAATCACAGATTATGAGCTGGTTGTGCCCGTGAGATTTGTGTGTGAGGTTGTGACCTCAAAAGATGTAGCTCATGTGAAGATGAGCAAGACTCATGATATAAGTGTGACGGCTGATAGCCAGTGGAGTTGTGTAATATCTTGGCAGGATAAGATATGGGATCCTGGAGGCTTATATGGAAGGAGCTGGTGGCTACATCAAATTGGTGTGCTAATGATTCCATTTGATCCAGGAGGATGGTGGATTATGTATATTTGGCAATGGAGGGTTCAAAGTTATCCTTTTGATCCGGGAGGAGAAAAGCAGAGGCATAGAGCACAAGTTGCTTTGTTTTTGATCCAAGTGGTTTGCTAATGTTTTTTCTTTAGCTGCTGGACATGAATGTCACAGCAGAAGAGTAGGGGTTGCTAGAGATGTGTGGATAAAAATGAAAAAATATTTTTCACTTGTTGCATGTTGATGGGTGAGTGCATAGCTATGTATATAGCTAGTTGGTTGTGGAAATGAGCTCTGGGTAGCCTCATGATGGACTCCACACTGATGACATATTGTCTTGAGATGGAAGACGCTTCTACAGGGACTCTGGGAGATAATGAAGTGCAGTGTGGTTGCAGCAGGCAATCCAAAGCAGTGTGACGGGGTTTTGTTGTGGGATGACATGTACTCTTCATAGTTGTGTGATAGTCTGTGGGGAACTGAGTATTACATGCTGGTTAGCAGGATATGTGCAAAGGTGGAGTGCCTAAGGTTGGATAAGGTGCACTAATTGCCTTAGTGTAAAGTTTGAAGGGAAGGGGGAGAGTGGTGAAAAAGCAAAAGGTGACGTGGCCATAATAAAAAAAGCATGCATGCAGGTGGCTACGTGATGAGGAAGAGAAAGCTCTCGACGACAAGCTGGCATGAACGTGAAGTAGGACGAGCTTGTGGAAGGATCGAGGGAGAGCAAGGAGCTTCTTATAAAGGGGAGGCTCTTCTCGATGAAGGGGGGGAGAAGGGCGGAAGGTGTGGCTGCGTTATGGGCTGTGATCACTGGAGGGGTGACGGAAGGGTAGTCGTTGCCTTAGCTGAGAGTCCGGCTGGGTGTGGCAAGTTGTGAACGAAGGGGTTGTTGGGCACACAGAGCGGAACTTTGTGAGCAAAAACACGCTATGCAGTTCATAGCAGCCCGGGTGATATGTGAGTTCAGGGATGGAGAGCCTCTCGTTGATAAGAGCTTCTGAGCAAGTGAATAGCAATCAAGAGCGGCCAGGACGCGAGCTTGAAGAAGGAGCAGAGGTCGAGGAATTTTTGCAGGTTGGGCGGAGTTGGGTGACAGTGACCATTAACTCCATGAACCCTGTGAGCAAGAGAAGGGAAGTAATGCTGTGATCATCCCATGAAGGATAGGCGACGAGTTAAAGAAGGCAGATGATCACGTGATTTGGTGGATGAGCCAATTATCGGAGACGAGCTGACGGTGAACACAAGCATAGGGGCAGATGCTACTTTCTGAAGGGCTATGCTTTTATCCGAGAACTCGGAACAACACAAGAGAAAGAGAGCAGGAGAACTCTCGGAGGATGACGGAAGAGTAGGAGAGTGGTGATCCCAAAAGAGCGCACGGCTGCTGGAGAGATCAAAAAAGGAGCTGGCCATCACGCAAGAGAGTGGTAGGAAAGGATAAAGGAGACCAGGGTACCGAAAAGAAGGAAGGAGTCGAGGAGCAGGCAGGGACTAGAAGTGACAGACGAGGAGAGTTCTGAGAGTAGAGGAGAGGCTCTTCTGTCGGAAAAAGGGTGGCCATGACTGTGAGCAGGAAGCTAAAACCGATATGTGAAGGAGGTTACGTACGTAGACGGGCAGTGAAAAGAGAGCTTTGGAGAGTGGACGGTGGCCTTTGTGGGAATTTTCTCTTTTTGCATGGCTGGATTGAAGGAGCTTGACGGCTACACAGGTCTAGAGATTCATGGAGGAAAGCAAGAGGACCAGTCAAAGCAAGAGAAGCTATAGCCTCGATTATGATTTTGAATTTTGAGAGAAGAAGAAGACTACTATAGGAACACCTTAGTAGGATTTTGGAAGAGGTGGTCTTTTCCTTGGTGGAATTGCATGAAGAAGGTGCCAGGAGTGTTCTAAAGAGAGCACGGGCTTCTATTAGATGGGGGTTGAAGGCAGAGAGGCCTTACCAGGCAGTGTATTAAGATCTCCAAGGGTGGTGAACTGTGATACAGAAGCGTAGTGCATGTCAGATTTCCTTAGTCCATAAGGAACTTGTGGATGGTTGTCCGATGAGTTGAGGGATTGGATGCATTATGTCTTTGTATGCTTTGTGAGCCTGAGCCGAGTGGTAGGAGCATCATGTTGGGCTGTATAACTCAGGGTTTTTGTTTGAGGTTGTCTGGTTCTGGAGAAAATGTATCCAAGTGTGAGTTGTATCAGGAGGACTATAGAGAGAAGAATGTTGAATGAATGCCTTTTGCCTTGTGATTGCGTTGTTCGGGTGTTTTAAACATGGATGAGGGTGGCTGTGAAGGCGGGGTAGGCTCTACTGCTTTTTTCCATCCACCGCGTCCAATGATCAGAGGGAGAATAGAATCTGAAACTGATATGCATGTACCTCCTCTCGTTCCCAAGGTAGGAAGCCAAAAAGTCCGGCCTAAAAGCAGCTTACTGACTTGGAGCAATCTCTGACATCCAGCTTGTGTTCCTGAAGAAAAAGAATGTCTAGGGAACCACCTGAAACACCTGGATGGAGCAGCTGTCTGCGACGGCGATGAGGGATGCCGCCCAATCCCTGTATATTCCAATTGGCTATCCTCATCGACTGGAGGAAGCGGTTTGGAATACCTTACCCGACCTGGTGACAGATGTTGGAATACTGAAAGGAAAGAGTAGAGTTGACACAAAATCAGAATACTTGCTTATAGAATGAAGAAGAAAGAGGTCCTTAAGTAGGCACCTCATACAAGGTCACTGACATCACTGATGACCTCAAAGCTCCACAATCATCTCCTCAATCTGCTCCTAGATTCTCTCAATCATCCTATGTGGCTTTTCCACCACCTAACTGTGCTTGTGGGCACCTAACTGTGCCTCTAGCACTCACACATAGAAACATAAGGTGTGCCTGAGGCATACACCTTGAGATATCCCAACAAACCCCCCCTCAAGGAAATGCCTCAGGCTATGTCAAGGATACATCTAGTCTCATAGTTTCTCATGCCATCTCATGGTGGTCAAGGATAAATCTATGGCTAGGTTCTCATGCTAGCAAGGGTTCCCTTGGGTGTAAGGTAAACAGAAAGGGATACAAACAGACCTTCCAATGGTTATCTCCCTTGCATGTACATGCACACAATGTCTGCAAGAGGTACCATGGAACAAAACATACACATGGCCTACATCATAAGGTGACCAGAGGTGTTTACAAAACACACAACACACAATAATTTATTTTCATTCATTTTGGAGGACTATCCAGGCTGAGTACCTTGACATAAAAAGAGAGATCTGGAGCATACATAGAGATGAGTTTAAAATGCATAATCTTCATGGGATGCCTCATCTTGTGGAGGCAAAATATCCATGTCAAGGCAAGGTCTTACCACATGGGCAGTGTCTAGTGCCTTATAAGTGCCTTATAAGATGGTACTATGATAGAACAAGTGGATTTGAAAGTCATATCCTTCAAGAGAACAATTATCTTGTCATCTCCATAGTTGTGTAGAGAAGCATATCTTAGGTGTCTGACCTTCATCTTTTTCTTGTACTTGGAGTCAAATAAAAGTGCCATGAGAGGGTAGATCTCTGTAGTTGCTTCCTTTTTGGCAACCATTGTTTTGGCAATCTTCAATAGTCAGGTTGGCATTTTCATCCTTTGTAGCATAACAAGACATTGCTTTATGTTTTGGCTTTTCACATATTTGGCATAAGCAAGCCATGAGAGGCTCTAACCCAAGTATTGGGTAGTGTCTTCTCTCTTACAAGTGAAAAAGAACTGAAATACTTCCAAAGTATAGGCACTTGATGTAGCAAATAGTAGTGACTAGTTTTCAAACAATGATGCTACTTTTTATATGCTTCATAGAAGTGGATGAAATAACCACTTTCCAATCACAACCAGGTCTAGCAAGTCAAAACAAAACTGAAGCAACACTTATAGTGAAGTTATTGAAAACTTCAAATGACCAGAAATGCTAGAGTAGCATTTTATGTAGCATCATTTTCAAAAGTATGTCAAAACTGTCAAAACTAGAGAGCTGAACTTGGAGGGCTCATATCACACTCTTCAAAGCAAAAGAAAGAGGGCTTTCTAAGGCAAAAGAAAGCTGGTATACCACAGTAGATCCTCTGGGAAGAAGAGGCGAAAATATGCGTCAGGTCGCCTTCACCTTCATGAACAAAGTCGACTGGTTTTTCTCTGTTTTCTCCTTCAATATGCAGCCATTGCTGCTCAGATTTCAGCACAAGGTAGCTCTAGGTATGGAGAAGCTTGCCCTGGAAGGAATTAGGAAAAGACGGAGCAGGTGCAGAGAACTTGCAGTAGAGGATTTCGACGACTTTTCTTCAATGGCGACGAGCAGCGCGCGAATTTCGTCGATTCCTTCCAGCTCAAAGTTCGCCCCAACCAGAGGGATCTCCAGCAGAAAGGGCGTGGGAAATGGTTGAGGATTGAAGGAGAACAAGCTCAAGCAAAATTTTTGGAGAAGAGGGAGAGATGGTGAAGAAGAAGAAGAAGAAGAAGATGATGATGTGGCAGAAATGGGTTCAAGGGGGATCAAATGGCTCTGATACCATGTTGGAATACTGAAAGGAAAGAGTAGAGTTGACACAAAATCAGAATACTTGCTTATAGAATGAAGAAGAAAGAGGTCCTTAAGTAGGCACCTCATACAAGGTCACTGACATCACTGATGACCTCAAAGCTCCACAATCATCTCCTCAATCTGCTCCTAGATTCTCTCAATCATCCTATGTGGCTTTTCCACCACCTAACTGTGCTTGTGGGCACCTAACTGTGCCTCTAGCACTCACACATAGAAACATAAGGTGTGCCTGAGGCATACACCTTGAGATATCCCAACAACAGAAAAAGAACCCTCCACCGGAGCTGACCTCCTGCCATACACACGAGGTCCAAGGGGAGGAAAGTCCACAGGTGAGAGAGAGAAATATCTCTCAAAAGGGATGCCGATAACTGGCTCTCCGAAAGTGGAAGGTACAAAATCATCATCTGGGAGGTCAGAGAGGTCCTCTAGAGCGAAAAAGGAGTTCCGTTGAGCTAGTCTTGGGGAGGGGGTACGAAGGATTCCTACCGAAGCAAGAAGAGAATATAAGACCCCCTTCCCTCTATCCACAGAAGGAGGCACCTGTACTGGGTCTTGATCAAGAAGTGCTGCGGACGAGGTGCCAACAACGTGGGCTACTGAGGAAGGTACAGCATGATCCTGGGGTGGAGTGGAACAAGGCTCCCGAACACTAGTCTCCTCCCGAGCCTCCAAGGGGGTAGCCTCTGAAGCGGTGGAGGTGTGATCTGAAGTAGAGGGCCTAACCGCGACCGAAACCCATCGAGGGCCAGAGGTGGTGCGGGGTGCAGGAGGGACTCGAGTAGCCCTAGGAGGGGGGAGCCCATGTTTGAGGCGGTGGTTGTGGAGCGGTAGGTCCTACTCCTGGTCTCTGTCGTAAGCTAGTACGAGCTGGTTGCTTTCTGGGCCTCTTTTTTTCTTTGGGCAATCTCTGGCGAAGTGCCCCGAGGATCTGCAAATCCTGCACTGGTCTTGCCGACCTGCAACCTCAAATCTCTAGCAGAAGAAAGACCCATCGGGTCACTGTAGCATGATGTTGTCATCTGAAATATTAGGGTCATGGACAATGACCCTAACCCTGGGTACCCCATCCATCCTGACTGCCTCAACAGCCGAAGAGGGCTCGCCAGGAAGAGGGGGGGATCTCTGCTACCACACCAAACCTCTTGCCAATAACTGAAAGAAGCCGGTAATAAACTGAGGGGAGACCAGGGAACTTGATGAAAACAGAAACTCCGTGCTTGTCCTCTTTAACTGGGTCAAAGCTCAGTTGAAAGGGAAACAAAAAAATCCTCTTGTAGCCTAGAAATAGAAATCCGGCCTGTAGCAGGTCTCTCGTGATGTCCGGGGAATCTAGACACACCTGAAGGAAACCTCGTCCCAACAAATGAACATCCTTAAGGTGGGGGGCGAGCTCATGGGGAAGCGCCGCAAGCATCCAATCTCTAGCTTGTGACCTGGAGGGGTGGGAGCCATGGATGCGTGCGAAGAGAGTCGTGGAACACTCATGCTCCAAATCCTTTTGCAACTGCTGTAGCTCGTCTTTTGAGAAAGTGATGGTTCTCGCGGCCGGTGTGTGTGGTAACGGATTGACTGAATGGGAACCCATTCGTCAATCGAGGTGGGATAGGCCGATTCAAACACCAAAAAGAACTCCGCCCGCTTTCCTGAAGCCCAGGAGACACCTAAAAGAGAATAGGGGTACTCCATATGAAGGGAGAGGGTGAAAGGAAGGTGGGAGAGAGGGGAGTGAGCAAGGAGAGGAGGAGTCAGCAAAGAGAAAGGGGGGGCAGCAAGAGGAGAGGAGGAAGGGAGAGGAGGGGAGGATAGAGGATAGGAGGAGTGGAGGAGAGAGGGGGGGGGCCGGGGGGGCTGTGCAGGCAGCAGCGCGGGGGAGGAGCTGGCAGCTGCGCGGGAGGTAGAGAAGGGGAGAGAGGAAGGGGAGGCGGGGGGAGCAGCAGGTAGGAGGGAGGGGAGGGAGGAGGCAGCTTGCGGGGGAGGAGGTAGCATGTGGGGGAGGAGCTGGCAGCAGCAATGAAGGTAGAGAAGGGGAGAGAGGGAGGGGAGTCGGGGGGGGAGGCGGGGGGAGCAGCAAGTAGGGGGGAGGGGAGGGAGGAGGCAGCAAGGAGGGGAGGGAGGGGGCAGCAAGGAGGGGAGCAGCATGAAGGAGGGCAGCAGGAGGAGTCCACCGTTAATCCATGGTACCAAGGGAAGAGATATACCAAGTGCGAGCCGAGGATGATTAGCTCTACTCCACAAGGGTCAGGGTAGTCTCCGGTAAACTCCCCTACGATCAATGGTGACATCTTGAATGTGATCAACTTTTAGTGCTAAGCTTGCTTAGATCCAATCACTCACCTCATACAAGTAAGGCCCACAATCCTACCTACCAATGCTATATCCTATAGTGATTGAACTAAATGTTTTGCGTAGAGGGTGCTGCCATCAGAGCCCCCGTGGCCAGACCAGGGTCACCACCAGAAACATCTACTCCAAGATACTACAAAGAACCACTGCTGTGACCAAGAGGAAGGGTACGAAGGAGAAGAAGAGAGAAGAACAATGGAGACGGAGAGCGCAACCACTTGAATGATGAGAAAAAGCCACCACCAGGAGGAAGGTGCAAGGGCACTACAAATTCCGGTTAGCCCCTTGAGGTGGGCTTCTTGCTCTAAGGAATCCTTGAGGAGGTGTTTTGCAACCCCTCTACAAGGGGGGAAGCCTCGAGCTTCTCTCCGCCTTTTGGAGTCCCTACCAATTTGGTCCGGTGAGGGGGCGGGGCAGCCAACCAAGGGCCAAAGGTGCCCTTGGAAGCCATCCCCAACTACGGGGCGCGGTCCTAGGCGCACCTGAAGGCCTTCCTTCTAGGCAGGAGATACCCCTGTCCTAGTTCCTAATGGTGATGAGGTTGCTTCTGTTCCCTCAGAAGTTCATGTGAAGGAGCTTCCATCTGGGGAGCAACTCGCTGAAACCCGTGCCTTACTCCATGCTAATGCTACTTATATGGCCTCGCTCCATCAGCATACCCCTTTCTCTTTTGCTCCTCTTTCTTCACCTCTTGACAGAGACAAGGGGATTATTGCTACCACTCCACCATCTGCAATGATCCTCCACACACCTGCGCCAGATGCATTACTCAAGAATTCTTTTACAGTTCTGGCAGACATGGTAGAGTTTGAGTTAGAGGAGTTTGTACCCTCTACTTTTGGGGAGCAGGTTGTTCAGATCACCATGGACAGAGCTTCCCCTTCTGCACGTGTGGGAGTGCTTTCCGCAGTTGGCTTCCCTCCTCTTGATAGGAGGATTTTTTCCCACAAGAGTGATTTGTAACCAAATTCATCCATGTGTTATTGGGGCCCTCATCCATGTGTTATTGGGGCCCCATTGATATTCTAATTATTCAGGAACACAAACTGGGTGTCAGGGATTGTGCCAAGTTGGGTAAGCTTCTCTCAAGCCATAATTTTTGGTCACCGCCTTGGGCACCAGGGGAGGTACTTGCATTTTTGTTTCTTCTTCGATGCTCCCCTTGGTAATTGGACATGGGATCATAGTTCCCTCTAGAGCTCAGTGGATCATTGTTTTCATTGGTGGACGTAAGGTTGGTTTCTTAAACCTCTTGCCCCCAATTCAAGAGGGGACCATGTCCTTCTATGGAAGGATTTGCTTTCTTGGTCATGCATGGCAGAGTCTTGGATGATTGGGGGTGATTTCAACATGGTTGAAATGCCCAAAGATAAAAGAGGAGGTAGGGAAAGTGGTATCCATTGCTTGGGATCCCTTCCTTTTTCGGTACAGTGGCAGAGATGCTTGGCATAATAATGCTTTCTTTCCACACTCACCCAGAGTCACTCCTGTTTTCTTGGTCGAACAAGAGATTGCAAATGCCTATCCATGCATAGATTGACAAGCTTTATGTGGATGATTGGTCTCTCGAGAGAGGTGGGATAGTATGCATTACACCTGGGGTGTCCACTTCAGATCATTTTCCAATTGTTTTGTTGGTTTCAGATCCTCAAGTGAGAGCCACTCTACCAATATCAGGATTCTAGATGCCTTCTATGCAGAGGAGGGCCTTACAGAGGCAGTGTTGCGGACTCGGGTATCTCGCATGCACAATGGGCGGCTTTCCCCGTCAGATGTAGCTGCAGCCCTCTTAGATATTAGCGACTTTTATCCTTTAGTTGTTCATATCAGGAGAGATGAGTTCCTCAAGCGAGAAAGAGGTATCCGGTTGGCTACTCTTCAGAGGGAAGAACAAAAGAGGCCTACAGAAGCTTGGGTTCGGGAGGCGCCTTGCTTCAAGAAGGGCTCAGCAACAGTCATTGTTAGATCATGTCAGAGAGTCATTTTGGACTCATACGGGAGGTAGGGTCAACAAGCAGTTCTTCTCTACTCTTGAGTTTAGACATGGTAAGGAGAGCATTTCACAGCTTGTTGACTCAGGCGGAGTGTTACAAACACATCCAGATGGCGTCTGTTGGAATACGAAGCCAAAGTGAGTCAAAAATGTGTGTTCTAGGTGGTCTAGGTGGTGTTTTATAGTCTAGTGAGTCCTAGACGTGCCACGTGTCATATTGGGCCATAGACATTGTGACTTTCTAGAGTCTAGTGTCACACTATATAGTATTGTACTTGTCTATTGTCTATCATATCAGTCAACATCAAGCTATCTACATGTGAGTATTTTGGTTATCATTGCCTAGCACTTGTTCTTTCATTTTCCTTTCCATTTTGCTTTTCATTATGCTTTCTACATTTCCATTCTGTTCCTAGCTAGCTACTAGATCTCTTCATATGGTATTAGAGCCATGTTGCCCTACTCTCTCTTTTCCTTTCCCTTCCAAGAGGTTGAGGTGAGGGAGGCCAATGGAGTAGTTTGCTCCGTGTATGAGAATATTAGGAGAACCCCCTCTTTTGGAGTTTAGAAAAACTGGACCTCACTTCCATGGTGGTTGTTAACCAAGTACTGCTGGCAACATACTTAATGATAACGTGTGGAATAAAAACATACTTGTTGATACAGCAAGCCATTTGTTACTTCTCATTATATGCAGTGGTCTAGATGGGAGAGAGGTTTCGCTTCCTTTGTGGGCTCTTGGAAGGATTTCAAAAACCTTCTAGCTGATTGTAAATTCCATTTAGTGAGTCATCCCTAAGGAAGTGCAAATTGATGCAACCATGCCCTTGGATTGGGTTGACATAAGTGACAAACCTCATCATTGCTCTACTTGGCTCTGGGCTTTTATGAGGTCATGTATCCCACCTTAGGTCAAAGAACTACAACGAGCTTCAAACGAGAATTCCATGTTTTTTATGTTTATTGGGGGGGTAGATTATCAAGGCCTAGGAATGAGGGTTCATTATGTTCATTCAGAGGGTAGATTGTTGAGGCCTAGGAATGAGGATATTCTTATGGACGTTGTTTCCCAACTTTTCAAGGATTTAGGTCATGTGGAGCAGTGTTTTTTGGCTTCAGGATGGTATCCAGACCCTAACCAGGATCACATTCCCTTGAGTTCATGTAGGATTTGGCCTTTTTTTTTTTTCTCAAGAAAATTACTTCATTAAGTATGAATGAAAACCGCGAGAGCAAGCTCAAATGCGGGAATACATCATGCTATGCATGAGGGGAAAAAACAGCTCAAAAGGAGCTAATAAAAAACCAAGGCGGATGCTGAAAATGCCACCTCAACCCTGAGGGAGACTCAGAGAAGAAAGGAGATACTCTCCAAACTCTGAAAAAAGTAACTCTCCTGGCATTGGCTGCTTTGGAGTACCCCTGTATGCTCACCAGATGGCCATTCAGAGTGTGTACCGTGTCCGCTGGCCATAGCCTGAGAGGGGTAAACTTGGGTACCCTCCATTGCCTCTGTACACCTAGCTCTCCAAATATGCCAAGCTGCAATGCTAGCCAGAATCTCCCATGATGTGTCTACTGAGGCATGAGCAGCTCTGAAAGGAGTGAAGGGAACATCCTGGAGGGAACAAGACTCCACTGAGTGTCGTCGTACAATGAAAGTTGGATCTGGATCATGTCCCTCTCAAAGAACAAAAGAGGCCCAGTAAGAGATAACCATGCTACTGAATCCCATGTCATATAGAACGGTGTTGTATGAAAGATGCTGAAAATCCTAGCAACACCTTTCTAGATCGTCCTCGCCTGCGTGCACTCCCAAAGGCAATGCTGTACTGACTTAACTGCTATGTGGCAACGAGGAGAGCTGAGCTGAAATCTCCAGGAATTTCTGACTGCATAACAAAAGAAGGGGATGCTCTTCTCTCGGTGCCCCTCATTAATCCATTCCCACTCCCCTGGATCCATTCCCACTCCTCTACTGCTGAGCTGAAATCTCCAGGAATTTCTGACTGCATAACAAAAGAAGGGGATGCTCTTCTCTCGGTGCCCCTCATTAATCCATTTCCAGAGCCTTTGCCAAAAGTTTTTCTGCATAACTGCAGAAATCTGAAAACAATCCGAGTGAGGGGCTCTAGAGGGCCTCCAACCTCTACTGCTGAGCTGAAATCTCCAGGAATTTCTGACTGCATAACAAAAGAAGGGTTGCTCTTCTCTCGGTGCCCCTCATTAATCCATTCCCACTCCCCTGGATCCCCCTGTAGGAACCTAATAGGGGAACCACCGTATAATCAGAGTCTCCAAGACCCCAGCCCAAGGAGAAGAGGATCGGGGTCAAGATAGCACTGTGAGTCCGTGCCCCACTCCATGAAACTTGCAATCCTGACAGGCTGAAAGGCAACCTCCAAAAGAATATCATCAGAAGATTTGGTAAGTCTGCCTCCCGACTGAAAATCAAAGACTAGGGTATCCTCATGTGCATCCTGTAGGGCAATAACGTGTAAAGGAATGCCCATCCCTGAGAACGCTCCCCACCAAGTGGACTCTGTGATCAGCATGTCATCTGTGTCTATCCTGTTGGAGGTAATGGCCTGCACCCTCACGCATGTGTGGAAAATACAAAGAAAGGGGGGGGACCCCCGCGTTGTTGACACGTGTACAAGAGGAGCATGCCATCCCATAAGCACTTGTGGCCCTTGGAGGACCTTGAATATAATGAGCCCTTGAGCCCTCCATAGAAATCCCCTCTCGGGACTTTTTGGGAGACTGTGGAGCTTTCTGCTGGCTATGGGGCGGGTCTAGGGACCCCGCACCCGACGCATTTCCCGGTGACATGTGGCAACTCCCAATAGTGATATTAGAGCCAGTTTGGGCGGCGATGGCGGTTGCGCAGGTGACGCGTGGCATCGTGCCATTTCTCTAGATCTGTGGACTGTATGCACTTGTGCAGAGGTGTTGTGATCTACACGAGTGGGTGTTAAGTGCGACTCATCACGGAGTGCCGTGATTCGCGGTGATCTTGAGTGCGGTTGTTGACTGGTGGTCTTTGAGGCACTTTGGGCAACTTGGATCTGTTGACCCCGTGCGGTTTGTCCACGTGGTTCTGAGGTAGGATAAGGAGCTGCTCGTGAGAAAGGTCCAGAGCTATAAGGTGCACCGGTGGACCTTTTGATATTTTCTTCTTTCTTTTCCTTGGGCAGTCTCTGGCAAAGTGCCCAGGGGTCCTGCAAATCCTACACCAATCCTATCTCCATGAAATCTCCACTCTCTGTTTGAAGAAGGAGCCATCTGGACGTTGAAACATAATGTGGTCATCCAAGATGTTAGGGTCAGAGACAATGACCCTAACATGCGGTACCCCATCCGACCTGACTGCCTCTGCTGAGCTGTTGAGGAAGGCATCCTAGGGAGAGGGGGGGTTTCGGTAACCATCCTAAAGGTGGCTCCAATGGAATGCAAAAGTCGATGGTACACCTGAGGAAGGCCGGGAAATCTGATGAAGAGTGACATCCTACGGCTATCCTCCTCGACAGGATCAAACCGCAATGAGAAAGGGGTCAAAAAATTCCTTCTGGAACTCAATGCTAACAAACTAGCCTGAAGCATTGCTGAACACTCCACAAAAAGAGCCATGTCATCTATAAACTCTGCATCCAACAATCCTCCTATCAAATTTGTAGCCTCGTCCTAGTGATCCCATAGCCTGAGAGTGCAAATAATAGCCCAACTCCTTTGCTACAAAGAGGAAGAGAAAGGAGGCAGGAGGGCAGCCTTGTTGGCCCAAGCAAGAAAGAGAAAAATCCTTGCCCATGTGGCCACTGATAAGCATTTTAGTGGAACTTTTTTTCATACAAGCCTAAGACTCCTCTGATCCATCTATTTGAAAACCCAAGTCTCTGTACAATGTCATCCAAAAAGGATGACTCAACCTCTTCTCAAAATCCAAGAGAAGGAAGGCTAGAGGATGAGACTTTTCTTAAGCCTAATCTAGTGCCTCCCAAAATTGTCCAAGGTACTATGCTCTTGGACAAAATCTATGTGAGTTTCGGTGAGGTTGCAACCGCAAACTCAAGACCTTGGCCAATATCTTGTATGCAATGTCTAGCAGGGTGATTGGTCTCCAATGGCAAAGATCTGCCTTGTCTCCTTCCTTTGGGATCAAAATATAACCATGGCTCAAAGACCGCAGAAGGATGGTGTCAATTCATCCTCTCGCGGATACTTTATGCAGAGGGAGGGCCTTGAGGGCCTGCCATTGCTCCTCATTTGTGAAAGGCTCCTCTATCTGCCTGCTCATGCTTAGGGAGATCACTACTAGGATATGAGCCCACACTGCCTCCCGTGCTGTAAGTATATGAGGGGAATCCTCCTCGAACTAAAACAAGCTCTAGTAGAAGTCTATGATAATCTCTAGAATCTCGAGGGTCAGTCCACTCTCAATCTCTGCAATTGCATCCCCAAGACTAAGGCCCATGGTATGGAAGACTATCTGGTCATCCTGTCACCCTATTGTACCCATCGGGCTCTAGATGAGCCCCAAGCCACTGAGAGCATGTGTCCTATTCCCTAAGGCGCTCAATGGAAGCAAGTCCCAACGCCCACCTCAATGCTCTCTCATGATCTCTCAAGGAGGTGTCAATGGTGGAGGTCCTTGGATTGATTTGCTCCTCGTTGCTCCCATGAAGTGAATTTACTACCCATAGGACCTAGCCTTCTTCCGGAGGGGTCTCACGCTACTGTTAAATCTCTAAAGCTGCATGCTGTACCTCCTCTTGTTGGAGCAAGACATTTGGATTGCGGACCCCCTTCGCGGCAAGGCTACTCAAGGTGCAAGATGATCAGAGTGGTTAGACATCGTGGTACCCGCCAAAATGCCAGTGGCTCTCCCCTTGTGTAGTGCCCAACCACTAACTTAGCACTTGTCTAGCCTCTTATCGGATCCATCATGTTGACATTGCCCGAATGAGAAGCAGAAGCTATCGGGAAGTCTAGAGAACTCTGCCTTCCGCCAAGGGTCCCTACCAATCCCTACTATAGATCGCAAAGGTAACTTCTCCCACGTGCTCCTCTTAGGTGTGGGCATCTCCGAGAGAAGGGATCCACCCTGCTTTTCCTTCCCAAACTCTAGGTTGTTGAAGTCAACTCCAAGAGTCCAAGAGTCAACATCAGGAAGAATCTCAGTCAGCCTCCTCCAGAAAGCGGGCCGCTGGTGCTGTTGTCGACAAGCAAGGGCATAAACATTCAGAATGCCGATTGTGGAGTCACCCAAATGGATACCCATCCATAATGCCCTCCCTGTGTCAACTCTCCCTAATCATACACATCTGTAGCCATTGCCTATGAGACGGAGATATAGACCCCTCCATTGTTGCCTATCGCAGGGGACCACACCTCTAAGCCTTTCCTTGGGAGAAGATGCTGATGGTGATTAACATTGTTGTTGCTGAAAACACGTGCTCCTACATAAGAAGAAAATCCATTGTTTGTCCTACCATAGCCCTCTGCAACTCCTATCAAAGTATCAACGGCGGGGCTGCTATTGCACATGGTCATGAAGCCCGTGCACATTCCAACTTACTAGGGTCTAGCTAATGAGGAAGACGCTAGAGAGAATAGTGCCCACCTATGAGTGGGAGCCTGTAATATAACCTTGTACTTCTAAGATTTTGAGGGGCGCTTGGAGGGAGAGTAGTCTGTGACGGTGTGCGGTGGCAGACCAACGGCATAACTGGCTCTATGCCTACCTTCAAGACCCACTCCATCATAAAGGATACATCAGTTCTGAACCTTGCTGCGCACTGCTGAAGCATCTAGTATGTCACTTGAGTGAGCTCCTCTTCTGGCCCAAGACGTATCACTCCCCAATGCTGAAAGCCTAGCCGGAAGGAAGCCGAGTCAAGGCAGAAATCTATTTCCTGACGGCCCATCAACTCCTCCATCATGCGGTACATCTGCTCTCCTATCATGCAATCAAATAGAAGGGGTCCACCTCTCTCCCGTGGAGGCGAACTCAAAGCCCCAAAAAGGTCGAGTGCGGGAACCAACCACTCCAATGGAACCTCCTTTTTGGAGGCTGCAATATCAACAGTGTCATCTCGAGAGCCATAGGGTATGCATCCGAATTCTCTAGATAGTTCCATGGTACGAGTGTCCAAACTCCCTTGGAAAGCGTTGCCCAAGGCGGGGCCTCAAATCTAGAAGGGGGAGACGCCACTCGACCTTGACCTTTTGAAGAAGTGGACCATATCTAGAAGGTGGGAGAACAAGTCACTCGACCTTGACTTCTTTGCAGCCCTCCCCTCCTTCTCAGGGGGGGAGAACTGCCACCAAAAAGAGGAAGCCGGAGCCGGGGGGAGGGAGATGGCTGAGCCCCCACCCTTGCCCTAGGGCTAGGAGCCTGAGTTGCATCCAGGGCTAGGGCAGGAAGTAGAAGAAGCGGCCAATGCTACTACATCCAGGCGGGAAGAGGGGGAGAACGAGGAGGCAGGGGGAGGAGGATAGGTAGTGAGAGTGATTGCGATAGGGGGGATAGCTGAAACTATTGTGGCAGGAAGGGGAGAGCAAGAATGCAGAGAGGCGGAAGGAGGGAGGCTCGAAGTGAGAGAAGTTGTAGAGCAAGGGGAGAGGCCTAAGGGAGGAAAGAGGAAGGCGGGGGAGGAGGATGGGGCAGAGAAAGATCCAAGGGGTGAGGAGGGTGGATGGAAGGGCAATGGCTGCTGGGTCGGGGGAAATCTGGAGTCATGTTACTACTGGGTCTATGTTATCGGAACCCTTGCCACTGCTTGGCAGGGTTCAACCCAAGTGTCTTGGATTCAATCCAGTGACCTATTGCACGTTGGGCTCTCTACGAGCGTGTTACTCTCTACTCCTGGTGGGACTAAGAAGGGGCTTTGCCCTACCCTCCCCTACAATCATGTGCCAACTGTCTCATCTGCTTGCAACGTAGGCATTGTATTGGCAGCCCCAATATCTTGATGTGTTTCCTAAGCTCACCGCCATCAAGAGTCTCAAGAATGATCTCCTTTGGTAGGGTCTCTAGGTGCTCAACTTAAGTCAAGGGACTCCATCATTTGCTACAATTGACATTGTTATCTTGGTTGGAGACTCAGGCATTGTGCCAAAAGCCCTCCCAATGGATTGGAGGATAGGCATGTAGCTTTGTGGGAGTCCCAAGAATCAAAGCACACTAATAAGCGGGGGACATGATGATGAGTCAAATCCACGTCATCTATCATGAAGCCATGGTACCAAGGAATGAAATACACAAAAGTAGAATGAGAAAAAGAGGGCTTTGCTCCACAAGGGCCAAAAGTGGTGTCAGGAGAGCTCAACTAGAGAAGGAAGATGCCTCTTCCATACATGGTAACCTTCTGGTTACTCTCTAATGCCAAACTCGCCTGGAGTCCAATAACGCACCTGTCTCCTTGATGGGAGTGAGATCGACGATCTAGCCCAATGCTACTTTGTCCTTAAAAGTGATTTAATTGCTTGCTTTACTTGTTGGCTTGTCCGTCTCAGCAAAAGAAGAACCTTAACAGCTTGGGGAGTCGAGGGTACTGCCATTAGAGCCCCTCTAGCCAGACCAAAAGGTTGCCACCCAAAACCTTTTCCACCGAGTCCAAGCAAGAAAACTCCTCAATGCGGCCTAGTTGGAGATCCAGATGTATGGAGGCTTTGTATGGCTCCCATATCCACCGTTCACCTGCATTGGCTAGCAATGTACAGATATTGTAGACACACGGATGGCCACTTGGGTAAGCACGCAGTGGTCTTCCTGAGCAGCTTTGGCTAGAAGGATAGTTTTCCTTAGGGAATGGAGTGGCTCCCCTTTTTCTCGGAGTCATTGCAATGTTGAAGTGGCACTCTCAGCCTCAATGCTAGCTCTATCTAATAAGCCAATAATGGGAAAATATCCTAAACTAAAAGGAAAGTACCAATCTTAGATGTATGCACTAATCACCATTACTATAGATGTAATTCCCAAATATTTCTAAGTTAAAACATATCCCATGTGACAACTACATCTTCAAGGTCATCTCATTGTAATATTTGTCAATAATAGAAAAGTCCAATCAGACCACAAAACAAAGTTGTTTCTAAATATTGCTTGGAAACACAAATACACAAATATAGGCTTGTGAACTTCAATTTTTATTCAATTCTTTCATTCGTTACAATTATTGTGCAAATGCTAAAGTCTTATGTTCTCTAGTATAGGATCAAAAATGAGGTGCTGTATGTGCCAGCTATATTCAAGGATGAGTCACCAGAAGATAGGGAGATAGTAAATGATGCGGTACGAACATGGTTAGCATATATTGTTAAAGATAAATAAAAAGTTCAATACACCTTTCATCGTTAGAATAAGCTAGTTGTGAAGCATGCTTATGTAACGAATGCCTTAAGTTTTATGTACTCAGGAACTTTATAAGAAACTATTGTAGGACTCTATTAAATCATCATATCAAAAGAGGTTAATTAGACTCAAATATTGTTTCAACAATATTTTAAAATGTTTAACCAAACAATGTCAAGTATAACGATGCTCAAAGTCATATACTTCCTTTTCCAACTCCTCTCTTTTTTTTGCGGGATGGAATATACTTCTATTGAGTATGAAGAAATTACCAAGGCAAAGCATTCAAGGCAGAGCATGAGAAATAAGTGGTAAAGTAGCACTTAAAATACGTCAACAGGCTGCTGCTCCCCGCTGCTCCTGCTGCCCTCCTTCCTGCTGCCCTCCTTGCTGCCCCCTCCCTCCCCTCCTTGCTTCTCCTCCCTCCCCTCTCCCCTACCTTCTGCTCCCCCCGCCTCCCCCCCCGCCGACTCCCCTCCCTCGCTGCTGCAGCCCCCCCCGTGCTGCTGCAGCCTCCCCCTGCACGCTGCCTCCTCCCTCCCCTCCCCCCTACCTGCTGCTCCTCCCGCCTTCCCCCCCCCCCCGGGTCTTTCTTTGCTTCCCCCCCCACCCCTCTCCTCTATCCTCGTCTCCTCTATCCCCCCCTCCTCTCCTCTTGCTGCCCCCCCTATCCCTTTGCTGACTCCTCCTGTGCTCATCCTCTCTCTCCCTCCTTCCTTTCACCCTCCCCCCTCATCCAGAGTACCCTCTTCTCCTTTAGGGGTCTCCTGGGCTTCAAGAAAGCGGACGGAGTTCTTCCTTGCGTTTGAATTGGCCTTTTCCACCTCGATTGACGAATGGGTTCCCACTCAGTCAATCCGTTACCACCCACACCAGCCGCCAGAACGGTCACTTTCTCAAAAGACGAGCTACAGCAGTTGCAAAAGGATTTGGAGCATCCATGGCTCCCCCCCTCCAGTTCCACGACTCTCTTCGCACGCATCCATGGCTCCCACCCCTCCAGGTCACAAGCTAGAGATTGGATGCTTGCGGCGCTTCCCTAGGAGCTCGCCCCCCACCTTAAGGATGTTCGTTTGTTGGGACGAGGTTTCTTTCAAGTGTGCCTAGATTCCCCGGACATCACGAGAGACCTACTACAGGCCGAGTTTCTATTTCTAGGCTACAGGAGGATTTTTTTGTTTCCCTTTCAACTGATCTTTGACCCAGTCGAAGAGGAGAAGCAGGGAGCTTCTGTTTTCATCAAGTTCCCCGGTCTTCCCTTAGTTTATCACCGGCTTCTTTCAGTTATTGGCAAGAGGTTTGGTGTGGTAGCAGAGATCCCCCCTCTTCCTGGCGAGCCCTCTTCGGCTGCTGAGGCGGTCAGGATGGATGGGGTACCCAAGTTAGGGTCATTGTCCTGGACCCTAATATTTCAGATGACCACATCATGCTACAGCGACCCGATGGATCCTTCTTCCGCCAGAGATTTGAGGTTGCAGGTCGGCAGGACCAGGAGTCCCTCCTGCACCACACCCCGCACCACCTCTGGCCCACGGTGGGTTCCGATCACGGTTAGGCCCTCTACTTCAGATCACACATCCACCGCTTCGGAGGCTACCCCCTTGGAGCCTCGGGAGGAGACTAGTGTTCAGGAGCCTTGCTCGACTCCACCCTAGGATCAGGTTGTACCTTCCTCAGCAGCCCGGGTTGTTGGCACCTCATCCACAACACTTCTTGATCAGGATTCAGTACGTGTGCCTCCTTCTGTGGATAGAGGGAAGGGGGTCGTACATTCTCTCCCTGCTTCGGTAAGAATCCTTCGTACCCCCTCCCCAGGATTGGCTCAACGGAACTCCTTTTCCACTTTGGAGGACCTCTCTGACCTCCCAGATGATGATTTTGTACCTTCCACTTTCATAGAGCCAGTTATCGGCATCCCTTTTGAGAGATCTTTCTCTCTCTCACCTGTGGACTTTCCTCCCTTTGGACCTCGTGCGTATGGTAGGAGGTCAGCTCGGATGGAGGGTTCTTTTTCCGCCACCAGGTCGGGTAAGGTATTCCAACCCGCTTCCTCCCGCCGATGAGGATAGCCAGTTGGAATATACAGGGATTGGGCGGCATCCCTCATCACCGTCGCAGACAGCTGATCAGGAATCAGCTCCATCCAGGTGTTTCAAGTGGTTCCCTAGACATGCTTTTTCTTCAGGAACACAAACTAGATGTCAGAGATTGCTCCAAGTCAAGTAAGCTACTTTCAGGCCGGACTTTTTGGCTTCCTGCCTTGGGAACCAGAGGAGGTACATGCATATCAGTTTCAGATTCTACTCTCCCTCTGATCATTGGACACGGTACCATAACCCCCTTCAGGGCCTAGTGGGTTTTACTTCTTATTAACTGATGTAAGGTTGGTTTCCTCAACCTCTATGCTCCGAACAACAGAGGGGACCGTGTTCTGTTTTGGAAAGATTTGCTCTCGTGGGCTGACAATGCAGATTCGTGGATTATTGGAGGTGACTTCAACATGGTTGAGGCACCTTCTGATAAGCAAGGGGGCAGAGAAGGTGGTATTCATTCCCTCGAGAGAGCAGCTTGGGATGCCTTCTTGTTCAGATTCAGTGGCAGAGATGTTTGGTTAGATGATGCATTTCATGTTCAGTCTCAGTCACTTTTGTTTTCATGGTCGAACCATAGGGTGCAGATGCCTATCCATGCCTGGCTTGACAGATTCTATGTGGATGACTCAGCTCTTGATAGAGGGGGGACAGTTTGCATTGCACCTGGTGTTTCCACTTCCGACCATTTTCCAGTAGTTTTGTCCATCTCAGAGCCCCATCTGAGAGGACGGTCTCACTGTGTCAGGATCCCCGATGCCTTATACATGGATGAGACCCTTACAGAGGCAGTCTTGGAGCTCTGGGTTTCTCACATGCAGGGGGGGTGGCCGGTCCTTCACATGTGGCCACAGCACTTGCCAGTATCAGCGACTTTTATCACTCCGTTGCTAGTGCTCGGCGAGGTGAGGTACTCAGGCAGGAGATTGGTATCCACCGGCAGTTGGCAGCCTTGCAGAGGGAGGAGCAGAAACAACCATTAGATGCTTGGGTACAGGAGCGCCTTGCTACGGCAAGGGCTCACTTGCAGACATTACTTGATCACTGAGCAAAGTATGCCTTCCATGCACGGGAGTCCTTTTGGATATAGATGGGAGGGAGAGTCAATAAACACTTTTTCTCTACACTTGGTCCCAGACATAGTAGAGAGAGTGTCATGCAGCTTATTGACTCTGATGGCGTTTTACAGTCTTATCCGGATACCCTCATGTACTTAGTGACAACTTTCTATGCCTCCCTTCTTTCTGTAGATCCTGACACACAGGCCAGAGATGTGGCTAGAGATGAGATTTGGCAGAGTTTAGCTGTGTTGGTCACACCACAGATGATATGCTCACTTGATGCATGCTTTACCAACACAGAGTTCAAGAGTGCTCTCTCTGCCCTTCATAAGGGCAAATGCCCTGGTTCCGATGGTCTTACCCTTTTTTTTACAGCCTTTTGGGATATGATAGGTGATCATATTACTTCAGCCCTGTAGGGCATTTGGGACTCGGGTGAGATGCTTGACTCACTAACCGAGGGACTCATACACCTTATCCCGAAAGGTGGCAACATGAATTTTGTATCCCATTGGAGACCCATCACTCTTTTGGGCACTCTGAACAAAATCCTGGCCAAGGCGATCAGCATCCGGTTGCAGCTCCTTCTTCCATACCTCATCCATGATACTCAGACAGGCTTTGTGCATGGCAGGAGCATATTTGATAATATATTTTTCTTTTGGGAAGCCACAGAGTAGGCTATGCAGAGCGTGCAGAGGCTGGCAGTTCTACTCCTGGACTTTGAGAAAGCCTATGACAGAGTAGATTGGGGTTTTCTTGAGGGCACTCTTCTATGGTTTGGATTTTCAGATGCATGGATTAGAGGGGTGGCCTCCCTTTACAGATCAGCCCACAGCTAGGTTTTGATTGGAGGGGTAAGGGGTGACGAGTTTCATATTTCCAGATCAGTTCGTCAGGGATGCCCTTTAGCCCCCTTCCTCTTTCTCTTTGTGGCAAAAGCTATGAGTATCTTCCTTAGATCTTAGGTTGAGCTTTGTGGGTTGAGATTGCCCTTGAGACAGGAGCAAGAGCTTCTTGACTATGAGTTGGCTGATGACACTGCTATTTTTATTGAGGCCTCTTTGCAGTCACTTGATTCTTTCCAAACAGCCCTCGCTGGATTTTTACTTCCGCCTCTCGCAGGTCTCCTGCCTCTCCTCTCATGACTGCCATCCTCAAAGCTTGGGGGAGCTTCAGGAACACTCTTCGAAGGGTTCCGCCCTCTTCCCTTGAAGAGATTGATAGGTAGCCGATCATTTGGAACGATAGTATACTTGATGAGCATGACAAACCTCTGGGCACTTCCCATTATATGCAGTGGTCTGGATGGGAGAGAGGCCCCGCCTACACAGTAGGCACTTGGAAGGCTTTTATCAGGCTACCTAAGGATCAGAGGCTACAGCCCGTGAGTCACGTCAGAGGGGTAGCATGCAGGATTCAGCAGATAGATGCAGCCATCCCAATGGAATGGACAATTGAGATGCCTATTACTTACACCACTTGGATGGGAGCTTTTTCAAGGACAGTAGTTCCTCTACAGGTGATCGCTCTTCGAGGTCTCGGGGAAGATGCTCTGGTCTTTGACGTCGGGGATGGAGGTATACTCTCTAGATCCACGGATGATATTCTTCTAGAGTTTGCCTTTCAGCCTGTCAGGATTGCTGGTTTTGTGGACCATGGAGCGGGCTTGTAGTGGTACTTAGACCCCGACCCTCTGCTCTTGGCCCTGGGATCCTGGAGGTTGTGGTTATATGGAGGTGCACCATCAGGTGCTTGCAGTGGGACCCAGGAGAGTGGGAGTGGATAGATCATGGGCACCGAGAGAGGGGAATTCCCTTCTTTTGTTTCACGGTTGGTAATGCCAGGAGATTTCAGCTGAGCAGTAGAGGTTGGATTCCCTCCAGAGCTCCCCATTGGGATAGGTTCTTCATCACCGTAGATTTGTGTAGGAATTTCTAGAGGAAGCTCTGGAAATCCCTCAGAAATAGAAAGATCACTCTTTTCTTTTGGCTTTCTATTCATGGAGGGATTGCAGTGAACCTATGGAGATCACCATTTGGGGCTGATCCCACTTGCCCTCGCTGTCATTCTGCAAAGTCGTCAGTGCGACATTGCGTTTGGGGCTGCAATCAAGCGAGAATTGTTTGGAAAGGAGTTGCTCAGATACTCAGCATTTTTCATACTTCCCCTTTCTTCATGACTGTGGGCTCGGTCGCATGGTTATCCCTTACTGGGCCGAGGGTGAGCCTTCTTCTTGGGCACTCTTGATCTGCTGACAGGTGATAGAGCCCTGCTCTCTTCAGGATGTACCACATATTTCTTTCAGAGCTTCACATGTTTCAGTGGACACCTCTTGGGAGATTTGGGCTAGCTTTTCGTCTTGGCACATTTGGAGAGCCAGATGCACAGAGGCCTTGGATGACACCCAGATACACCCATCACAGGTATTCACGGGTATTTGGAGTGACACGGTTCACACTTTGATAGCCATTTGGGCTAGCATGCAGGGCCCTTCACAGGAAGCCTCTTCTAGGAGGACTGTATTTCTTCGAGTTTGGAGGGGTCCTCCCTTTTTCTCGGAGGTTGCTACCGGATTGAGATGGCACTATCAGCCCCAATCCTTTCTTTTTGGCTCTTGAGCTTTTCATGCATTGCATGGTGTATCCCGTATTCCCGTATGGAGCTTGCTCTAACGGTTTTCTTTAATACTTAATAGAAGTCTCTTTTTTGCAAAAAAAAAAAAAAAGGTCAACATATACAAATCCTAAAAGAAACCAAGAACATGGATGAAACTTCCAAACTAGGCTAGCAAGTTCATAGAATAAAGGACTACCTCTCCACGCCCTAAGAAAGAACGTCCTCCTCACTAATACAAGCCTGAAAGTTGTTGGGAGAATCCTCTCATGGGGGGGTGATTTTGCACCTTAGAGAAATGGATGATTGGCTAAAGGACGTGGCAGCAAGCGTTTGAAATGCATGGTCTCTCGAGAAACCGCCATGCATACGTACGGGTAAGCCAACAAACCGTGTACGGGTGTGAGGCTATAGATCAGTTACATCACTGTTATTTTTCTAAGGCAACAGAAGAGGATTATATCTGTTACTATGTCGCCTTCGTGAATCTCTTCAATTTTTTTTATGCTGCAGCATCTTGTGGTTATACAACACTTACATGTTATAAAATTATCTACCCACCTCCTATCTTCCCCTCTGCCCCCCCTTTCCTGCCTCCCCACCCACTTTCCCTACCCCTCACCTCCCTTCTTAGTCCCCCTCGCATCCTCTTTTCTTCCCCTGCCCCCCTCTTAGCCCTCTCTCACCTCTTCCTACTTCCAGCTCCACTCTTTTCCTCTCCCGCCTTCTCAGCCTCTTCCACCTCCTCTTCTTAGACCCTTTCCCTTCTTCTTCCTTATTCTTCCTTTTCCCTCTTCCTTTTTCTTCCTTTTTCCTCTTCCTTTCAACCCCCTACAGATAGAAAAGCTTTCCTTTCTCAGTTTGACTCGACCTCTCACCTTCGATTGACAAATGGCGCATTTAGTCAATCCCAATCCACTTCCACTGGCCACAAGAACATGCACATATTCAAAAGATAAGTTGCTGCAAAAGATGTGGAATTGGAGTCTTCCGCCACCATCTTCAATCACATCTATGGATCTCATCCTTCCAGACTTCAAGTTAGAGATTGGATGCTTGCGGCTTTCCCCTTGAGCCTCATCCCCCATCTTAAAGATGTTTGTTTGTCGGGACGTGGCTTCTTCTAGGTGGTCTTTGATATTCTAGAGATTGCAAGCATCGTGCTCAAAGCCAACCCATTGGATTTGACCCAAGTAGAAGAGGATAGCCAGGTCACTTCTCTCTTCATCAAATTTTTCGGCCTTCTTGAAGTATATCATCGGCTACTTGCCTCGATTGAAGCTTCCTTTGGAGCAGTCACAGAGATCACCCCCTCCCTAGGTTACCCTCTTCACAGCAGCAAAGGCAACCAATCAGATGGGCTTCCTAGAGTTAGGGTTGTTGTTTATGACCCTTATATATCGGATGACCATATCGTGCTCCAGTCCCATGATGGTTCTTTCTTTCGATAGAGAGTTGAGATTGCGGGCAGATAGAACTAGTGTTGTAGGACCTTTGGGCATTTTTTTGGGGTTGCCCAAGAAGGTAGAAGAGGCCCAAAAAGCCTTCTAGTACAACTCCTTCCTCTAGCACCGCCTTCCCTTTTGACACATGCCGCACGACCGACTAGCACCCGTCGTCTCCCATCGGGTTTCGGCTAGTGTCTGTGCTCCTCCACCACCTACAAATCAGGATGGCCCCCCCACTCATCTTGGACCCTCCCCCACCATCTGTATTCTAGTTGCAACTAGTGACTCTCTCGATCCTCTTTAGGTTGCGACCAGACTTGTACATGAGGCTACCCCCTTTTTAGCTCGGATACCTCTGCTCTGAATGTTGCCCAAATTACAGCTCCTCCCATTGACTCGATTGCAGCTCCTCCCATTGAGCTGATTGTATCTCCTCACCTTGATCAGGCCGTTATTGTTGATGATTTATTCTTGGATAGGACTAATCCTGGAGCCTCTACATATCTTTGTGCTCATGGCTCTTCTGAGCAGCTTGTCCGCGGTCCCCCTCATGGATCGAGGGAAATGGGTTGTACATATTGTCTCTCTGGTTTTGATTGCGGGGATTTTTGTACCCCGATTCCAGGCTTGATTTTTAGGAACTCCTTTTTGGCCTTAGTGGATCTAGCAGACTATCATAAGGAATATTTTGCACCCTCCCCATTTGATGAGGTAGGGATTAGTATTCCTTTTGACAATGTGCCTTCCTCCTCAGGTGAACAAGTTCTTTGCCCCATGGATTTTCCTCCACTTGGTTCTCTCCCTCACTCGCTCTTCGAGTAGGAGGTTTTCCTTCCTATAGGGGTTTATTTCTGCCACTAGTTGAATAAGGTGTTCCATGCTATTTCCTCCTGTATATGAGGATTGTTGGTTGGAACATATAGGGCCTTGATGATGTGCCACATCACCGTTGTAGGCAGACTATTCATACTTGGCTTCATTCCTGTGCCATCTATATTCTTCTTATTCAAGAACACAAGCTGAATGCCCAGCTTGTGGAAAGTCAAGTAAATTGCTTTTAGGTCATGCGTTTTAGTCACCCATTTTGGGCACTAGGGGTGGGACTTGCATTCTAGTCTCAGATTCTATTCTTCCCCCAGTTGTTGGACACGGAATCATGTTTCCCTCCAGAGCTTAGTGGGTCATTCTTTTGATTGGGGGACATAAGATTAATAATCAAGGGGACCGTATCCTTTTTTGGAAGAGAACTTCTCTCTTGGGCCCCCATTACAGATTCATGGGTTATGGGAGGTGACTTCAACATGGTGGAGCTGCTTTCAAAAGGGGGTAGAGAAGGAGGCATTCACTCTTTGGAGTGTGAAAGGCATCATCCAACCAAATGTCAGATGCCGATTCATGGCATTAATGGAATTTTATGTTCATGATTTGGATAGAGGTGGCTTAGTTTGCAATCTCGGGGCTCTACTTCAGACCACTTTCCAATGGTTTTGATGATTTTCGAACCTTATAGGAGAGGTCGATCTGCCAGTATCAGGATTCCAAATGCCCTCTATGTAGAGGAGAGCCTCACTCTCATATGTGCCATCCCCTTTACATCTGGCAGCAGCCCTTTATGGTATTATTGACTTCTATCACTCGGTCGTGAGTACCAGGAGACATGAGATTCTCAAACACGAGGTTGGTCTTTGGCAGCAATTGACAGCCCTATAGAGGGAAGAGAAGAAACGGCCTACAGATGATCGGATCTAGGATTTCCTTGCTACTACAGCGAGAGATCATCAATGGACATTGCTGGATCAGAGAGCAGAGTATGCCTTTCATGCACGAGACTCCTTTTGGATTCAAGTGGGTGATAGAGTCAATAAGCATTTCTTCTCTATTCATGGACCGAGACATAGTAGAGAGAGTGTCACACAACTTATTGACTCAGACTGGGTATTACAGATAGATCATGATGCCGTCATACATATAGCTACTGATTTTTATGCCTCCCTTCTTGCAGTAGATCAGGGTACACCAACTAGAGATGATGCTAGGTCTCATATTTGGCAGCATATTCAACTTTTGGTGAAACCACATATGAGAGCCTTGCTGGATGCACCCTTCACCAATGTCGAATTCAAGACTGCACTTCGTGCTCTTCATAAGGGCAAATCTTGCTTCATCGGTTCAAGAAAAGGGCAAGCAATTGACAAACCTTGTATGCAGATAACTTCAAGCACAAGGGCTCCCATGAGGCACCATGGTTTGAATAATATTTTTTTATAGATTATCCCGACCTTCTCTTAGCACACAAGGAGCCCTACACCATGCTTCATCAATTGCAATAAAGACTACTTCATGACACTTTAGCAATCTGCAGAAATGCATCGCACTATCAGAACACATACTTGGCACCATTTGACTATGGGCTAGAAATCAGATTCCCAAAAGCCCATGCCCATACCTCTGGCGTCCCATACACTAGAACCCATCCCAAGGAACCATTGATATAGTATTTCATGATCCACCATGTAGAAGGCAAGAGTCTAAGCTCAAGATCCATACCATACCATCTAGTGTAGTGTGCACATTGAATACCAACACAATAGCCTTGGCCACTCTTATATAGAAGAGCAACCCGCTTTATGGAAAGTGTCCTAGCTAAATATAACAGCCTGGTCCTTTGCTAGTGTTGTCATCTAGTCCCATGTTAGCATGCTTTCCTTAATCCCAAGGTCCCCTAACCTTGTTGGATTATGTCCACTTATCTGAGGATTGGCAAACAAAGTTTGTCAAATTCTTTTGGGCAAGTTAGGGTCAAGCGATGCATAAATTATGGGTCAAGCAAGTTACCAATTTAAAATGCATAGGTTATGGGTCAAGAAAGTTACCAATTTCTTTTGGGCAATGCATAAGGTATGGGTCAAGCAATTTACCAATTTACAATACATGCCCAAACCTTTTAAAAAATGGCTACACCCAAGCTTGCATTGACTTCTTTTGTAAAGTGGATAAAATAGCCAACGGATAGATTTTATCCCCCTCTATTGTGCCTCTAATAGCAAACATATGGTGCATCCGGAGTGCATCATTGTGTGTTTGGGCTAGAATACTACTTGGGATGGTTCCCTTATCATTGTTCCATGCTCATTGGGCTATCCATATGAGAAAGAAAGAAAGAAAGAAAGTGTATTATTGTCCACTAAAGGCCAAAATGGGCCCATGGGACATCAAGAACTCTGCGTACAAGATAGCACAAAATCAACAAGATATCCTACTATTAGGGATTCCAATATATTAGAGAAAGAAAGAAAGAAAGAAATTTTATTAAAGGTCCACGGAAGGCCATACATGGCCTATGGGACACAAAATCATCCGAAAGGAAAATACATCATCAACGATGCGCCAACTAGGTGGCCTCATCGTAATACCGCTAAGATGCCAAAAATGGCTACAAAAATCCTAGATACAAAATGAAATGAAATAGAGTACCAAAATTGCCTAGATACAAAATGTAAAATATGAAATATGAGGAACATCGTCTTCCCTAAGGGGTCTGTGATCCAAAGAAATGATGGAAGTCATGGCCATCGACCATGCCTCCTGCTATGAGTGTGAAGATCCGGGCAAGTGTCAAATAGATTAAACAAGAGAGAGAGAGAGAGAGAGAGAGAGAGAGAGAGAGAGAGAGAGACAATGAGAGAGAGAGAGAGAGAGAGAGAGAGAGAGAGAGAGAGAGAGAGATTAAACAAGATATCCTACTATTAGGGATTCCAATAGATTTAAAACTAAATCAAGGAGGTGCAGGGACTATGTACCCCCTTTGGCCTCTTCTATCTCTTCCAAGTGCCATGTGACATCTTTCAAGGATTTTCAATTTGGACTTTTACTTCCCTTAGAGATGCACTTTCACCATATTTTTTTTTCCCTGTTGGATGAGATTGGGGATTACATTACCTCATCGCTGTGCAGGGTGTTTGGGACTCTAGTACTATTCCGAACTCAGGGTTTCATGATTCAGGAACACAAACTGGATGTGAGGGATTGTGCCGAGTCGGGTAAGCTTCTTTCAGGGCATACTTTTTGGTCACCCGTGTTGGGCACCAAGGGAGGTACTTGTATTTCAGTTTCTTCTTCTACGCTACCCTTGGTGATTGGACATGGGATCATAGTTCCCTCTAGAGCTCAGTGGGTCAGTCTTTTGATTGGTGGGCGTAAGGTTGGTTTCTTAAACCTTTATGCCCCCAATTCAAGAGGGGACCATGTCCTTTTGTGGAAGGAGCTGCTTTCTTGGTCGTGCATTGCAGAGTCTCGGATCATTGGGCGTGATTTCAACATGGTTGAAATACCCACAGATACAAGAGGTGGTAGGGAAGGTGGTTTACATTCCCTAGACTCGGATGCCTCGCTATTTCAGTACAGTGGCAGAGATGCTTGGCATGATGATGCTTTTCACACTCAGCCGCAATCACTCCAATTTTCTTGTACATGCCTATCAATGCATGGATTGATCGATTTTATGTGGATGATTGGGCTCTGGACAGAGGTGGGACATTATGCATTACACCTAGGGTGTCCACTTGTCATGAGGACGTGAATTTATGGAACTTTTGATTTGCGACTCCCGTAATTTACACGTGATTGCCTTGAGCCTCTGGGGCGTGAGGGTTCGGCCATGGGGAATTACAATTCCCTAGTAGGCCGTGAATGTGCGCCCAGTTACTGGGCAATTAATTCCTAGGGCCAAAGTGTGCAACAGGGGGGCCAAAAGAGTGGTGCAAATAAAAATTGCTAATTTTAGCACAAGACTACAAAAAGGGCCCAAAGCTCTTATTTTGGGTTCAGTTGGCTAAATCAGTTCCAAAAATGGTGGGATTGCAGTGAATCTTTGGAGATCCAGGTTCGGAGCCGCGACCCTACTTGCCCTCGTTGCCTCTCTGCTTCGGAGACTATTCAGCATTGTTTATGGGATTGCAGACAGGCAAGGATGATTTGGATGGGGGTAGCCAAGATTTTCAGTCACTTTGCCCACTCTCCATTCTTTATGTCAGTCACTTTGCCCACTCTCCATTCTTTATGACATGGGGCTCAGTGGCTTGGCTCTCTCTTACAGGGCCTCAGGTATTCTATGAGAGACTTGACTCCTCTCGGGCCATTTTGGTTCGAGGTCATCAGATTGAGTCCTGTTCCTTGGATGTGGTACCACACCTTCCTTTCACAGTCATTGTTGGTTCAAAGAGCAGAGTATGCCTGTCATACCAAGGAGTTATTTTGGACTCAGACGGGAGGTAGGGTCAACAAGCATCCAGATACCATCTTGCAGGTAGCTACAGATTTCTATGCCTCCCTTATTACAGCAGATCCTGACACTCAGGCCAGAGATGATGCTCGAGTTATTATTTGGCAGCACTTACCTATGTTGCTGACTGGAGATATGATAGTCTCACTTGATGCACCATTCACCAACATAGAGTTCAGGACTGCTGTTCTCTCAGCCTTTCACAAGGGCAAGTGCCCTGGTTCAAATGGGCTTCACCCTCTTTCTTTATTTCATTTGGGATCAGATTTGGTATCACATTACCTTAGCCCTACAAGGTGTTTGCGACTCGGGTGAGATGCCAAACTCAATGAGGGCCTCATTCATCTTATCCCAAAAGGGGGTTGCACGAATTTAGGGTCTCAGTGGAGACCGATCACTTTGTTGGGCACTTTGTACAAAATCCTAGCAAAATCAATCGGCATATGTCTGCAGCCCTTTCTTCCAGATCTTATACATGATACGTAGACGGGTTTTGTGCATGGTAGAAGCATCTTTGATAATATTTTCTCATTTTGGAAGGCTGGTGAATGGGCCATGGATAATGGCCATAGGCTTGCCATTCTACTCTTGCACTTTGAGAAAGCTTATGACAAAGTAGAATGGGGTTTTCTAGAGCGTACCCTCGCTCGCTTTGGATTCACAAATGCGTGGATCAGAGGGGTGTCAACTCTCTACAGATAAGCCCATAGCCAGGTTCTCATTGGTGGAGTCAGGGTAGACAGATTTCAAATTACCAGATCGGTCAATCAGGGATGCCCTTTTAGCCCCCTTTCTCTTTTTATTTGTGGGCCAAAGCTGCTACCTTAGAGCTCAAGCTGATATTATAGGGCTGAGTCTTCCATTGAGGCAGGAGGATGAGCTTTTGGATAGTGAGTTGGCAGATGATATGGCTATTTTTTTGGATGCCACACCGCAGACACTCACCTCTTTCAGGACAGCCTTGGATTTAATTTGCACTGCAGCAAGGGCCCATATTAATTGGAACAAATCTAGTGT
The DNA here is from genome assembly GCF_047967505.1 of Dipteris shenzhenensis. NCBI lineage: Eukaryota > Viridiplantae > Streptophyta > Polypodiopsida > Gleicheniales > Dipteridaceae > Dipteris > Dipteris shenzhenensis. The sequence goes on along the minus strand of NC_141599.1, from coordinate 48,968,664 downwards.
CTTTTGGATTAGTGATGAGGACACTCCAGACTAGGGGATTGACATAGAATTCACTTGGATTTAAAGGGGTGTTTCCATTAGGTACTTAGGATGCCAGGTTGGGGTGGGCATTTCTCCAGCACAACAGTTTGCTCTCGTGTTGGAGAGCATTAGGAGGAAACTCATTTTTTGGAGTTCTTCCCCAGCCTTGACCTTGCATTCAGAGTAGTGGTTATGAACCATGTATTATTGGCTACTACTGCTTGGTTCGTTTGCTCTTGTTGATGCTGATCTAGAGGTTGTATATCTCAGCTCATGAGACCTGTCAGGACTTTCTTTGGAGTGGGTTAGATGGCACCTGATGTTGTAGCCAGGGTGGTTTGGGAGACCCTCATGGAACAAGGGTGCAAGAAGGGGAGGAAAAGTGGAGAGGGGAAAATAGAAGAGGGAGGCGAGTTGCAGGTAGGCAATAGAGGGTTAGGAAGGGGGCGGAGGAGAGGGAGGGAGGGGCATGAAGTAGGAAGGGGTGAAGGAGGGGGCAGGGGGGGAGGGGGGAGCGATCGGGGGCGAAGGAGGGGGCGGGGGAGAGGGAGGGAGGGGGCGGGGGGGCAAGGAGAGGGGCGGGGGAAAGCAAGGGCAGCAGACGAGAGGGGAGGAGGGTTGCGGGAAGGGCAGGGGCAGGCGGGAGTGAAGGAGGGGTAGGGGAGAGAGAGGGAGGAGCGAGGGGGGGCAGCAAGAGCAAGGGGGAGGAGGGATAGAGGGCGGGTGGGTGAGGGGCAGCAAGAGAGGGCAGCGAGGGGAGAGGGAGAGGGCAGCGAGGGGGGGAAGGGAGGGGCATCGAAGGAGGGCTGCGAGGGAGGGGAGAGGGCAGCAAGAGGGGGAAGGGAGAGGGCAGCGAGGGGAGAGGGAGAGGGCAGCGAGGGGGGGAAGGGAGGGGCAGAAAAGGAGGGCTGCGAGGGAGGGGAGAGGGCAGCGAGGGGGGGAGGGAGAGGGCAGCGATGGAGAGGGCAGCAAGGGGGGGAAGGGAGGGGGGGGGCTAGCGAGGAGGAGGGTGAGGGAGGGGCAGCAGCGTCACGGGGAGAAGCAGCGTTGTGTCTCCCCACATTGATTGAGGGACCAGTGCTATCTCTTCTTCTTATGTGTAGAAAGGAATTTTAGGCATTCCGACACCGTTCTTAGCTCAGAGAAACTCTTTCTCTCCCCTGGCTGAACTTGAGAGATGGATTTTGTACCATCTACCTTTCCTAATGCGGTTTTGTCATCCTTTGGCTGACTAAACTACATGTCATCGAACCAAAGCTCCAATAAGAGAGCTAGAAAAAAACCAAGGTTGAGGCTGAAAGTACCACCTCAACCCTGTGGAGGAATCCCCAAAAAACAAGGAGACATCCATAATAGTATTAAGCATTTTTGTTCCTCTTCTTCTTGAACTCACCAGGACACACACACAGAGAATGTTGCTGCTTCTCCCCCGACTCCCTAGCTGATAGAACATACAATGGTATGGTATTGTAGGCTAGACTTGGTCTAAGTTATTCTAGTCTAAGCTAAGGAAGCTACTTTATGACTTGCATCATTCACAAGATGATCAGGCCACCTCTATCTTGTGTGACAGTCAGAGTTGCATAAAGATTGGTAACAATCCTGTTTTTCATGCTCGCATGAAACATGTGGAAAATCACTATCACTTTATACGGGATTGTATAGCAAATGGCATCATTAGCCTCATCTATTGTCCATCTGAGGACAATGTAGGAGATATCTTCACTAAGAGCCTGTCAGCAGAAGTGTTTGTACGTCATCGAACAGGCTTGGGAATCAGAGACATTACAACAATGTGAAGGGGGGTTGTAAAATGACATTGTTTTTCTTGTAATACTCCCATAGGTTGCTATATCCTGTTGGATGAATTTGTGCAACCATGGTACTTTAGGTACCCTAGGTACTTCTGAGGAGTTTCCAAAGTACTTCAGCCATACCATTGAGGGGGGATTTGATAGAACATACAATGGTATGGTATTGTAGGCTAGACTTGGTCTAAGTTATTCTGTTCTAGGCTTTTCACTTTATACTTGGGTTTCATATATATCCCAAGTCTTGTACTTCTATTGTTGAACTATTCAGTGGAGCTTTGTGTGTGGACTACACTCTCGTGTTCGTTATCCACTTCGTGTCTCCTCACAGTTCCAACACTAGCTGCCCCCCTCTCCTCCCCTCCCTGCCTCACCTCTCCCTCCTCCCTCAGCCTCTCCTTCCCTCCCTCCCTCAGCCCCTTTCCCCTCTCCCTCTCCCTCAGCCCCTTCCCCCTCCCTTTACCCCCGCTCTTTCCCCCCGCTCTCTCAGCCCTCTCCCCTGCCTCTCTCAGCCCTCTCTCCCGCCCTCTACCCCTACCCTCTTCCTCCGCCCTCTCAGCCCTCTCCCCTGCCCTCTACCCCCGTCCTTTCCCCCCGCTTCCTCAGCCCTCTCCCCTCTACCCCCACCTTTCCCCCCCCTTCCCCCTCCTCTCTCCTCCCCTTTGCCTCTGCCTCTACCTCTCCCCTCCCCTCCTCCTTCATCCCCTCTCCCCCCTTCCATCCCTAAGCGTTTTTTCAGTTGGACGGAGCTCATTAGTGTTCAAGTTGGCCTTTCCACCCCGATTGACGATGGCTCTGCCTTCAGCCAATCCTCGTCCGCTTCCACTGGCCGCAAAAACCATCACCTTTTCAAAAGACGAGTTGTAGTAGCTCAAAAAAGATACAGAGCAGCAGAGCTCGACATCACTCTTTGCTTGCATCCATGGGTCCCACCCTTCCAGGTTACAGCTGGATGCTCGCCGCTTTACTTGGAGACCTCGCAGGGCACCTCACAGATGTTCATATGCTTGGGCGAGGTTTCTTCCAGATTTTCTTTGACTCCTCGGAGATAGCGGGTATAGTGCTTCAGGCTAGCCCATTAGCACTGAGCTCCAGGAGGATTTTTTTGACCCCTTTTTCATTGGGGCTTGATTTTGTCGAGGAGGACAGCCGGACGACATCACTCTTCATCAGATTCCCCGGCCTTCCTCAGCTGTACCATCGACTTCTACATTCCATTGGAGCCGCTTTTGGGGTGGTTACAAAGATCTGCCCTCTTCCTGAGATGCCTTCTTCAACAGCAGAGGCAGTCAGGTCCGATGGGGTATTGCGTGTCAGAGAGTCGAGATTGCAGGGAGATAGGATCAGTGTAGGATTTGCAGGACCCTTGGGAACTTTGGTAGAGATTGCCGAAGGAAAAAGAAAAGACCAAAAAGATCCACGGGTGTGTCTCATAGCTTCACCCGACCTGGACCTTCTTCACGACTAGTTTCTACTGCACAACCAGTTCCTACCGCCTCACGCGCTGCTAGACCTTCGACTTCATAGCCAGGACCATCAGCCTCTCATCCTGGTACTTCTATAGCACGGATAGGACAGTCAGCACGTCCTGCTTCGGTCTCCCTCGTTGGGTGCCTGTCAGAGTTGGTGAGCTAGTACCTCACGCTACCACTGACGGGGCCGCGGACGCGTCTCTTCAGGCAGGAGACATCCCTGTTATGGTTCCATGTGTAGATGAGACTGCTCCTGACCCTATTCCGGGTAAGCTTCTTTCAGGCCACACTTTTTGGTCACCCGCCTTGGGCACCAGGGGAGGTACTTGCATTTCTATTTCTTCTTCTATACTCCCCTTGGTGATTGGACACAGGATCATAGTCCCTTCCAGAGATCAATGGATTATACTTTTGATTGGTCTCTTAAACCTTTATGCACCCAATTCTAGAGAGGATCGTGTTTTTTTTTAAAAGAAGCTGCTCTCTTGGTTACTTATTGCAGATGCTTGGATTATAGGGGGCGATTTCAACATGGTTGAAATGCCCTCAGACAAAAGGGGTGATAGGGACGGTGGCCTTCACTCCCTAGAGAGAGCAGTGTGGGATGCCTTTCTTTTTCAGTACAGCGGTAGAGATGCTTGGCATGATGATGCTTTTCACACTCAGCCACATTCTCTCATGTTTTCTTGGTCGAACAGGAGATTGCAAATCCCTATATATGCACGGATTGATAGATTTTATGTGGATGATTGGGCTCTTGACAGAGGTGGTATTGTTTACATTGCAGCTGCCGTGTCCACTCCGAATCATTTTCTAGTGATTTTGATGGTCTCAGATCCCCATGTGAGGCGCCGCTTTGCCAGTGTCAGGATTCCAGATTCTTTCTATGCAGAGGAGGGCTTTACAGAGACAGTGTTGAGGACTTGGGTATCTCATTTACAGGATGGGCAGCTTTCTCTGTCAGACTTAGCCGCAGCCCTCTCTGATATCAGTGACTTTTATCTTTCAGTTGCTCGTATCAAAAGAGTTGAGATCCACAGGTGTGAGATAGGTATCCGCTAGCAGTTGGCTACCCTCCAGAGGGAGGAGCAGAATAGGCCCACATATGCTTGGATTCAAGAGCGCGTTGCTACAGCAAAGGCTCAACAACAGTCACTTTTAGATCAGAGAGCAAAGTATGCCTTTGATGCCAGAGAGTCATTTTGGACACAAAAGGGAGGTAGAGTCAACAAGAAGTTCTTCTCTACTCTTGGCCCCATACATAGTAGGGAGAGCGTCTCACAGCTTGTTGACTCAGGCGGAGTTCTTCAGACACATCCAGATGCCATCTTGCAAGTTGCCACCAATTTCTATGCCTCCCTTCTTACAGCAGATCTAGACACTCTGGCCACAGATGATGCTAGAGTGGTTATTTGGCGACACTTACTTGGGTTGCTAACAGGGGATATTCACTTGATGCACCCTTCACCAATGTAGAATTCAGGACTGCTCTCTCTGCCCTTCACAAGGGCAAGTGTCCTGATTCAGATGGACTTACCTCCTTATTTTTTATTACTTTTTGGGATTAGATTGGAGATCACATTACCTTAGCCCTGCAGGGTGTATGGGACTCAGGTGAGATGCCAGACTCACTTACGGAGGGCCTCATTCATTTGATTCCGAAAGGGGGTTGCAAGAATTTAGAGTCTCAGTGGAGACCGATTACCTTGCTGGGTACCTTGTACAAAATCCTAGCTAAAGCTATCAGCCTTCGTCTGCAGCCCTTTCTACCAGATCTTATCCATGATACGCAGACGGGTTTTGTGCATGGCACGAGCATCTTTGATAACATCTTCTCATTTTGGGAGGCTTCGGATTGGGCCATGCATAATGGCCATTCTACTCTTGAACTTTGAGAAAGCTTATGACAGGGTAGATTGGGGCTTTGTGGAGGGCACACTCACTCGTTTTGATTTCTCAGATGCATGGATCAGAGGGGTGTCAATCCTCTACAGATCAGCACAGCCAGGTTCTTATTGGTGGAGTTCGGGGAGACAGGTTTGAGATTACCAAATTAGTATGGTTACCAAATGGTAAGTCAGTATACCACACAATGTAATGGCATAGTACCACACGGTTGACATAGGGTTCACTTGGATTCAGAGGGCAGTCTCCGTCAGATATCTGGGATGCCAGGTACAATAGTTTGCTCCTGTGTTGGAGAGTATCAGGAGGAAACTCATCTTTTGGAGTTCAGCCAGACTTGACCTTGCATCCAGAGTTGTGGTTGTGAACGAGGTATTGTTGGCCACTACTTGGTTTGTTTGCTCATGTTGGTGTAGATCTAGAGATTGTATCGCTCAGCTCATGAGACCTATCAAGAACTTCCTATGGAGCGGTTTAGATGGCACCTCAGATGTTGTAGCCAGGGTGGCTTGGGAGACCCTCATTCTCCCCACAGGAGAAGGGGGTCTCAATATTATTGACCCTAGCTTGCAGTGTATGGCCCTTGCTCTGCAAGCTTGTAGTACGTGGATTGATGCCTGACAAAAGCCCTGGAAGGATTTTTCTCGAGCAGCATTCAGTATTGCACCCCTTCTCATGGGGGAGATTGGTTGGACAGCAGCAAATGGATCTTTACTTCAGCCCATCTCAAATCCCCCCCTTCCCCTCTCATGGCTGCTATTCGGAAAGCTTGGGGCTGCTTCAGAAACACACTTCGCAGAGTTCCACCCACTTCTCATGCAGAGATTCAAAGGCAGCCAATCACGTGGAATGACTCGATTTTGGATCATCATGACAGGCCACTCAGAGTGACACATTATATGCAGTGGTCTAGATGGGAGAGGAGACCTGCCTCTAGTGTAGGCGCTTGGCAGGCTTCAAATGATCCAAAATGACTTTCCAACAAAAAATGACAGCTTTCCTAACTTTTCCGTCCAAAACTCACTTCTTCACTCTTTCTTCTCCTACAACTCCACTAACAAAGCTCCAAGTTAAGCTTGAAGCCTTGTGCAATGGGTAGATAAAACGAAGGAAGATAAGTGCAATGCAAAAGCATACTTTCATTCCCCGACAGCGGCGCCAAAAATGTGTGGGTCTCAACGATGAATCATGTGTCGTGGGATGTTGAAGAAATGCCGATGGAGCCTCCACTCCAAGCTACTCCTTGTGAGAGCAATGCAAGGCATAAGCTGTCCGCAAGTGTCGCGGCCTCGGGATTGTTGCAATGTGTTTCCACGCGAGAAAGAGGGAAGGGGGAGAGGGGAGAAGAGAGGGGAGAAGGGAGGGAGAAGGAGAAGGGAATAGGAGAGTGAAGGGGGATGAAGTGGCACACACAAGGGCACTACAATGGAAACAAGAGAACACCCAAAACACTCTCTTGGAAGAGAAGAGGGAGCTTGTATTCAAACTTGTGCAAAGAACAAAGAAGACCAATGTCAACTTTTTGGCCTTTTATACATGTCACCTTTTGAAGGGAGGGCCAACCCTTTTCCTTTTAGCACTCTCCCTCTCTTTACAATAAAAGGCTCTTGGGCCTGCGGGGTACCAAGGCATATTGCTATTCTTTCCATCTCTCCCTACTAGCAGAAATATCATTTGTGTTAACCATATAAGAGCGCTTGGGACAAGCTTGGCGTTAGGAGGTGTTCCTAACCGGCTCCCAAATAGCGCTTGTGTTAGCCTCACGCCTCCAAGGCTTAGGCTATTTTGGGCTTAAACTCCCTGAGCACCCTCATGCCTTAAGTCATTTGGAGTTCGAAGCCTGTGCATGAGGCTCAAAACCTAGAGTGGCGAGGCTTAACTTATGTGAGACACTTCACCGTAGCTTGTAGCTTGATGGCCAGTATTTGGACTCACAGAGTACACACCCTGATGGCCATTTGGGCGAGCATGCAAGGATTCTCTAGAGTAGCCACTGCCGGGAGAGTTACTTTTTTCATAGTTTGGAGGAAATCTCCTTTCTTCTCTGAGTTTCCTTCAAGGTTAAGATGGCATTTTCAGCCTCTGCCTTGGTTCTTTATTAGCTCACTTTGAGCTGTTTTTTCCTCATGCATTGCATGATGTACTCCCGCATTTGAGCTTGCTCTCGTGGTTTTCATTCATACTTAATGAAGTAATTTTCTTGAAAAAAGAAACTCACCAGGACAGTGCATAGATGAAATAGTGAATCCTCTCGATAGCCTCCTCATCGTCTAGCTTGGCAAGATCAATAGACATGCTCTCTGCGTAGACAATATGACCCAAGATGACTTCTTTGAGTGCTAAGAAAAAGCATTTGTCTGAATTGTAGCTTGAATCCAGACAAATGCTTCTTAGCACAGTTCCATTTGACCTACATTCTTGATAGGCTGAAATGCAATATGTATTAGAATAGGATCTGTAGATCTAGATAATTTGCCCCCAGAATGAACATCAAAGACCAAGGCATCCCTAGTTGATCCTCATAATCCCACAACCTAAAGTGGGATCGTTGATCTCGTAAAGGGTCATAGCCATGTGAGTCCAAGGGTATGGTGGCATCAATCTGGTGGATTCTCCTTGCATTTCCTCTTAGGTGACTAACTAGCTGGAACTTGCGATCATATGGAAGGCATTTGAAGATCCTCCAAGAACCCATAGAGGAAGCACGACCTCTCTCCCATGAAGACCATTGCATATAGTGAAAATCACTTAGTGATCTCCCATGCTCATCAAGTATACTATCATCAGACATGATTGGCTCTCTGTCAAACTGTTCCCAAGAGGAAGGGGGGACTCTATAAAGACTAACTAGCTCGAATTTGCAATCATATGGAAGGCATTTGAAGATCCTCCAAGAACCCATAGAGAAAGCACGACCTCTCTCCCATGAAGACCACTGCATATAGTGAAAATCACTTAGTGATCTCCCATGCTCATTAAGTATACTATCATCAGACATGATTGGCTCTCTGTCAAACTCTTCCCAAGAGGAAGGGGGGACTCTCTAAAGAAAACTCCTAAGGAGATGGTGAGCTCCAGGCTGCTCGTTGAGCTCCCTCCTTCGCCTGCGGCAACCTGAGGGCCTGTTGCCTGCTGCTCCACCCGTTGCCCCCCTTCTGCCTTGCCTCACCCTCGCCCCCCGCTCCGCCTAGCCTCCTTCTCCACCCTTGCTTCGCCCGGCCTCCTCCGCCCCGCCTTGCCTTCCCCCCACCCCACCTTGCCTTCTCCGCTCCCACCGCCCCCTTGCTGCTCCTCCGCCCCTTCCTTCTCTGACCTCTCCTTCCCGCCTCGTACCTCCTCCTCCCCTTCCTTCTCTCCTTCCCGCCTCGTACCTCCTCCCGTTCTCCTACCTCTCCTGCCAGCCTGCCCCCGGCCATTTCGCCTCCCCCCATCTTTCTCCTCCTTCTCCTGCCTCTCCCACCCTCCTTCCAACCCTTCACTCCCTCCTCCTCTTCTCTCTTCTACCTCCTTTCTCTCTTCCCCTCTTCCTTTCCTGCCACCCTTGCCACCTCTCTCCCCCACCTCTTTGCCTCGCTTCGCCTCGACGCCCTTCTTCCTCTCTCCTTTTTCATTTACCTCCCTACAGCGGCGAGAGCATTCGTGCTTGTTACGGTGAAAGAAGATCTTGGTGGTGACCCTTTGTCTGGCCAGAGGGGCTCTATGACAGTAGCCTCGACTCCCACAGCCGTTAAGGTTCTTCTTTCCCCAGCTATTGACAAGCAACAGGTACAATAGGTAGTTTAGTCCCTTCAGGACAAGGCGCTTGTGGGCAAAATTGTGGGCCTACACGGAGACAGGTGCGAGAGTGGATCTAGGCGAGCTTGGCATTAGAGGGAGACCACATCCAGGAGGTCACCATCTATGGAAGAGGCATTTTTCTCATCCAGTTGAGCTCCCCCGACATTGCCTCGACACTTGTGGAGCAGAGCCCCATCCTCCTTAGCCCACATCTTCTTTACCTCTTTCCTTAGTATCACAGGTTCACAGTGGAGGACATAGATACGACACACCATGTTTCATGTTTTTCGATTACACTCCGCTTCCTAGGGCTCCCCAAGGAGTATCGTGCCATCCTCCCTTCCATTGGTCGGGCATTTGGCACAGTGCTCGAGTCCCCGCCAGAGTCGGCCGCCTCAGTTTTAAAAGATGACGGAGTCCCCAGGATCAAACTGGTGGTTGAGAGTCCAGAGTCCCTCCCAGAGTTGATCCTTCTAAGACCCTTGAAGGGGGTACACTTTGCCAGAGGGTGGAGATTTTTGGGTTACCAGGCCAGTGTCTTCGGTGCAGACAGATGGGTCACCTCGTCAAAGATTGGCCCCGTGGCCTCCCCCGAGCACCTCCCCCTTCTCCCCCGCAAAGTAGACAGAGTCAGCAGGCCCGAGTCCAGCATCCTCTCAGGCAAGAGCAACAGGAGTCTCAGACCCCATGGGTTACCCCCTCAGAGGGGACTAGAGCCAGGTTCAAAAGAAAAAGAAACCAAGCAAGCAGGCGCGCAAGAGCCCCAGGCAGAGGGCCAATCGCAGAGAGAGAGATGGGGTTGACTGAGAGGCCTCAAAGGAGAAACATCAGGAGCTACCTCCCCCAACAACAGGGGCCATCGCCCATCCTGACAATCCTCCAACTTTGGAGGCTCAATCTCCGCACCCACCCTTGCAGCAGTAGCGAGCCCCAGGAGCTGCAGTTTCAGCGATGGCAGTGATGCCCCCTTCTACTTTCCCATCGTAGCAACAGGTCCGTTCAAGGAGGGATCCTGAGGAACGAGGCTCGTCCTCCCGGTCAGCAACTCCCAACCTCCAACTCAGGCGTCCCTTACCGTGGGACTTCTGGAGGTTAGGACCCTGGAATTATCTGGAGATTCTGAACTCATATCCTCTACCACTAGAGGTAACGCTCATGGTCCTTCAACTCGGGAAGGGGGTTTTGATCAGTGCAGTGGGATCTCAGACACACCCCATTTGGAGATTTCAGTTTGCCTCCACAAGGTTGGAGAAGTGGTCCCCAGAGGTGTTCCATGCTATTTTGGAAAATCAGATTACACTCATGATGGATGAGTGGATGGGACCACAGGGATTGGACCTTTGGTACGTCCATGGCGCGGAGGTGAACTTTCAGTTGAGATTCACGCGCAAGGAGCCGGTGTGTGGTTTGGCGACATGAGTTATTAGATTGCTGCTAGAGGCAAAGGTGGAGTAGGCATACTTCTGGCCCCTCCAAAAGTGTGCGGAGCTATTCGGGATGGAAGCCTTCTTCATGATAAAGTGTGCACGGAAGATCGGTATTGAGCTGGTATCCACCCTAGTACGGCGCCGCACAGATACCGACTACTCGCCCTCCAAACCCCTGGCAAAGTCACACAAGGAAGTCTTTTAGGGACAGGCACCCACTCACAGGAGAGCCTTGTTCCCGACACCCCCGTCCTCGTGAGCAAGACCATAGTGAGTTGGAAAGTACACGGCTCCACAACCGTGTTTGTAGCCAACCATAGTATCTGTTGATACTCCGGTAGGAGTTGCAGAGGGCAGTGGTAGGGTGGGCAGTGGACATCCTTATGATTTAGAAGCACATGTTTTCAGCCGCACACATCAGACGATGTTATCACCTTCTCCCAAGGAGAGGTCCCCCGCAGTAGGACAGAGAGGAGGGGTTTGCATCTCATTCTCGCAGACTTTGGCTCCAGAGGTCTACGGTCAGGGTGAGCTCATTCTAGGACAGGCAGTTTGGATGGGAGTTCGGACGGGAGAGTCGAGGATTGGGATCCTGAACGTGTATGCCCCAATGTGTAGACAGCACGGCCTAGCCTTTTGGAGGAGGCTGTAAGAGTATCTTCTGGATGTAGACTCTTGGATTGTTGGAGGTGACTTCAAGAACCTGGAGTTTGGGGAAAACAAGTAGGGCGGCACCTCATTCTCTGAGATGCTAGCAGCAGAGTGTAGCACTTGGCAAAGACCCGTGGAGAGAGCCAAATTTCAGCAGGACACCTGGAAGCCTTCTCTTCTCCTTTGGACAGAGGAGGCACGATGGATTGCTAGAGAGACTAGACCGTTTCTATGTTGGGGACTGGGCACTTGACTACTCTTGAAGTTAGCCCAAGCTTTCATGATAGCAACCATAAGAGGGGAGGATGGAGCCGTGAGATGGGCTGATGTAAAGATCCATGTGGTACTATCATTCCAATCTCCACCTGTGGAAGGAGAGCAAAATTGTATGCATCTCATCAAAAAATGCTTCCAAGGTTCCTGCTCTGGCAAGAGTACTCTAACCACCACCTTTCATAGTAAATCTTCGGTATGCAAGTCTCGATCTATTATATTGAATGCCACCTTCCCACTTGGGTAGGGTCAAAGTCTCCGAAGCCACCTTGGCCTTGGTACCCGTTGAACCATCTAGACCACTCTAAATTTGATTCCTTATCGGTCTTTTGAGCTGATTGATGCAGTCCCTAGAGCAACACCAACAAGATCAAATAAACCATGCTGTGGCTAGCAATACTAGGTTGACCAACACCTTGGAAGCGAGGTCAAGTTTGGCTAAGCCATGTGAGAAGGAGGCTGGGAAGCTGAATGGATGAGGAGAGGGGAGGGAGGACTCTCAAGGGCGGCGAGACATCTTTTATGTTTTGACAGATTGAAAATTCCACTCGATGTATACTGTTGCAATGTCTACTAGCATCTACTCTTGAGGCTGCAAGGTGGTTAGCTCTTTTATTTCTTATCTGCTCCTCCGAATGGACAGCTGATTTTTTATCATTTTTCAAGCATAGAATAGAAGGTACCTTTTATCTAGGGAAAGAATTTAAATTTATTATGTTTCACATTAGTCCATCTCTATCACTATTTCCTTTTGTTCATAAATGCTCTTTTATTTATTTGTCGTCGTTCTTTGATTCTTATTATCCTTGGAAGATGGGAATGTTTTCCACAGGACATAGAGGAGTACTGCAGAAATACTAAGAAGAATGAGGAGGTACAACAGGTAATCTGATGGATTGTTGATCTAAATACTTGTCAACAATGAAATGAGCTACTTTTTTGCTTCTTAGATTGGTTCAGTATTGCAGCTGGACTTTTTTGTGACCTACGTGTGTCATTTTCTTGATACAATAATACTTTCTAGGAGAAAAAGAAAGAGAAGGATAGCAGATCACTGTCAGTCTGCGGTTTGATATATGTTCTAACCATTGCTGTCTTTAAATCCTATTACCTGCTGCAGGGAAAAACAGGAATGGAATTTGGGGGCGTGGCTAATGCAAATTCAAAGCCAGCAGAAGATAAAGTCTCTAGCTCCAAAGTCATGTCAAAAACAGCATTATCAGAGGAAAGAGATCCAACAAAAAGAGACCTTGAAAAGATGCACAGGTCAAATGTACCTGCACAAATGCGGGGATTTCCCTTATCAAACTTAGAGGCAAGATTCCCATATGTTAACCTTGTTTGGTTCAGTACGAATCCTGTTTGCATTTTGAAAATTGATTTTTTTGGGGGTTCCAACTGTTGCAGCAAGAAGAGCATGATGCAATGCAAATTAAGCTCAAGTTTGAGAAGTCAAAGCTGTTGGAAAAGATAGAACTTATGATTAGTAGCTTTGATAATGCCTTGCAAGAACTGAGGCACAAAAGATTCCAACTTCAAATAAACATAAAGAGGGCTGACTTGAAAATGTTAACGTTATACCAGGCAAGAATATTTCTGTGTTTTGTTGGTATATAGTATACTATTCTATTTCTTTTGTTAACAAACACTTTTTGCAGATTTTTAGTTAACATACACATGCCAACAAAAAGGGTTTACTTTTTCAATTACCTATTGGTCTAAAGAATGGGACTTCTATGCGCATTTCTTATAAAGAGAACATAAGTTTTGCCATCTTAAATGAAAGAATTAAAGACAATGATAGTGTTATGCCTAAAATAATAAGGTAGCAAATACTTAATCTCATTATCATTTGCACATGAGGCGTAAAGGGGATTTGAATAATGCAATCAAGGAACCTTCTTATTGATCAAGGATATCTTAGCATTGTCAACTATTCTTCTCTCGTGTGTTTTCTACACTTTGACCTACTATACATATTTGACGATCGCCCCTTAGCTGGGTATGCATTTCTGATAGGCCAGTCTGATTGCTGGATCGGAACCTTCATCAATACTCGTGATCCATCCCTATCACCAGAACCTCTTAGAGATATTTACAATGGTTCTGGTAATGTTTGTTAGTCAACTATATGTTGGACTTTTTATGGGTTTTCTTTTTAAGCCAACCCTTTTTGGTATTTAAAAATACACATCTTTGTGTCTTGCTTCTCCAATATTTTCTAGTCATCTACACTTTCATGTGATATCATAGCCTCCCTCTCACCTCCCAACTGCGTGTTCTCAGAGTGCACAATCAACCAATGTTACTTAGTCTCCTAGTCCATTTCCAAGTTGAAGGAACATATTTTTGTTCTTTTATATTTTAAAATCTTTGATGCATATGATTGTTCACTTTTGGGCATTTGAGCACTTGGTACACACTTTGCAAAAGAAGACACGACATTTAGAGCTGTTTTGGATGCAACATCATGCCAAATTTTCCTAGTAAGAAGTAATTCGTTCCATTTTAAACAAATTAAACCAGAGGTGGGAGAGTGGGAATTATATTTGTGAATTATATTTGTGGCTTTTACAGTATGAATAAACAGCCATGACTGTGTTTCTATGATGCCACATCATCCCAAGTGAAGTAATGTGAAAAAACAATAAACAATACTCGGTCCTCATGAACGCTATCTATCTCTCTCAGCGGCGTAGAGGTCCTAGTGCATCTCTCCCACTAACTCCGGGGAGTAAAAATGAGATTAGTCAAAATAGAACCAGTATAATGCCACATAATCCCAAGGGAGTAATGTGAAAAACAATATACAATACTCGGTCCTCATGAACACTATCTCTCTCTCTCCCATCTTGCCAGAGAGCACCGATGGTTCCACCCCGAGGATGTACATATGACATGATCCGGCAGCACCGCAGGATGATCTTACACAGAGGCCGTACCCGTCGCTTTATTTCTAGACGACGGAGGATGATGGCAGATTTTCGGAGGAGATTGCTCCATGGAGACTTGGCACCGCCAGCAGCCCATTTGACACTTGCCCAGATCTTCACACTCATGGCAGGAGGCATGGTCGATGGCCATGACTTCCATCATTTCTTTGGATCACAGACCCCTTAGGGAAGACGATGTTCCTCATATTTCATATTTTACATTTTGTATCTAGGCATTTTTGGTACTCTATTTCATTTCATTTTGTATCCAGGATTTTTGTAGCCATTTTTGGCATCTTAGCGGTATTACGATGAGGCCACCTAGTTGGCGCATCGTTGATGATGTATTTTCCTTTCGGATGATTTTGTGTCCCATAGGCCATGTATGGCCTTCCGTGGACCTTTAATAAAATTTCTTTCTTTCTTTCTTCTCTCTCTCAAGTGGCGCAAAGGTCCCAATGCGTCTCTCACACTAACTCCGGGGAGTAAAAATGAGATTAGTCAAAATAGAACCACTATAGCAGTTGTAGTGGATTCGTGTCCGCCGATTACCTGAGCACATCTTGAGCTGCATATCCACCATTAAGTAATGTTGGAGACCACCTCCCAAGCCAAGCCGACTTGTGAGGAAGGCAGTGGGTCCCAAGTCATGTTGGGAAGTAATAAAAAATGCTAATGCTCTATGGTGCTCAGATCTATAGGGCCACGTGAAGAAGGCATGGTCACCTACCTTTGACTCATGTAGAGCGAAGGCACCAAACCCTCTGCTCCAAAGATCTACTCCCCACATCACAGTGAAGGACTCAAGAGGTACTGTGTGAGAAACTCTTATCCAAACCAATTTGGCAATATGGCAACTCCACAAACAATGCTTGCTAGATTCCTATGCAAGCTGGCATCTCATACATAAAGATGGCCTACCAATCTTTTGAAGCCAATACCCAACTAGAATACCTCTATGAATAGTTAGCCAAACAAAGTATGAGACTTTTTTGGCCCTATTGATCCTCCAAAAATGAGACAAAAAACTCAATAGACTGTTGTCTTTGAGTCCAACAAACTGGGTATGGGTGAGGCTTTTAGGGAGTCAAATAAATTGAGTGGAGCAGAATTCTGATCAATATATGAGTGAATGTCCATCTTGGTTTGTTCTGAGCAAGAGAGTTTCTATTTCATGGTTTTCATGTTGCATGTGAGAATTCCGTAACATTTTATGTGTGTATGAAGAGTTTCCCATATAGCTAACACATTTTTCAATCCAAATGGTACAACTCTATAACAAAAGCAACCCCAGGGTGATGAATGTAGTTTTGATTTGATCTTCCTCTACAATTGAGATTTGGTAGTACCCAGAATATCCATCACACACAGTATTTTTCATACCCTGTCACTCTATCCTATTAATATATCATCAATAAAAGGTAGAGGATAATGATTGCTTTTTGTTACTGCATTAAGAGGTTTGTAATCAATGCATACTCTCCTCCCATGTGCTTGGGAATAATTACCATTGGACTGCCCCAATCTGAGTGCTCCACTGGGTAGATCAGCCCTGCTTTGAGCAGCTTATTTAACTCCTCCTTCAGTACAGGCAAAAGCTCTCTGTATATCCTTCTCAACTTCTGAAAACAGGTCTGCTGCCCTCTTTTACCTCAATGTGCATCGGCTCACATATGAAACCTCTGATCTCTTCATGTGAGGTAATGAACAGCTTTGGATACTGATGAATGACCTTCATATACTCCTTTTCCACTCCCTCCAAGCTGGAATTCAACATGGACAACAACAACTTTTCTCTCTTTGTCTGGGAAGGCAGGGGTTGCATCAAATTATCCATGTCTTCAAGCTTACTCTCTTCCTTAGCCTCTTGTATCTCCACTGCCTGCAACTCATATGCATTAGATTTTTTTCAGTCTTCAGATGTAGTACTCTCTTCTTCTGTCTCACAGTCTGCTCCTCTTCCATACTTGTTTCTTCTGGCTCTTCCTCTATTTCCCGTCTACTACTGCTCATATCAAACTTTTTGGCCTTTCCTTTCTTATTGTGCACCGTAATTGTACCCATCTTCCAGTTTTGTATTGCTCCCACCTGTCTGCCCAAAATCAGCGGGTATGTCCCCAAACCAACAGGCATAATGTGGCAATTAATGCAACATAACACTCCAAAAGCATCCACTTCTACTCCTGTGCATATACCCAGACACTTTACCTTTGCATGGTTTGCCAATGGGAGCCTGAAATCTGAATGTGCATTCATTTTTAATCCCAACCTCTCCATACATGCCTGAATCATAACACTTATTTGTGCACCACCATCAACATATGCCTCTCCAACACTCATACTTCCACACCATGCATCCACTGATGGGCATATATCTAGAAGGTCTTCCACATACATCAACTCCATTTCTCCTCTTGTGGGCTCCTGCTCATTACCTTTTTCGGGATTGGCCAATTTCTTCCATTCTCTCTTGAGCTTCGGGCATAAACCAAGAAACTATGCAAAAGTTATGAAAAGTATCGAAGGGGTGGATGACCATTCAGATCCCTATGATACCGAAGACAAGCATGACTACCAGGTGACTATGGTTACCCCTGCCACTGTTGGAGAAATCATAGTCAAAGAGTGTGTTCTAGTGTGTACTAGAAACTAGGTCACGAGTCTTTTTGTGAGAGAGTGGCATGTGGCATCTTGGGAGTTATTGTAAGAGATTACAAAGATATGGTGTTGTAGGCATAAAGTCAACCCTATGGTTGACCAGTAGTACTTGGGTACTATATATACCAAGTACTTATATTGTTTCATTTGAACATTTCTATTGGAGCTTTCTTGTGTGTGCACTCTTGCTCACTTGTGTTCACAACCTGTCTCCACTTTGTTCCTACATTTGGTATCAGAGCGCTTCCATCTCTAGAGCCCATTCCCGCGCTTGCTTCCAGACACCCGCAAGCTTGGTGCTCTAGTGCGCGTTCCTGGTTCTCACATTCAGCTCTCCAGCTTTCGTTTAAGGTAGCTCCAACAGTCTAGCGGCTGTTTTTTGACCTTTTAAAGTACGATTTCAATGTTTTTTGAAATTTCGGAGCTGCCCACATATAAACAAATCTGTCCCACAAGCTTGGTGCTCCAGTGCGCGTTCCTGGTTCTCACATTCAGCTCTCAAGCTTTGGTTTGAGATAGCTCCAACAGTCCAACGGCTGTTTTTTTGACCTTTTGAGGTACGATTTCGACGTTTTTTGAAATTTCAGAGCTGCCCGCATATAAACAAATTTGTCCTTCATTGGGAGAACTTTCAGATTTCTGCTGACTTGCAGAAAATTTTATGGCAGAGGCTCTGGAAATCCCACTGGAATAGAAAAATCACTCTCTTCTTTTGGCTTTCTATTCATGGTGGGATAGCAGTGAACCAATTTTACATGAGTTGGGACAGATTTGGAGTTTGATCAGAGACCGACTTTGGATTGAGCCGTCAGAGAGAGAGTTTTATGCCGTGGCCACTGGCACACCCTCACTTCCATCCGATGTCTAGGTGGGACTCCCTTCGGTTTATTTCCTCAGGGTCCCCTCCAGACATTGTGCTTATCCAGGAGCATAAGCTCTCCCAGGACAGGATTGACAGATGCAGATCCTTACTCAGAGGATAGAGCCGGACTTTTTGGAGCCCAGCGGATGGCACGAGAGGAGGAGTTTGCATTTCAGTTTCAGCTAGGTGGGCCTCAGAGATCACCCAAGAGGGTACACTAGTGGAGAGCAGAGCATGCTATGTTATTCTTCATATTGAGAACACAGCAGTTGGTGTTCTTAATGTGTATGCTCCCACGGATCCAGCTCACAGACGTGCTTTTTGGAGACAGCTTAGAGAGTCCCTTCCTCAGGCAGACACCTGGATTGTTGGAGGTGACTTCAACATGGTTGAATTCGCTGAAGACAAGTCGGGTCAGACAGAGGGTGGCCTTTCCGACAGGGAGAGAGTGGAGTGGGATAGTTTTGTTTTGCATGCTGGACTTCATGATGCTGCTCGATTGGACGACTTTCATCAATTGGCAGACAGTCTTCAGTTCTCTTGGTCCGGGGTTTTTCATGGCTCTCTTTCTTTGGTCAGACTTGACAGGTTTTATATTGGCCATTGGAGGACAAATTGGGATCCACCCGGGTTATGTTTTATCTGACCATGCTCCAGTCCTATTACAGATTCTTCCTACCTCTCAATTGGAGAGCACCTCTCAATTGGAGAGCACAGGCTATGTCAGAGTTCCGGACTTTGTTTTTCAGGATACAGAGTTCGTGGAACGGTTGAGAGAGACTTGGTTGTCAGTGGACACTCCTGTGGATCAGGGCTGGTTGTTGTGGGTAGAGAGGGCTTTGGCTAGAGTCAGCATGGCCTGCCAGTTGAGGGCAAAAGAGGAGAAGGAAAAGCTCAGAATCAGAGATTGGAATGCAAGAGCGGAGGTATCCAGACTTCAGAGATTGATTCAGAGTTTTCCTCATTCTCTTTTCATCAGAGGGCAGCTTTCGGAGGCTCAAGAGAGACTAGAGGAGATTCAGGGCAGGAGGGCCCCGTTCAGGTTTTACTCTCAGCAGACTTTCGGGATTCAGAAGGGGGATAGATGTTCTAGAGAATTCTTCAGGGCAGTGGGTCAGAGATACTCTTCGGACAGCCTTCGTAGACTTGTGGATGAGGCCGGGTCTCTTCAGACGGGGGACCCTCACCGTCTTGTTGAGATCACTTCTGATTTTTACTCCACTCTTTACACCGCCGATCCAGTCACCGAGGAGATGATCAGAGCCAGAGAGGAGATTTGGAGCCATGTCCCCCTCATGGTCTCAGACAGGATGAGTCATGTTTTGGATAGCCCACTATCACTCTTGGAGATCACGGATGCGTTACATGAGCTGCCCAGAGACAGATGCCTGGGGGAGGACGGTTTGTCGCCACTTCTTTTTAGAGCTCTTTGAGATACGATTGGGCCTCATCTACTCTCAGCCTTTTCAGAGGCTCTTGATTCAGGATCTTTGGGCGAGAGATTATGCACAGGTTTGATTTGTCTTATCCCGAAAGGGGGAGACAAGACAGTCCTTCGTAATCGGAGACCCATTACACTTTTAGGGACGGCCTACAAGATCCTAGCGAAGACCTTGGCTCTTCGCCTAAAGCCTTTGATGCCAGATATCATCAGAGCTACTCAGACAGGATTTGTCCAAGATCGGAGTATCTTGGATAACATCTTCACTTTTTGGGAGGCCACTCACTGGGCGAAGGAGAGTCAGCAAGAGATTGCAGTTCTTCTCCTTGATTTTGAGAAGGCTTGGAGGTGCCTTTGGGAATCCATACAAAGCCTCTGTCTCCTCCCCATGCTGGGGTATCCTGCTGGCTCCTGTCCAGATGCCTTTTGATTTATTCCAATTGACAAGTCCTCCTGAGGCTAGGCAGAACTTGTCAATTGAATTCGTAGCAGTAGCAAGGCTAAATACATCTCCTCTGATTGTCAGTGCCGTGTCGTCAGCAAACTCAGTGTCCAGAAGCTCCTACTCCTGCCGGATAGGCAGATGGAGGCCCAAAGTGCCATGACTGGTAGCCTGAATAAAGTATCCCATAGCCTCCGCTACGAAAAGGAAAAGGTAAGGTGCAAGCGGGCATCCCTGTCATACCGATCTGGATAGCTGAAAAGCCGGTCCTCTGCCTCCACAGACCACCATCCTGCTAGAGGAGTGGGAGTAAAGAGAGGAGACAAGAAATCCATCTATCACTGAAGCCTAGCCTCCTCATAGTGCCCTCCAAGAAACCCCAGTCCACCCTATCAGCTGCAATTGAGGAGCTATCATCAAATTCGTTTTTGGAGCTGATCTACATCGCCCACAAGTTGTTGCCTACGCCATTCATCTTCAAGGGATTACCGCCAACATCTCCAAAACACGAGCGTGCAGTAGCTGCATAGCCTTGCCAAGCTCCACAGATCGACGCTTCCCTTCGTTGCACTAACAGTGGAAACTACCGCCCACCATTTGTCTGCTAGAATACATCATACTCTTCCCCACAATGTCTTGTGGTTCTACGTCAAACTGCTACAGCTCCTGATTGGTGGATCTTCTACACAGCTACTACTCATCGATTGTTTGACGAAGCTTGCATATGGCACTTCCATTATCGTCCATGTCATTGCTCGTGGGGAGAAGTTCAAAGGGGAAGGATTCCCAACCTAGCAAACAAGAATGCAATTGTTGCTTATGCGAGAAGGGGTTTGGGATGTGATTGTAAGAGATTACAAAGATATGGTGTTGTAGGCATAAAGTCAACGCTATGGTTGACCAGTAGTACTTGGGTACTATATATACCAAGTACATCACTCTATTGGGCACCTTTAACAAGATTCTGGCGAAAGCCGTCAGTGTGCGGCTACAGGTTTTTCTTTCAGATTTGATTCATGACACGCAGACAGGGTTTATGCATGGCAGAAGTATTTTTGATAATATTTTCTCATTTTGGGAGGCCTCAGAATGGGCCATGCAGAGCCGCCAAAGATTGGCCATTCTACTCTTGGACTTTGAGAAAGCTTACGACAGAGTAGATTGGGATTTTTTAGAGGGTACTCTATCTCGCTTTGGTTTTTCAGATGCATGGATTAGAGGAGTATCCTCTCTCTATAGATCAGCCCATAGCCAGGTGCTCATTGGGGGGGTAAGAAGGGACAGGTTTCAAATTTCCAGATCAGGTCCGCCAGGGATGTCCTCTTGCCCCTTCTCTTTTTTTGTTTGTGGCGGAAGCTATGAGTATCTACATTAGATCTCAAGCTGATATTTATGGGAGGCTTCCTATCGGCCGGGAAGAAGAGCTCCTGGATAGTGACTTGGCAGATGACATGGTTGTTTTTTTGGATGCCTCCCCCAGGATGCTCACTTCCTTCCGGACAGCCTTGGATTTATTTTGCACAGCTGCAGGTGCACACATTAATTGACATAAATCCAATGGTTTTTGGATTTGCGATGATGACACTCCGGATTGGGGTAATGATTTTGGCTTCACTTGGGTACAGAGGGGCGTCTCCGTCAGATATTTGGGCTGCCAGGTTGGGGTGGGCATCTCTCCTTTTCTAGAGCTCAGCCAAACTTGACTTGGCTTCCAGGGTGGTGGTGGTTAACCAAGTTCTTCCAGCCACGGCATGGTTTGTTTGCTCTTGTTGGTGCCACTCTAGGGATTGTATCACTTAGCTTAAGAGGCCTGTACGAAACTTTTTATGGAGTGGTCTAGATGGCACATCTGATGTTACAGCCAGGGTGGCTTGGGAGACCTTGATTCTTCCTACAAGAGAAGGGGGTTTGAATATCATCGACCCGGATCTACAGTGTAGAGCTTTACTCTCCAAGGTCATTGTGAGAGGACTTATGCCAGGGCAAGAGCCTTGGAAGGATTTCTTTATCAGATGCATACAGTCTCGCATGCCCACTTCAGGAGAGGATTGGACACACAGTACCAGATGGGTTTTCACCACAGCCCACCTCAGATCTCCCTCTTCCCCTCTTATGGTTGCTATCCTGAAAGCATGGGCCAGCTTTAGGAGTACTCTTCGCAGGATTCCCCCATCCACCCGTGGAGATTGATAGGCAACCTATCATGTGGAATGACAAGATTTTGGATAAGCATGGTAGACCACTTCGAGCTTCTCCTTACATGCAGTGGGCAAGATGGGAGAGGGGCCCTGCATCTACTGTGGGAGCATGGAAAGCCTTTAGGAAGCTTCCTATAGATCGACAAGCCCAGATGGTTGTTAATCTTAGAGGGAATGCAGGGAGAGTCCAACAGATTGATGTAGCCTTGCCCTTGGATTGGGTGGACACAGATGACATGCCTATTACTTGCTCCACCTGGATGGGGGCATTTTCTAGACTGGGAGTTCCTTTACAGGTGATTGCTTTTCATGACACACATGAGGATGCCTTAGTCTTTGATGTTTCTTCGGGGGGTAGGCTGTCCAGATCCACAGACGATATCTTGTTGGAGGTACCGTTTCAGCCAGTCAGGATAGTGGGCTTCATGGAGCATGGCTCTCTTTCACAGTGATACTTGGATCTTGACCCGCTTCTCATCGCCCTGGGGAATGGGAATGGATAGATGAAGGGCACTGAGAGAAGGGCATCCCCTTCTTTCGTTACACGGTTAGTAATGCCAGAAAATTCCAGCTCAGCTGTAGAGGCTGGAGGCCTACTAGAGCTCATCATTGGAAGAACTTTCAGATTTCGGCTGACTTGCAGAAATTTTTTTGGCAGAGGCTCTAGAAATCCCACCGGAATAGAAAAATTACTCTCTTCTTTTGGCTTTCTATTCATGGTGGGATAGCAGTAAGCCAATGGAGATCCAGATTCGGAGCTGACCCTTCTTGCCCTCGTTGCCTTTCTGCTTTGGAGACAATACAGCACTGCCTTTGGGATTGCAGACAGGCGAGAATCATATGGAAGGGGATTGCAAGACTTTTCAGCACTTTTGTTCGCCTACCTTTCTATATGACCTGGGGATCAGTGGCTTGGCTTACTCTTTCAGGGCCCCAGGTCTTTTTTGAGAGACTTGACTCCTCTTCGGCTCTTCACATCCGACGACACCTTGTGGAGTCGTGCTCTCTAGAGGATGTTCCGGCCGCTCTCTTCAGGGCTGCTCATTCCTCGGTCGACTCTCCATGGGAGGTCTTAGCTAGCATTGCAGCATGGCACATTTGGAGAGCCAGATGCACTGAGGCTTTGGAGGGTTCTCAGGTTCACCCTTCTCAAATCTTGGCCAGTACTTGGACAGATACGGTACACACTCTGATGGCCATTTGGGCAACCATGCAGGGATCATCTTGAGCAGCCTCCTCCAGGAGAGTTACTTTTCTCAGAGATTGGAGAGACTCTCCCTTCTTTGCTGAGACTTCTACAAGGTTGAGTTGGCATTTTCAGCCTCAGCCTTGGTTTCTTTCTACCTCATTCCTCTGAGGTTTTTTTTATTACATGCTTAGCATGTTGTATTTCCGCATAGAGCTTGCCTCCAGGAGAGTTACTTTTCTCAGAGATTGGAGAGACTCTCCCTTCTTTGCTGAGACTTCTACAAGGTTGAGTTGGCATTTTCAGCCTCAGCCTTGGTTTCTTTCTACCTCATTCCTCTGAGGTTTTTTTTATTACATGCTTAGCGTGTTGTATTTCCGCATAGAGCTTGCTCTAGCGAGTTTCTTTCTTACTTAATAGAAGTCTCTTTTCCGCATAGAGCTTGCTCTAGCGAGTTTCTTTCTTAATAGAAGTCTCTTTTTTGCAAAAAAAAAAAAAAAACCTTGGGTGCTTGATTGCCACACATGACCGCACATTCCTGAAGCCCACAACTCATTATATGAATGCTCACAGGACTTACAAATCGGGAACCACTCATGGCAAGATAAACATAACACAGGACAACAATGAAAGACATGCCATCCCACACCAAATGCTTTGGAGTGCATGATGCACCCACACTGCTCTATCATCATATCCTGAGAGTCCCTGTAAAAGTATGTACAATCTCAAGAAAATATCTACATCAGTGTAGAGTCTTTATGAGAGTGTCCATAACTCAAAGCCACCACCAACTAGCTATGTACATA
The DNA here is from genome assembly GCF_047967505.1 of Dipteris shenzhenensis. NCBI lineage: Eukaryota > Viridiplantae > Streptophyta > Polypodiopsida > Gleicheniales > Dipteridaceae > Dipteris > Dipteris shenzhenensis. Next base: position 48,944,798 of record NC_141599.1, on the reverse strand, counting down.
GCTATGCACCTACCCATCAGCATGCAGCAAGTGAAAAACATATTTACATTTTTATCCACACACTAGCATCTCACCTGACTCCCAAACGCCCTGCAAGGCTGAGGTGATGTAATCCCCAATCTGATCCCAAAAAATAAAAAAAGAAGAAGGTTAAGTCCATCTGACCCTGGACAACTACCCTTATGAAGGGCAATAAGAGCGGTCCTGAACTCTATGTTGGTGAAGCGTGCATCAAGTGAGGCTCTCATACCTCTATCCACCAACACAGGAATATGCTGCCAACAAATAACCTGTCTAGCATCATCTCTGGCATGTGAATCAAGATATGAAATCAAAAGGGAGGCATAGTAATCTGAAGCAATCTGCATGAGGGCATCTGAGTCAACAAGCTCCGAAACACTCTCTCTACTATGTCTAGGGCCGAGAATAGAGAAGAACTGCTTGTTGACTCTACCTCCCCAGAAACACTCTCTGGCATGAAAGGCATACTCTGCTCTCTGATCTAAGTGTCTGTTGATGAGCCCTTACTACAGCAAGGCGCTTGTGAATCCAAGCATCTGTATGCCGTTTCTACTCTTCTCTCTGAAGAGCTGCTTGTTGCTGTCGAATGGCAATCTCTCTCCTGTGAATCTCATCTCTCCTAATACTAGCAACAGAATGATAAAAGCTGCTAATGTCAGTGAGGGTTGCAGCCACATCTGATGGGGATGACTACCCACCCTGCCAGTCCTCCTCTGTGAGGCCCTCCTGTGTGTAGAAGGCATCTAGAATCTTGATACTCGCAGAGCGGCCTCTCACCCGAGGCTCTGAAACCACCAAAACAATCAGAAAATGATCTGAAGTGGACACCCCAGCGTCGATGCATACTGTCCCACCTCTATCTAGTGCCCAATCATCCACATAAAATTTGTCAATCCGTGTGTTGATAGGCATCCTTACTCTCCTGTTCGACCAAGAAAACAGAAGAGACTGTGGCTGAGTGTGAAAAGCATCATCATACCAAACATCTCTGCCACTGAGTTGAAAAAGGAAGGCATCCCATGCTGCTCTCTCCAAGGAGTGAATGCCACCTTCCCTACCCCCTCTTTTGTCTGAAGGCATCTCAACCATGTTGAAATCGCCCCCAATAATCCAAGAATCTGCAATATGTGAGGAGAGCAACTCCTTCCAAAGGAGGACACGATCCCCTCTCAAGTTGGGTGCATAAAGGTAAAGGAAGCCAACCTTACGCCCACCAATCATCAAAATAACCCATTGTGCTCTAGAGGGGACTATGACTCTGTGTCCAATGACCAAGGGGAGCATCGAAGAAGAGATAGAAATGCAAATGCCTCCGCTGGTGCCCAAGGCAGGTGAGCAAAAAGTTTGGCCTAAAAGAAGCTTACCTGACTTGGTACAATCTCTACCATCCAGCTTATGCTCTTAAATTGACTTGGTTGCTGAAGACCAAGTAACAGAAGAGGCACCTGTAGAGATTCAGGTGCTTACAGCTGAAGTCTCAAGCCTCTCCATTGAGGAGGAGGATGATGTTTGGGCCTTTTAGGCCCCCTTCTATCAGTGTGTTCCTATTGAGTCGATAAAGGTTCTCGGCCTTGAGTAGTCACTCTAAAATTATTGTATTTGGAGTCAATAAGGGTACTTTTGCCCTGGGTTGTCCCCCACAATCGAACATACCACACCCCACATGAAGAGAAGGACGTCGATTACCTTACATTGCATGACCTTTATTTGTTAGAGGCATATCTCCCCATGACTGAGGATCTTCACAAAACTATTTATGAGGTGGAAGGATTACCATACCATGGAATGCTCAAGCAAGTGCAAAAGGGTAAAAAGAAAATGGCGACTAGTGCTGCCTCCACAACTCAACCACTCCAAGAGGATGCACAAGCATCTTTTCCATAGTCTTGGTTAGAAGTGGCGGGGGACTTTCCTTCGGATGGTACTCTTGCACATGAAGGGTTGAACATGCACGGAACTCGTGGTACTCCAACATCTATACTGAGGATGATTCTTGACATGTAAAGGTTCCGAGATGGACAAGGCAACTTAGAGTCACTCTCAGTAAAGCAGAAGACAAGGGGAAACTTGCACACCTCTTCTCTCTCTACCTCCTGTCACCCTTTGTTCACCCTTTGTCATCCCTTTGTTCACACTGTCACCCCTTGGTCACCCCCTTGTCACTTCTTGGCCCAACCCCTGTCACCCCTTGTCACCCTTTTGTCAAAACCCCTTGGTCCATCCTTTATAACCGCTTGTTCACCCCTTGTCACACTCTTGTCTACTCCTTTTGGTCACCCCTTTGTTCACCCTGTGTCACCCTCTTGTTGAACCCTTATCACCCTTGGTCCACCCTCTATCAAGGCTTGGTCACACCCTTGTTCACCCTTTGTCACCCCTTGTTCACCCCTTGTTCACCCTCTTATCCACCCCTTATCACCCCTTGGTCACCCCCTTGTTCACCCCTTGTCACCCATTGGTCCACCCTTTGTCACCTTTGTTACCCCTTGGTCACCCTTGTTCACCCCTTAGTTCACCGTGTCACCCCTTGGTCCACCCCTTGTCACTGCTTATTCAGCCACCCCTTGGTCCACCCATCCCGTGTTCGCCCCCTTCTGACCCCTTGTTGACCCCTTGTCACCCCTTGGTCACCTCTTTGTTCACCCTCTGCCACCCCCTTGTTCAACCCTTGTCACCCCTTGGCCCACCCTCTGCCACCCCGGTGGCCCCCTTGTTCACCCTTGTTTGTCATCCCTTTGTCACCCCCTTGTTCAACCTTTTTCACCCCTTGTTCACCCCTTGTACCCCCTTGCTCACCCCCTTGTCCACCCCTTGTCACCCCCTTGGTCTAGCTCTGTCACCCCCTTTTCACCCCTTGTCACCCCTCGGTCCATCCTCTGTCACCCCTTGACCACCCTTTGTCACCCCTTGTTCATCCTTATCACCACCTTGTCACCTCCTATTCACCCCCTTGTCACCCCTTGGTCCACCCTTTTTTCACCCCTTGCTCACCCCTTGTCACCCCTTGGTCATCCCCCTTGGTACACCATGTGTCACCCTTATTCACCCCTTTTTTCACCATGTCACCCCTTGGTCCACCCTGTGTCACCCGTTGGGTAACCCCCTTGTCCACCCTTTGCCACCCCTTGGACACCTTTGTCACTCCCTCGTCCATCCCCCTCTACATACTTCTCTCTCTCTAGATTCCATTATACTTTTCTCTCTCTACTCTCTCTCTCTAAGTGGACTATACAAGGATAGCGCGAGGAGGAAATTCAACTTTTGCCACCTTCCCTCACTGCTTTTTCTGTCACCCCTCAACTCTCACCTCTGCTATTTTTAGCTTGCCCTTGCCAAAGTCAGCTCCCCCTCCACCCTCTTGATGACTCCTCTCTCTTATCACTCTGCAAGCCATTCCTTGCTACGCATCATCTCTACCTTGTTAGCTTTAGAGCTTTTCCAATCTCAAAGATTAACTAAGCATAAGATGAAGTAATTCACTCAAGACAAGACATAAAATACGAATTGCACTAATTTGACTATCAAGAGTGCATAATTGACTTGAGAACATCCAGCTGCTACTGCTCCCCGCTGCTCCTGCTGCCCTCCTTCCTGCTCCCCTCCTTGCTGCCCCCTCCCTCCCCTCCTTGCTTCTCCTCCCTCCCCTCCCCTCCCCTCCCCTCCTTGCTGCCCCCTCCCTCCCCTCCTCCCCCTCCTCCCCTCCCTCGCTGCTGCAGCCCCCCCTGTGCGCTGCCTCCTCCCCCGCGCTCTGCCTCTTCCCTCCCCTCCCTCCTACTTGCTGCTCCCCCCGCCTCCTCCCTCCCCTCCTTGCTTCTCCTCCCTCCCCTCCCCCCTACCCCCCGCCTCCCCCCCCGACTCCCCTCCCTCGCTGTTGTAACCCCCCCCACGCTGCTGCAGCCTCCCCCTGCACGCTGCCTCCTCCCCCGCGCGCTGCCTTCTCCCTCCCCTCCCCCCTACCTGCTGCTCCCCCCGCCTTCCCCTCTCCTCCACTCCTCCTCTCCTCTATCCCCCCCTCCTCTCCTCTTGCTGCCCCCCCTATTTGCTGACTCCTCCTCTACTCATCCTCTCTCTCCCTCCCCTTTTACTCCATACGCGAAGTCCCTCCCACCAGGACTCAAGAATGGCTAAGTTGATCTCGCTCATCCGCTGCCCTACCCTTCGCAGATGCGCTAGGGCATCAAGCCTCGCCTCTGCCTCCATGGGTAATCTGCTCCAACGGCCAAAGGACCCGACCGGACCACTTTCTCACTGTGCCCAACCAATGAGAGTCCGCTCTTCAACCATACACCCCTCATGATCTCTGATCTTTGATCTCTAGGTGCCACATAAGGGGCTAACGCTCAAACTCCTCTGTGCATCTGGGCGGAGCACGAACAGTCTCTACCAGACCCTGTGAAGGCTCCTCATCAAGGGTAAACCCTTCCCCGTAAGAGGGGCCTCTGAGAAGATCCATCTGTGTGAAGGCTGCCACTGTCCCCTAGTGCGTGGGGTGTTCCTTAGAAGCCCTCGCTATAAGAGGAACTTTCAAGGCTCTGCACCTGGGGTGAGGCCGCGAACAACCAACGTGCCCAAGAGGGCTCTGCTTTGCATCTCCAGATCAAGGATAGCCAAGCCTCCTAGTGCATGCAGCATGATCACCGTCTGCCAAGCTACCCTGGCTCTAGTGTTCCTCGTGCCGTTTGAACCTGCCCAAAGGAAGTTTCGAACCAATCGTCAGAGCTGCCTAATCCATCCTCTGTGAAAGCACGAGCAGGAGGCAATATACCAAGCCGTGGCAAGAAGGACCTGGTTTGCCACTAAGGCGCGCCCTACTAAAGAGAGTTTGGCGGAGCTCCAGTAGAGAAGCTTGTGCCTAACACTCTCAAGGACCGGGGCGATCTGCTGCTCTGCCCTAATGTCAATACCAACCTGGCATCCAAGGTATCTTGTTGTCTGATTCTGCGGTATCCATTTGAAGCCAAAGTCACTCCCCCACTCACGAATCTCCTCTATCTCCTCGAAGCCTATGAAGAAACCTATGGATTTTGTCCAGTTGATCCGTGCACCCGAGGCCTCACAGTAGATAGCTAGGGTGCCCCTGAGTCTCTCCAGACTCACTGTGGCGCCCTCAACATACAAGGCCGTGTCATCTGCAAACTCCGAGTCAAGCAGCTCCTCCTCATGTATATTTGGGAGCCTCAACCCTGTGAGGCCCACATCTGTGATCTCAAGTAATAGCCCAAATCCTCCGCCACAAACAAAGAAGAGGAAGGGAGCGAGTGGGCAGCCCTGGCGGATCGAGCGAGAGAGAGAAAAGGCCTCGCCTGTGTGTTCTCTGATAAGCATCTGACTAGAGATCCCCACATAAAGCGCATAAACTCCTCTGACCCATCTGTCTGAGAAACCCAATCTCCGCATAGTACCCTCCACGAAGGACCACTCCACCCTGTCGTAGGCCTTCTCAAAATCCAAGAGAAGGATGGCCAGTGGTTGTTCCTCCTCCCTGGACCAATCCACTGCCTCTCAGAACATGAAGATGTTGTCCAGGATGCTGCGCTCCTGGACAAACCCAGTCTGTGTGTCGTGAATGATGTCGGTAAGATGGGGTGGTAATTGCAAGCTCAACACCTTGGCGAGGATCTTGTATGCAGTATCAAGCAGGTTGATCGGCTATCTCCCTCTTTTGGGATCTAGTAAATCCAACCCCTTTCTCAAGGATTGAGGGAGGGAGCCTGTGTCAAATATCTCCTGGCAAGCTAAATAGAAAGGGGTGGAGATAATCTCCCGAAAGTTCCGGAAGAAGGCCAGAGTCAAGCCATCCTCACCCGGACACTTCTGGGTCGGGAGAGCCTTGAGGGCATCCTAGAGCTCCTCATCTGTGCAAGGATCCTTTAGCCTGCTGCATAAATCCTACAAGACTACTGTCGAAACATGATCCCAAGCTACATCCCGAGCCACAAGACCAACAAGGGTCATCCTCTCCGTCTAAAAGAGTTGGCTGTAAAAACTTGTGGTCAAGTCTAAAATCTCTTGCGGGTCAGTGTGCATGATGCCCTACGAATCACAGAGCAACTGTGTGCCTGGTCGATCGAGGCCTAGTGATCTGAAAAAATTGCTTCATCATCTTATCCCCCTGCTGCACCCACCGGGCCCGGGAGGAGTGATAGGAGAACTCAGCCTGCCGAATCTCCGTGTCCTGAAGCTCAAGGCGAGCGCTCTCGAACGTGTCGTTAAGCCACTGAGAACCTGGGTCTTGCTCCCTGAGCCGCTCTATGGAGGCGAGGTCTCTCCTCAAAGCTCGCTCGCGCTCCTGAAGAGTCCTCCTCCGCCTCAGGGCATGAGCTTGCAACTCCTCACTGCTCCTCTGAATCGCATAGGCCACCCACATAGCCCGGCCCTCGCACGGTGTCGTCTTTGACGGCTCCCAAATCCCTGCCATGACCTGTTGGAACTCCTCGTCCTGCAAGAGGTCCTATGGAATGCGGACCCCCTTCTGGGGGACACCTCGGCGCGGCTGATCTAAGTGAAGTACTACTGGAGAGTGGTCTGGCATTGTGGCACTTGCCAGAATCCCAATAGAGCTGCCTCTGTGCAGTGCCCAGTCCCCAACATAGAAACGGTCTAGTCTCTCAAGTAGTCCATCATGTCTCCTCTGTCTAAAGGAGAAGAGGAGGCTGCCAGGTGTCCTGCTGAAATCTGGCTCTCTCCACGGGTCTTTGCCACCGATCACGAAAATGAACTGCTCCTAGGTGCTACGCTCTGCTACTGGCATCTCAGAGAAGGAGGCGCCACCCTGCTTGTCTTTCCCAAACTTCAAGTTGTTGAAGTCCCCTCCAACAATCCAGTAGTCTACATCCAGAAGACTATGACAGATTGGGCAGTGTTGTCTGCACGCCGGGGCATACACATTCAAGATCCCAATCCTGGACTGTCGCGTCCGAACTCCCATCCAAACTGCCCTTCCTAGGATGAGCTCACCTTGATCGTCGACCTCTGTAGCCAAAGTCTATGAGACGGAGATGCAGACCCCTCCGCTCCGTCCTACTGTGGGGGGACCACTCCTCTGGACCCCTCCTTGGGAGAAGGTGGTGTCGTCGTCTGATGTTTGATGCTGAAAACATGTGCTCCTAGATCAAAAGGATGTCCACTATCCACCCTACCACTACCCTTTGTTGCAACTTTTGCCGAAGTATCAGGTGGTACTGGGGCTAGTTACGAGCACAGTCGTGGAGCCCGTGCACATTCCAACTCACTATGGTCCAACTCATGAGGACGGGGGTGCCGAGAACAAGGCTCTCCTATGGGTGGGTGCCTGTTCCAAAAAGACTACCTTGTGTGACTTCTCCAGGGGTTTGGAGGGCGAATAGTCCGTGTGCATGCGATGGCGTACTAGAGTGGATATGGCTCAATACTGATCTTCCGTGCCCACTTCATGATGAAGGACACTTCCACCCCAAACAGCTCCGCACACTTTTGGAGGGGCCAGTAGTATGCCTGCTCCACCTTTGCCTCTAGCGGGCAATCTAATAACTCCTACCGCCAAACCACACATCGGCTCCTCGTGCACAAAGCTCAGCTGAAAGTTCACTTCCACACCATGAGCGTGCCAAAGGTCCAATCCTTGTGGTCCCATCCACTCGTCCATCATGCATGAAATCGGATCTCCCATGATAGCATCAAACACCACTTCTCCAACCCTATGGAGGCAAACTGGAATCTCCAAGTGGAGTGTGTTTGAGAGCCCACTGCACTGATCAAACCCCCCTTCCGGGGCTACAGGACCATGAGCGTTGCCTCCAGTGGTAGGGGATATGAGTTTGGAATCTCTAGATAGTTCCAGAGTCCTAACCTCCAGAAGTCCCGTGGTAAGGGACGCCCAAGCTGGAGGTTGGGAGCTGCTGACCAGGAGGACGAGCCCCGTCCCTCGGGATCCCTTACTGGCTGCTGCGACGATGAGAGGGTATCATCTTACTCTTGCCTGTTGGCAAGGGTGTCGAGGCGGAAGAACTTGCTGCAAAGGTGGAGAGGGAGGCGGCGGGGGAAGTAGGGGAGGGGAGCAGGTGGTGAGAATGACCATCGTAGGAGTGGCTGAGGGGGGGGGAGGGGGCAGGGGAAACCCTAGAGGGGGGGGGGTTGTAACGGGTGGCCCGTTGACAAGGGACTGAACCTCAGTCCGCCCCTCTTTTATCCCCTTTGGACTCGACATCCTTACCTCTTTTGGGTCAAAGGGATGACCACCCTTGACATCCTTGGACCTAACCTAGGGGAGCAGCCCATGGTAAGGTGAACTCCCAACCTTAGCCTTGAGGGGGTTCAATTCAAACAGGAGGATTTTGAATTGATTGCCCCCCAAGGTAACTGTTGGAGAGAGGGTACCAAGGAGGAAATGAAGCCTTGAAGAAGGCGGCTGGACGTTGGAGCCAAAGAAAAACTCGCTCCAAAATACAAATATTCTCACACGCAGGATTCAGTTCAGAACAGAAGGTTTAGACCAGAGAATGGGACGACCAGAACTGAAGAGCATGCAGAGCTGAGAGCTCCTTGTAATCCTGAGAGAGAGAGTGTGAGAGCTTCTTCATCTTTTGAAAGCAATGTAATCTGCCCTGTGGCGTTTTGACCACAGGGCCTCCTTCCTTTTGAATGCCAAGAATCCTTTCTCCCTGGGCGTCTTTTTGGTGTACTTGAAATGAAGGTTGTTGAAGTGTATAGCTCGTATCCCCTCCCCTTCGTCGAGTTTGTCATCTGCAGGTGAAGACAAGAGCTGTCCTTCAAGCCAGGGCTTCCCCTTGGCTTGGGGAAGAAGCCCACGAAAGGGCGTGGCGAATGAAGAGCTGTGGAGGGCGTCGTGAGTGTCGCTAGCCTCGCTCAGGCAGTTCCGTCAGTGATACAGAGAGCAGTGCGGATCGGGTGCTAGACCATTTGCTTCCAGTTTTGGTGAGGGTCGAGACGCCCGCTTGAATATCTCCCTGGCAAAGCTGTAGGACGTGCGAGGCTCAGACCACCGAGAACCGGCTGTCTGAGTCCTCGCTCTCCCCCGACGGAAGCGGACGGAACTGCAGTTCCGTCGCGCTTCGGGCGGTAAGGCCTAGCCTAGGAGCTTAAGGGCTCCATACCTGGAGTCCTTTGGTATAACAAGGCGCTCCCTCGACGGGATCACAGAGCCGGCGCGGCGATATCAGCGGAGCCCCCGATCGTTCGCACTAGCCGGAGGGAGTTTTGGCACCTCGACGGAAGCCCGTCGACGGAGAGAGACGGAAGAGTCGGGAGAAGATCATACGGCCGATCGCAAGCCTCATCACCGACACCCTCGCGCCTGTGGAAGCTCCAGGAGCTAGAGAAGACGGACGACGTTTCAGTTGGCAGCTTCGACGTGTGCATGGAGACGACGAGCTCGCCATAGCTTGGAGGTCTAAAGCTGGTATATAACTATAGCATGGAATACTATAGTCAAGCAAGGCCACGGCCCCGGTGGCTAGCCGGGCCGTGATGTATCTCAAGCACTAGCCTACAGGTCACAAGTTCGATCACCGGTAGGGGGAGACAGCCGACGAGGGGGCCGACCCCCTTTTGCTATTCAACCGGGTACAGGATATATACCACGGGACCTAGTTGGTTACACCAATCGTGACTAGGTCCCCGTGGTTAGCTCGACGATAAGTGCCTCGTCCGTTATCTCCGAGATCCCGAGTTCGATCCCGTGTGCGCGGGTGCGCTATCTTTTGGGCGTGCTTGCGTAGAGTTTATAGAATAAAAAGAAGGAGGTGCGGCTGGTTACGTCAACCAAGTGGTTGGCGCCGTGGTCAGCGCGGCGGTTCCTCGAGCAGGTGGTTGTGGGTTCGAATCCGCTTGTCGACTGTGGAGAGGAAAACTTTGAGCGCGGGGAGAAGCAGGGACACGTTATAAGCTAGTGGGTGCCTTTAGTAAGCAATAGCAACGACCCGCCCTCTTGGTTAGCCCAACATAAAGTTCTGCATGTACTTACCTCCAAGTCATGCGTTCGAATCCCGGCGGTTGGCGCCTCTCTTTTTGGCAGTCCGGATAACTTTGGCGGCTCAGCCAAAGCAAGTTGGCGGTTCTGCTAACTTAGCTCCAGCTAAGTTTAGCTAGTCATAACTAGCCAATGAAGGAGTTTTGGAAAACTGACTTCACAGGCGCCTTCCCACTCTTGTATTGAGTTTCTGGAGCAAGTCTCGGGCACTAGTTGCGCTTCACGGAGATTCAGCAAGTGATTTGGGGAAAGAGAGGATCTCAGGACCGTAGCTCCCGGAAAGAGATCTATGCTCTTCTTTTGAGCATCTGAAGGAGCCAGGCAGGTTTGTGAAGGTGAAGGACATTCAGTCCAGCAGAGGTTCCAGCCAGCAAGTCAGTGGCAACTCCGAGAGACCAAGCGGATACTTTGGTGATCCCGGTAGGGGACCAAACCGGGGAGCAAAGGAAAGGAGAAAAAAGTGAAAAAAGTTAAAGGGAAACTTTGCCCTCGTGACAGTGGTATCAGAGCTGAAGGACTGAGCTGAGTCAGTCCCACCTAAAGGTATCAGCTTGATAGGAGTTGACAGTTTTCTCCCACAGGCAGTTCAGCTCATTTGAAGGTCACATTTCATGGATGATTCAAATGAAATAGTGGGTGCTGAGCCAAGCAATACCAGGAGCAGAACTAAACTCAAATTCCGTGAACACGAAGCGAGGCTTGAGGCCATAGAGCATGCTCTAACTGAGCTGCAGACCAGCCAGGGGCTGCTACAGCAACAACTCTCAGAAGCTAAGATAGAGCTTGCCCATGTGATGAGCAAGCTGATCAAGGATGATGGAGTTGGACCACTTGGGAAGCATCGGATCAAACTCAAGGAGCCCGAACCATACACGGGCGCACGGGAAGTCAAGGTATTGGAGAATTTTATATATGATATGCAGCAATACCTTTCCCTTGCCAAGATCACCGAGCCCCAAGAGCAAGTGCTCCATGCCTCAACCTATTTGGTGGATGATGCCAAGCTTTGGTGGAGGAATTACAAAGAAGATGAGAGAACCCACCGCAACACCTACACGATTTCCACGTGGGATGAGCTCTCACAAAGGCTGAGATTAGAGTTTCTACCCTCCGACATCGAATGGAGGCTTGGGATGCCTTGAACAGTCTCAAACACACCAGAACCCTGAGAGACTTCATCAAAGCTCACTCCTCTCTCATGCTACAAATCAAGGAGATGAGTGAGGCTGATCGGCTTTACTACTTCATCAAAAGGCTGAGGCCTTGGGCACATGATGAGCTCATGAGAGAGCATGTAAAGACCGTGGCGGAAGCATACGAGGTAGCGGACCGCCTCACCGATTGGCAAGAGAAGCAGCACGGTGGTGAGAGACAAGGTCAAGCCAAGTCCAAGCCTAGTGGACAAGGGATTACCCCATTCAAAAAGAAGAAGTTCAAGAGGTTTGGCTCTAAAAAGAAGAAGTACCGACCCCATGTGTGGAACCAAGCTTGCATTTAGCAGCTCGTACCATCCTCAGTCTGACGGACAAACTGAGAGGACCAACCAATTTGTGGAGGACTTTCTCAGACACTATGTTCAGGGAGACCAGACTGATTGGTATATGCATCTGGATGCAGCAGAATTCTGCTACAACAGCTGGCAGCATTCCTCTACGGGATTTTCCCCCTTCGAGTTAGCTTATGGGTATCAGCCATTAGCTCCGGGGGAAGCAGCTGTACTATCTACTGCAGGAGGAGTAGCTCCAGCAGGAGGAGCCTTCCACGAGGAGTGGATAACCAGGCTTAAAATTGCCTAGGAGCAGCTGGGTAAAGCTCAAGACAGGATGAAAAAGTTTGCAGACCGGAAGAGGAGGCATGTAGAGTACGAGGTTGGCGAGAAGGTCTACCTCAAACTGAACCCGGAGCAGTTCAGCATGCCAAAGGAGCTCACGGATCGTCTTGCGCGCAGGTACGACGGGCCATAGGAGATCCTGGAGAGGGTAGGCAAGTTGGCTTACCGTCTACGACTTCCTCCCCATCTACATATTCATCCCACCTTTCACGTCTCTATGTTGAAGGGTGCTCAAGAAGATGATGATCCAGACCGTGAGCAGAGGAATAGAGGTCCGGCTCTAGTGATGGATCGAGGAGAGGGTGAAGACCTTGAGAGCATCATGGCACACCGTGATAGACCGAATCAGTTCGGGCCTAACAGGTTGTACCATTGTCACTGGAAGGGGCAGCCTTCAAGTGAAGACTCATGGAGGACGGAACCTTCTCTATGGCGGTTCGTGGACATCATGCGCGGCTACAATGAATCACACCCCTTTCCAAAGAAGCGAGAGAGCAAGAGAAAGAGGGGGGGAATGTAACGGGTGGCCCGTTGACAAGGGACTGAACCTCAGTCCGCCCCTCTTTTATCCCCTTTGGACTCGACATCCTTACCTCTTTTGGGTCAAGGGGATGACCACCCTTGACATCCTTGGACCTAACCTAGGGGAGCATCCCATGGTAAGGTGAACTCCCAACCTTAGCCTTAAGGGGGCTCAATTCAAACGGGAGGATTTTGAATTAATTGGCCTCCAAGGTAACTGTTGGAGAGAGGGTACCAAGGAGGAAATGAAGCCTTGAAGAAGGCGGCTGGACGTTGGAGCCAAAGAAAAACTCCCTCCAAAATACAAATATTCTCACACGCAGGATTCAGTTTAGAACAGAAGGTTCAGACCAGAGAATGGGACGACCAGAACTGAAGAGCATGCAGAGCTGAGAGCTCCTTGTGTAATCCTGAGAGAGAGAGTGTGAGAGCTTCTTCATCTTTTGAAAGCAATGTAATCTGCCCTGTGGCGTTTTGACCACAGGGCCTCCTTCCTTTTGAATGCCAAGAATCCTTTCTCCCTGGGCGTCTTTTTGGTGTACTTGAAATGAAGGTTGTTGAAGTGTATAGCTCGTATCCCCTCCCCTTCGTCGAGTTTGTCATCTGCAGGTGAAGACAAGAGCTGTCCTTCAAGCCAGGGCTTCCCCTTGGCTTGGGGAAGAAGCCCACGAAAGGGCGTGGCGAATGAAGAGCTGTGGAGGGCGTCGTGAGTGTCGCTAGCCTCGCTCAGGCAGTTCCGTCAGTGATACAGAGAGCAGTGCGGATCGGGCGCTGGACCATTTGCTTCCAGTTTTGGTGAGGGTCGAGACGCCCGCTTGAATATCTCCCTGGCAAAGCTGTAGGACGTGCGAGGCTCAGACCACCGAGAACCGGCTGTCTGAGTCCTCGCTCTCCCCCGACGGAAGCGGACGGAACTGCAGTTCCGTCGCGCTTCGGGCGGTAAGGCCTAGCCTAGGAGCTTAAGGGCTCCATACCTGGAGTCCTTTGGTATAACAAGGCGCTCCCTCGACGGGATCACAGAGCCGGTGCGGTGATATCAGCGGAGCCCCCGATCGTTCGCACTAGCCGGACGGAGTTTTGGCACCTCGACGGAAGCCCGTCGACGGAGAGAGACGGAAGAGTCAGGAGAAGATCATACGGCCGATCGCAAGCCTCATCACCGACACCCTCGCGCCTGTGGAAGCTCCAGGAGCTAGAGAAGATGGACGACGTTTCAGTTGGCAGCTTCGACGTGTGCATGGAGACGACGAGCTCGCCATAGCTCGGAGGTCTAAAGCTGGTATATAACTATAGCATGGAATACTATAGTCAAGCAAGGCCACAGCCCCGGTGGCTAGCCGGGCCATGATGTATCTCAAGCACTAGCCTACAGGTCACAGGTTCGATCACCGGCAGGGGGAGACAGCCGACGAGGGGGCCGACCCCCTTTTGCTATTCAACCGGGTACAGGATATATACCACGGGACCTAGTTGGTTACACCAATCGTGACTAGGTCCCCGTGGTTAGCTCGACGATAAGTGCCTCGTCCGTTATCTCTGAGATCCCGAGTTCGATCCCGTGCGCGTGGGTGCGCTATCTTTTGGGCGTGCTTGCGCAGAGTTTATAGAATAAAAAGAAGGAGGTGCGGCTGGTTACGTCAACCAAGTGGTTGGCGCTGTGGTCAGCGCGGCGGTTCCTCGAGCAGGTGGTTGTGGGTTCGAATTCGCTTGTCGACTGTGGAGAGGAAAACTTTGAGCGCGGGGAGAAGCAGGGACACGTTATAAGCTAGTGGGTGCCTTTAGTAACCAATAGCAACGACCCGCCCTCTTGGTTAGCCCAACATAAAGTTCTGCGTGTACTTACCTCCAAGTCCTGCGTTCGAATCCCGGCGGTTGGCGCCTCTCTTTTTGGCAGTCCGGATAACTTTGGCGGCTCAGCCAAAGCAAGTTGGCGGTTCTGCTAACTTAGCTCCAGCTAAGTTTAGCTAGTCATAACTAGCCAGTGAAGGAGTTTTGGAGAACTGACTTCACAGGCGCCTTCCCACTCTTGTATTGAGTTTCTGGAGCAAGTCTCGGGCACTAGTTGCGCTTCACGGAGATTCAACAAGTGATTTGGGAAAAGAGAGGATCTCAGGACCGTAGCTCCCGGAAAGAGATCTATGCTCTTCTTTTGAGATCTGAAGGAGCCAGGCAGGTTTGTGAAGGTGAAGGACATTCAGTCCAGCAGAGGTTCCAGCCAGCAAGTCAGTGGCAACTTCGAGAGACCAAGCGGATACTTTGGTGATCCCAGGAGGGGACCAAACCGGGGAGCAAAGGAAAGGAGAAAAAAGTGAAAAAAGTTAAAGGGAAACTTTGCCCTCGTGACAGGGGGGGGGGGGGACTACAAAGGAAGAGGGGAAGGGATCTGAAGAGGGAGGGGGAGGGGGAGGAGGAGGGATAAGGACGACTGTAGGCCCCACGATCGCAGGCCCCCCTGCTGATCAGGCTCGCCGGGGTTATGGATCCGCTCCTCCACAGCCGCTGTCAGGCTAGCATCCGTGGCTTCTGCCATCATTGCATTTGGAGCTCCTGGGGCTCGCTGCTGATGCAAGGGTGAGTGCAGAGGCTGAACCTCCAAAACGGGAGGATCATATGGCTGAGCGGTGGCCCCTTTCGCTAGGGGAGGTAGCTCCTGCTGTTCCTCCTCAGGGGCCTCACGGTCAACCCAGTCCCTCTCTCTGCGTTTGGCCCTCTGCCTGCGGAGCCTGCGGGCCTGTTTGCTTGGTTTCTTTTTCTTTTTAACCTGGGTCCAGTCCCCATCTGAGGAGGTAACCCAGGGGGTCTGAGACTCTTGCTACTCCTGCCTAAGAGGGTGCTGGACTCGGGCCTGCTGACTCTGCTTGCTTTGTGGGGGCGGGGGGGGAGGCACTTGGCCATGGCCACGGGGGCAATCTCTGGCTAGGTGACCCATCATTTATCAACGAAGACACTGGCCTAGTAACCCAGAAATCTCCACTCGCTGGCGAAGTGTACCCCCTTTGAGGGTCTCTAGAAGAATCAACTCTGGGAGGGACTCTAGGCTCTCAACCACCAGTCTGATCCTGGGGACCCCGTCATCTGCTACCACCACTGCTGCGGACGAATCTGGCGGAGACTCAAGCATTGTGCTAAATGCTCAACCAATGGAGGGGAGGATGGCTCTGTACTCCTTTGGGAGCGAGGGGGAATGGACAATGCAGGAGGGCGGGGGTGAAGAAGGGGGATGAAAAGGAGAAGCGGAGAGGGCAAGACAGAGAAGCGGCGGTGGGGGGGGGGGGGGGGGGGGCGTTAAGAAGAGGGCGAAAGGGAGGTGGAGGGTGAAGGAAGCACGGGGGGGACGGAGAGGAGGCGGGAGGGGGCAACAAAGGAGGCGGGGGTGAAGGGGTGGGAGGGCAGTGAATAGAAGGCAGGGGAAGAGGGAGGTGGAGTTGGGAGGGGAGGGCAGGGCGGATGGCGGGAGGGCGAGCAGGCAGGGAGGTGGAGCAGAAGGCGGAAGGGGAAGAGGGATGGCAAGGAGGCAAAAGGGCATCGGGAGGAGGGACGGAGAGGAGACGGGGCGGAGCGGCGGCCGGGCGGAGGGTCAAGGTGGGGCAGAGGACAAGGAGGATGCCAGGGGCGGAGAGGAGGCGGAGGCTGAGGTGAGGCAGAGGGGAGGCTAGGGGCGGGATGGCGATGGCGGGCAGCCTTTATCTCTGAGTTGAAGCTTCATTTTTTAGTTTATATATATAGATTATCACTAATGTGACTTGAAATCTATGGTTTCTAGCTACAAACTTTGATGTAATTCTTTTATAGCCAAATAGGTTTGAGCAATGAATAACATCTATGTAAAAACATTTAAAGACATTGAGATAGACTGAACACAACAATAAGCCTAATTAAATTTCTCATGTTGTAACAACAAATCTTTAATTATATTTTTATTAATCTGCATACTTTTAATTTAGTCTACCATTACTTCCAAGACCTCAGGAGCTGAAAGTGTTGAAAAGCATGCAACCAAAAGAGGAGGCTTTGGAATCACGACATACTGCAAAACTAATGGAGGTTACAGAACTCTCTGTGAGTGTCTTTAGAGAAGACTTAATTTGTTGCCTTATCTCTCTTTTTTGCAGGGTACTATAGGAAGTTCTATATCTCTAATTGTTGAATTAAGAAGTTTTTCATTGTCTTTGAATTGAGTGCAAACTGGGAGGCACCTTTAATATAGCATTGGGCCCCTGATTTCAGGGAAAAGTGGTGGAGCAAGATAAAATTCTTGAGCAGAAGAAACGAGAAGTTGCTGCCCTCAATGAAAAGAAGAGACAGGTAATTGTATATATATTTTTAAAGTGCAAGAAACTAGTTGCAATGTGTACGAAGCACTTGACCCATATCGAAGTTCAAATATTTCATCCTTGATAACTGGTTTCTGAAAAATATAAACATATTATTTTTCAAGAGAGAAATGTAAAATAGTGTGAGAGTTACCGAGAGAAAATACTAGTTTTATTATAAAAAGGATATCACATTTGGTGAGCGTCTAAAAAATCACAGTCAAGCCTGAGAAATCAGGAGGAGCAATGAATAACTACATGTGGTTGAAAAGCCAAAATAAGTCAAAGCCTTGAGCTACTTCAATAACATCCAACGAGGCAAAGTCTGGTCCCTCTTATGCCGTAATTAGTGATTAGAAAGGACTTGTCGCAATCCTGCACAATAAGGAAGCCATTGCTCTGAGCATCTATCAAACTAGCCCTGTAGGTTGTGCATGTTTTCCACCTGAATCTGTGATAGTCCCTATATCCTTATTCTTTTTTCTTTTTTTTAAAAAAGAGACTTCTATTAAGTAAGAAAGAAACTCGCTAGAGCTCTAAGCGAAAATACAACATCATGAAATCATGAGGATAAATAAAACCCCCTTAAAGTGAGGTGGAAAACAACTAAGGCTGAGGCTGAAAGTGCCACCCCTCTATACTCATCCATATGGCCATCAAAGTATGTACGGTGTCTGTCCAGATACTAGCCAAAGTGTGTGAGGGATGAACCTGAGTACCCTCCATAGCCTCTGTACATCTGGCCCTCCAGATATGCCAGGATGCTATGCTCGCTAAAATCTCCCAAGAAGTATCCACCGAGGCATGTACATCTGTAAAAGGAAGGTGTGGTACCACATCCAACGAACAGGACTCAATCTGATGACTCAATCTGATGACGTCAAACCAAAATGGCCCGAGAGGAGTCAAGTCTCTCATAGAATACCTGAGGCCCTGTAAGAGAAAGCCAAGCCACTGAGCCCCATGTCATAAAGAATGGGGAGTGGGCAAAGTGACTAAAAATCTTGGCTATCCCCATCCAAATCATCCTTGCCTGTCTGCAGTCCCATAAACATTGGTGAATAGTCTCCGAAGCAGAGAGGCAACGAGGGCAAGTAGGGTCGGCTCCAAACCTGGATCTCCAAAGGTTCATTGCAATCCCACCATGGATAGAAAGCCAAAAGAAAAGAGTGATCTTTCTATTCCTGTGGGATTTCCAGAGTCTCCTCCAGAAGCACCTCTGCAGACCAGGAAACCTAATGAACAGTGATGTGACCTGACTGTCCTTCTCGACCGGATCGAAGCCCAAGGTGTAGGGCAAAAGAAAAACCCTCCTCGAACCCAAAGCCAGGGGATTAGCTTTGAGAACAAGGGCTGTGGACTCGTGGGAGTCGAAAATCACTTGGAAGAATCCACGTCCGAGAAGTCGAATATCCCTGAGGTGTGGGGCGAGATCTCCTGGTAACACTGCCACATCCAGTCTCTAGCCTATGATCTGGAAGGATGTGACCCAAAGATGTGGTCGAAAAGTGATGTGGAGCCCTCTAATTCCACATCTTTCTTGAGCTGCTGCAACTCGTCTTCTAAAAAAATGACGGTTCTCGCGGCCGGTGGAAGTGGACGGAGATTGGCTGAATGGGGATCCATTTGCCAATCGAAGTGAAAAGGCCGATTCCAACACTGTTAAAGCTCCGTTTGTGAAACTACTGCCCAGGACGCCCTAAAACGGGCGTAGGAAGGAGGAGAAAGGAGAGGGTAGGAGAGAGAGGATAGAAGGGAGAGGGCTGATGGGGAAGGAGAGGGTAGGCAACGGAGAGGAAAAGAGGGGGGTTAGGAGGGAGGGAGGGGGCGGGGGCTAGGAGGGAGGAAGGGGGCTGAAGGTGGGGAGGGAGAAGGTGGGCGGGGGAGAGGAAGGGAGGGGGCAGGTTAGGAAGGGAGGGGGCACGGGGTTAGAGGAAGGGTGGGGGAAGGGGCGGGGGAGGGAGGGGGCAAGGGAGGGGAAAGAGGGCGCGGGGAGGAAAGGGGGGGGGGCGGTGGAGGAGAAGGGGGCGGGGGGGGCAGCGGGGGGGGATAGGAAGGGCACATGTATGCAATCACCTCCTATCACATGTATGCATTGTGCACATTGTAAGTTTCTGACAACTATTCCTCTAGAGAAAGACAAGAAAGAAAGAAAGGAAAGTCTATTACTCTCTGATATTTTTGATTGCCAGCTCAATATAGAGTAGATGATCAAAAAGCACCGCCACATTTTCAATGATGTGGTCCAGTTCATGGAAGAAACTATTCGGACACACACTGTTCGGATTGGCATTGATTGAAGTGCATGGGTGCCTTGTGACCTACTGTTTGATTGTTGCTGCAAGGATCCATCATTAAACATAGGATGAAAAAGTTTTGCAAAGAGATGTCCAACAATCATTTTCTACAATTATTAGACACGGAAATAGAAGAGCTACATTTGTGAAACTATGGCAAACGGTACTTGTCATGGCAGATGGCTTACTACCTTGTTTTGCTTGCGATGGAGGACCCCGACCTTCCACAGTTTGTTCAAAGCGCCAACACTATTATCTCTTTAAAAAGTTCCTGATGCCAAAGAGATAATGGATGTTAGCAATGAGAAGAGATTGGCCATTCAATTGTATGAAGAATCAGCTCAACAACATGCACAATTATAAGAAAACCATATAGTACATCTGCTTAGGGAGGGCACATGGCAGCTCCCAAGGAGTCCAAAAAAGTAACTCTAGTTATTTAGAGTCCCTACATGATAGTCTGAAAAAATAATCAGCCGTACATCAGTTTAAGGCTGAGAGTCTTTCAATTTGGATTTAAACTCTCTAATGATTGCTATGCCTTCATGATATACTGCCCATTTTCCGTCCTTCCTAGCAGCCTTGACCTTGGCTAATTCGGTTGCCTTGTTCTTCAATTGAGCTCGTGTGATAGTTCCTCAACAATCCATATCTTGGTCCCTTTGGATTGTTAGAGAAGCTTGACACGTAGATCTTGTGAGTTAAGCATAAGAATTGCATGGCCTTTAGAGTGTAGGGGGGTTGCTAGCTTCATCTTCATCATCAAGGTCCTCGTCCTTGTCCACCGTCCAATCAATACTAGGCATGGCGCTTTGACATGTGCTAGAGTATCACTAAAAGAGTCCTCATCTCTGTACCATCCTTTAGTGAGTCCCCAATTCTGATCTTCAAAGCATTATCACGTCTAGCTGCATGTTCATTCATTTCTTCCTAGATGTCAGCTTTATTTAACTTTGCATCAAACTCTACAGTTATTTCCTTTTTGACAGCTTGTACTTCAGTATGAACTAGATATTTAACCGTAGACTAACTGAGGGGTAGGATGGGAAGCCTTGCAAGACTTTACAACCTCCTCAATTACTGCTTGCTTGCCAGGTGCTTCCGCTAGTTGCATCTTTAAATCTCTCACCTCTTTTTTTAGATAATAAATATGTTCATGGTGTCCAATGATGGGCTGGTTCATTCCTTCTCATAGGTATGTGTGTGCATATGGAGAGGGTGTCATAGCTGCAATTGTGGCATATCAAAGCCTATTGGCTGAAGCTGTTGGGGTGGAAGGAGCTTCAACGAGAGGAATTGATAGGGGTCGAGGTCAAAGTTCGTAAATGAAAGGTATCGCTGCTGCAGATACAAGACGAGCATTATCAGGGCTTTTCCTTCTTTTCCCATGAAAATGACTTCTATTAAGTATACAAGAGAAGATTTCTCAAGGCAAGATTGCACCATGTGTAGCATGAGAAAGTTGGAAAAGGTCAATCCCTACTCGTTGAGGGGTAACTCTGTTATACCGAGATCATGCAGGACCAGCTATGTCTAGCACTTAGTGAGGGGATGACACAAGTCAAGGGATGACATGGTCACAAGGATGACACAAGTCATGGCGATGACAACATGGTCACAAGATGACACAAGTACATGGTCACTAGATGGCATAGTCACATGGGGACATAGTCATCAGGAGGACATATCACCTAAGCACATGGTCATGCGCGTCAAGGGTCCTCATGTCACGCAATCATGCTCTGCCAACCTCTGCAGACCTGACTCATTGGTGGCATATATGTTCATTTGGCGGTGCCTTGTGTCAGGTGTCAGATACAAGGTGGAGATACAGGGTGGCTGCAGGCGGTGCACACGGAGTAGTTACAACACTGACTCGGCGCAAGCTAGCCATTGCAGGAGACATGAAGAGACTCAGCGGCGTGATGGCTAAGGAGGAGGGGACAGCCAATAGGAGAGAGGGAGGGGATTTCCCATCTGGAAGGCGAGGGTGAAGAGGGGAGATGAGGGGGATGCGGAGGCATTCATCATTTTACGGGGATTGAGAGTGAGGAGAGTGGCTAGAGCTACGAGCTCGCCTGTTGCATTGTTGTGGATGAGTGATCTCTGATCTCTGTTCAGAGAGACTAGTGTATGAGGATCTCTTCCTTCTATGATACGCACTTGTTCATGTTGTGTTCTTGTTTACCGCTTTCTCCGTTATCTGTTATTAGCGTTGTTCCTTCTTATCTCCTTTCTCGATTTGTTCTTTCTGTTCTAGTACTCAGCAGTACTCAGCACTCCGTAGCATCTTCGACTAGTGTTGTGTCATAGGTTCACGCATCACGCAGTGTATTGCAACTGAGGTAGAGTTGTGTCATAGGTTTACGCATCACCCACTTCATGCTCCTCACATCAGTGGCCTTAGGACATGTAGGGTCAGCCCCCGAACCTGGATCTCCACCGGTTCATTGCAAGCCCTCCATGAATAGTAAGCTAGATGAATAACGTGATTTTCCTATTCCTGAGGGATTTCCAAAGTCTCCTCCAAAAGTTTTTCTGCATATCTACAAAAATCTGAAAAGTATCCCAATGAGGAGCTCTAGACGGCGGCCTCCGGCCTCTACAACTGACCCGGAATCTCCTGGCATTCCTAACCGTGTAACGAAAGAAGGGGATGCTCTTCTCTCGGTGCCCTGCAGGTATCCACTCCCATTCCCCTAGATCCCACTGCAAGGATCTAATAGGGGAACCTCCATACAACCAAAGCCTCCAAGATCCAATAGCCAAGAGAATGGGGTCTGGATCAAGATACCACTGTGAGTCTCTACCCATCTCCATGTATCCTACAATACTGACAGGCTGAAAAGGAGCCTCTAAAATAATGTCCTTTGAAGATCTGTGGAGTCTGCCTCCTGCATGAACCTGAAAGACAAGGGTATCCTCATGTGCATCCTGCAAGGCTATAACCTGCAGAGGGATACATGTCCTCGAAAAAAGCCCCAACCAGGTGGACTCAGAAATAGGCAAAATGGTATGTATCCATCCACTCCACTGGTATGGCTGCATCTATCTGTTGCATCCTGGCTGCACTTCCTTTGAGGTGACTAACTGAATGAGCTCTTTGATCCTCTCAAAGCATCCTGAAAGCTTTCCAAGCACCCACCGTGGATGCAGGTCCCAACTCCCATCTACACCACAGCATATAATGTGACATGCCCAATGATATGCCATGCTCATCTAGTATGCAATCATTCCACATGACGGGCTGCTTGTCAATTTCTTCATGAGAGGAGGGCCTAGGTGGCGTCCCACATCGCCGCCGTAGACAGCTGATCCGGGATCAGCTTCATCCAGGTGTTACTGGGGGTTCCATTGATATCTTATTTATTCAAGAGCACAAACTGGATTCTAGAGATTGTGCCAAGTCAGGCAAGTTGCTTTCTGGCCATACTTTTTGGTCGCGTGCCTTGGGCACCAGGGGGGGCATTTCTATTTTAGTTTCGCAGTCGGTTCTCCCCTTAGTTGTTCGACACGGAGTCATTATTCCCTCTAGAGCTCATTGGATTATTCTTTTGATTGGAGGGCGTAAGGTTGGTTTCCTTAACCTGTATGCCTCCAACATTAGAGGGGAACGTGTCCTTATGTGGAAGGATTTGCTCTCCTGGGCCCCCATTGCGGATTCATGGGTGATTGGAGGTGACTTTAACATGGTTGAGTTACCGTCAAACCAAAAAGGGGGTAGAGAAGGAGGACTTCACTCTTTGGAGAGAGCAGCTTGGGATGCCTTCCTTTTTCACTTCTATGGCAGAGATACTTGGTTGGACGATGCCTTTCTTATTCAGCCTCAGCCCCTCCTATTCTCTTGGTCGAACAGGAGGCAGCAGATGCCTATTCATGCACGCATTGACAGATTCTATGTAGATGATTGGGCACTAGACAGAGGTGGATCGGTATGCATTGCTGCTGGGGTTTCCACTTCAAACTACTTTCCTGTTGTGGTGGCTATCTTAGAGCCTCACTTGAGAGGCCGGTCTGCCAGCATCAGGATTCCAGATGCCTTGTACACAGAGGAGGACCTTACAGAGGCAGCCCTGCACATATGGGTTTCTCATGTCCAGGGTGGGTAGCCATCTCCATCACATGTAGCTGCTGCCCTTTCTGGTATTAGCGACTTCTACCTCTCAGTTGCTTGTACCAGGAGACGAGATATTCTCAAACGTGAGATTGGTGTTCGCCAGCAGTTGGCAGCTTTGCAGAGGGAAGAGCAGAAACGGCCTTCAGATGCTTGGATTCAGGAGCGCCTTGCTGCAGCAAGGGCTCATCAGCAGATATTGCTTGATCAGAAAGCAGAGTATGCCTTCCATGCACGGGAGTCCTTCTGGATTCAGATGGGTGGTAGAGTCAATAAACACTTTTTCTCTACTCTTGGCCCTAGACATAGTAGAGAGAGTGTATCCCAGCTTATTGACTCACATGGGGTTTTACAGATAGAGCCTGATGATGTCTTACGCATAGCTTCAGATTTTTATGCCACCCTTCTTACTACTGATCCTGAGACACATGATAGAGAGGATGCTAGACAGGCTATTTGGTAGAGCATCCCTTTGTTGGTGAATCCGGGTATGCATAATTTGCTCGATGCACCTTTCACCAACACAGAGTTCAGGACTGCACTTTCAGCCCTTCACAAGGGCAAGTGCCCAGGTTCGGATGGCCTCACCCCTTCTTTTTTCATTGCATTTTGGGATATGATTGGAGACTACATTACTTCAGCCCTGCAGGCCATTTGGGACTCTGGCGAGATGCCTGGGTTGCTTAGAGAGGGTCTCATCCACCTTATCCCGAAAGGAGGTTGCAGAAATTTAGTGTCCCAGTGGAGGCCTATCACACTTCTGGGGACTTGTTACAAGATTCTAGCCAAGGCAATCAGCCTCCGATTGCAGCCCCTTCTCCCTGATCTTATTCATGACACTCAGACGGATTTGTGCATGGCAGAAGCATTTTTGATAACATTTTCTCTTTCTGGGAAGCTTCAGAGTGGGCCATGCAGAGTGGCCAGAATCTAGCCATTCTACTTTTGGATTTTGAGAAAGCTTATGACAGAGTAGATTGGGGTTTTTTGGAGGGCACCCTTCTACGCTTTGGCTTTACTGATGCTTGGATCATAGGTGTTTCCTCTATGTACAGATCAGCCCACAGCCAGGTACTTATTGGTGGGGTAAGGGGTGAGAGATTTCAGATTTCGACCGTCAGGGATGCCCCCTTGCTCCTTTCGTTTTTTTGTTCGTGGCCGAAGCTATGAGTATCTACATTAGATCTCAAGCTGACATCTTTGGGCTGAGACTTCCCATCAGAAGGGAAGAGGAGCTACTTGACAGTGAGTTGGCAAATGACACAGTAGTTTACTTGGATGCCACTCCACAGATGCTCACTTCTTTCAGAACAACATTGGATTTATTTTGCTTGGCGGCAGGGGCGCAGATAAATTGGCATAAATCCAATGGCTTTTGGATCAGTGATGAGGACACTCCAGTTTGGGGGCTTGACATAGGATTCACTTGGGTTCAGAGGGGTGTGCCTATCAGGTATTTGGGCTGCCAGGTCGGCTTGGATATTTCTTCCACGCAGCAGTTTGCTCCCGTTTTGGAGAGCATCAGGAGGAAGCTTCTTTTTTGGACCTCAGCCAAGTTGGATCTTGCCTCTAGAGTTGTGGTGGTTAACCAGGTCCTCTTGGCCACGGCCTGGTTTGTTTGTTCATGCTGGTGCCGTTCTAGGGACTGCATCATTCAGCTCAGAAGACCGATCAGAAATTTTCTTTGGAGTGGGCTTGATGGCACAGCAGATGCCTTAGCCAGGGTGGCTTGGGAGACCCTCATCCTCCCTACATAGGAAGGGGGTCTCAATATTATTGATCCAGATTTACAGTGCACAGCTTTACTTTGCAAGATGGTGGTGCGAGGACTTATGCCAGGGCAGGAACCGTGGAAGGACTTTCTTATTAGTAGCATACAGAGGTGCATATCTTCTTCAGGAGGAGACTGGATGAGTAGTGTTAGGTGGATCTTCACCACAGCACACCTCAGATCACTTTCGTCCCCTCTCATGGTGCCATTCTGAAAGCTTGGGCCAGTTTCAGAAGCACTCTTCAAAGGATTCCTCCTTCCTCTCGTGAAGAGATTGATAGGCAACCCATCATGTGGAATGACAATATTTTAGATGATCATGGCAGACCACTGGGTGTCTCACTCTACATGCAGTGGTCCAGGTGGGAGAGGGGACCTGCATCATCTATGGGGTCTTGGAAAGCTTTCCGCAGGCTTCCAGAGGAGACCAAATCAAGGTTGACAGGACATCTCAGAGGGAGTGCAGGGAGGATCTTGTAGATTGAGGCAGCCCTTCCAGAGGTTTGGGTAGACATAGATGATATGCCACTCACTTCCTCCACTTGGGCAGGTACTTTTATGAGAGGCGGTGTTCCACTTCAGGTTTTGGCCTTTCGAGATGCACAGGAGGATGCTTTAGTTTTTAGTGTCTAGGATGGTGGCAGATTGCTCAGGTCCACAGAGGACATCTTGCTTGAGTCTGCTTTTCAGCTTATCAGGGTTGTAGGTCTTTTGGTGCAGGGATCAGATTCAGAGTGGTTCCTAGACCCAGACCCCCGGCTACTCTCCACAGGGTCTTGGAGGCTTTTGCTCTATGGGGGAGTTCCCATCAGGTATTTGCAGTGGGACCCAGAGAGTGGGAGTGGATTGACGCAGGGCATCGAGAGAAGAGCATCCCCTTCTTTCGTTACACGGTCAGTAATGCCAGGAGATTTCAGCTCAGTAGTAGAGGTTGGAGACCTACCAGAGTTCCTCATTGGGAGACATTTGATATCACTACGGATCTGCAAAGGTGCTTCTAGAGGAGACTCTGGAAATCCCACAGGAATAGAAAGATCACTATCTTCTTTTGGCTCTCTATCCATGGTGGGATTGCACTGAACCTTTGGAGGTCCAGGTTCGGAGCCGACCCTAATTGCCCTCGCTGCCTCTCTGCTTTGGAGACTATTCAGCATTGCTTATGGGATTGCAGATAGGCTGTTAAGATACGTATCTCCTCGAGGACTTCTCCGACTTTCGTTCCACCCGACCACAGATTCCCGTAAGCTCCCTCTTTCCCTCCTTTTACTTACCATGTGGAGCAGTCTACTTGGATGCCACTCCACAGATGCTCACTTCTTTCAGGACAGCATTGGATTTATTTTGCTTGGCGGCAGGGGCACAGATAAATTGGCATAAATCCAAGGGATTTTGGATCAGTGATGAGGACACTCTAGTTTGGGGGCTTGACATAGGATTTACCTGGGTTCAGAGGGGTGTGCCTATCAGGTATTTGGGCTGCCAGGTCGGCTTGGATATTTCTTCCACGCAGCAGTTTGCTCCCGTATTGGAGAGCATCAGAAGGAAGCTTCTTTTTTGGAGCTCAGCCAAGCTGGATCTTGCCTCTAGAGTTGTGGTGGTCAACCAGGTCCTCTT
Source organism: Dipteris shenzhenensis (assembly GCF_047967505.1). Taxonomy (NCBI): domain Eukaryota; kingdom Viridiplantae; phylum Streptophyta; class Polypodiopsida; order Gleicheniales; family Dipteridaceae; genus Dipteris; species Dipteris shenzhenensis. The sequence continues at coordinate 48,918,348 of NC_141599.1, read as the reverse complement.
GGCCACGGCCTGGTTTGTTTGTTCATGCTGGTGCCGTTCTAGGGACTGCATCATTTTGCTCAGGAGACCGATCAGAAACTTTCTTTGGAGTGGGCTGGATGGCACAACATATGCCTTAGCTAGGGTGGCTTGGGAGACCCTCATCCTCCCTACACAGAAAGGGGGTCTGAATAATATTTATCCAAATTTACAGTGCAGAGCTTTACTATGCAAGATGGTGGTGTGGGGACTTATGCCAGGGCAGGAACCGTGGAAGGACTTTCTTATTAGCAGCATACAGAGGTGCACACTTTCTTCAGGAGGAGACTGGATGAGCACTATTAGGTGGATCTTCACCACAGCACACCTCAGATCACCTTCGTCCCCTCTCACGGATGCATTTTTGAAAGCTTGGGCCAGTTTCAGGAGCACTCTTCGGAGGATTCCTCCTTCCTCTCGTGAAGAGATTGATAGGCAACCCATCATGTGGATCATGGCAGACCACTGGGTGCCTCACTCTACATGCAGTGGTCTAGGTGGGAGAGTGGACCTGCATCATCTATGGGGTCTTGGAAAGCTTTCCACAGGCTTCCAGAGGAGACCAAATCAAGGTTGACAGGACATCTTAGAGGGAGTGCAGGGAGGATCTTGCAGATTGAGGCAGCCCTTCTAGAGGTTTGGGTAGACACAGAAGATATGCCACTCACTTGCTCCACTTGGGCAGGTACTTTTACGAGAGGCGGTGTTCCACTTCAGGTTTTGGCCTTTCGAGATGCACAGGAGGATGCTTTAGTTTTTAGTGTCCAGGATGGTGGCAGATTGCTCAGGTCCACAAAGGACATCTTGCTTGAGTCTGCTTTTCAGCCTATCAAGGTTGTAGGTCTTTTGGTGCAGGGATCAGATTCAGAGTGGTTCCTAGACCCAGACCCCCAGCTACTCTCCACCGGGTCTTGGAGGCTCTGGCTCTATGGGGGAGTTCCCATCAGGTATTTGCAGTGGGACCCCGGAGAGTGGGAGTGGATTGACGCAGGGCATCGAGAGAAGAGCATCCCCATCTTTTGTTACACGGTCAATAATGCCAAGAGATTTCAGCTCAGTAGTAGAGGTTGGAGACCTTCCAGAGTTCCTCATTGGGAGACATTTGATATCATTGCAGATCTGCACAGGTGCTTCTGGAGGAGACTTTGGAAATCCCACAGGAATAGAAAGATCACTATCTTCTTTTGGCTCTCTATCCATGGTGGGATTGCAGTGAACCTTTGGAGATCCAGGTTCGGAGCCGACCCTACTTGCCCTCGCTGCCTCTCTGCTTCGGAGACAATTCAGCATTGCTTATGGGATTGCAGACAGGCGAGGATGATTTGGATGGGGGTAGCCAGGATTTTCAGTCACTTTGCCCACTCCCCATTCTTTATGACATGGGGCTCAGTGGCTTGGCTTTCTCTTACAGGGCCTCAGGTATTCTATGAGAGATTTGACTCCTCTCGGGCCATTTCGGTTCGATGTCATCAGATTGAGTCCTGTTCGTTGGATGTGGTACCACACCTTCCTTTTGCAGCTGTACATGCCTCTGTGGATACTTCTTGGGAGATTCTAGCGAGCATAGCATCCTGGCATATCTGGAGAGCCAGATGCACAGAGGCTTTGGAGGGTACTCAGGTTCATCCCTCGCACACATTGGCTAGTATCTGGACAGACACCGTACATACTTTGATGGCCGTATGGACGAATATGCAGGGAGACTCCCGTGCAGCCTCAGCTAGGAGGGCTTCTTTCTTCAGGGAATGGAAGGATTTTCTTTTCTTCTCTGAGACTACTATAGGGTTGAGGTGGCACTTTCAGACTAAGCCTTGGTTGTTTTCCACCTCACTCTGAGGGGGTTTTTATTTATCCTCATGATTTCATGATGTATTCCGCTTTGAGCTTGCTCTCGCGGGTTTTTTCTCTTACTTAATAGAAGTCTCTTTCTTGGAAAAAAAAAAAACATGGCCGTGTCATCTACCAGCTCACTGTCCAGCAACTCCTCTTCCTATCTGAACGGAAGTCTCAGCCCAAAGATATCAGCTTGAGCTCTAATATAGAGGCTCATAGCTTCAGCCACAAATAAGAATAGAAAGGGGGCTAGAGGGCATCCCTGTCGGACGGCGGATCTGGATATCTGAAACTTGTCTCCCCTGGCATTACCAATGATACGTGGCTATGGGCTGACCTGTAAAGAGCATAAACCCCTCTAATCCACAAATCTAAAATCCAAAGCGAAGAAGGGCTCCCTGTAGAAAACCCCAATCTACCCTGTCATATGCTTTTTCGAAATCCAGGAGTAGAATTGCTAGTCTATGGCCCTCATGCATAGCCCACTCAGAAGCCTCCCAAAATGAGAATATGTTATAAAAAATGCTTCTGCCATGGACAAAGCCTGTCTGTGTGTCATGTATAAGATCTGGCAAGATGGGCTACAATCACAGGCTGATGGCTTCCGCCAAGATCTTATACAAAGTGATGAGCCCTTGCTGCACCAAGGCGCTCTTGAATCTAAGCATCTGTAGGCTGTTTCTGCTCTTATCTCTGAAGAGCTGCCAACTACTGTCGAATGGCAATCTCTCTCCTATGAATCTCATCTCTCCTAATACTAGCAACAGAATGATAAAAGTTGCTAATGTCAGTGAGGGCTGCAGCCACATCTGACAGGGACGATTGCCCACCCTGTAGGTGAGAAACCCAAATCCGTAGCAATGCCTCTGTGAGGCCCTTCTCTGCATAGAAGGCATCTCGTATCTTGATACTGGCAGAGCGGCCTCTCACCCGAGGCTCTGAAACCACCAAAACAATCGGAAAATGATCTGAGGTGGACACCCCAGCGTTGATGCATACTATCCCACCTCAGTCTAGTGCCCAATCATCCACATAAAATCTGTCAATCCGTGTGTTGATAGGCATCCTTACTCTCCTGTACGACCAAGAAAACAAAAGAGACTGTGGCTGAGTGTGAAAAGCATCATCATACCAAACATCTCTGCCACTGAACTGAAAAAGGAAGGCATCCCATGCTGCTCTCTCCAGGGAGTGAATGCCACCTTCCCTACCCCCTCTTTTGTCTGAAGGCATCTCAACCATGTTGAAATCACCCCCAATAATCCAAGAATCTGCAATATGTGACCAAGAGAGCAACTCCTTCCAAAGGAGGACACGATCCCCTCTCAAGTAGGGTGCATAAAGGTTAAGAAAGCCAACCTTACGCCCACCAATCATCAAAATAACCCACTGTGCTCTAGAGGGGACTATGACTTCGTGTCCAATGACCAAGGGGAGCATCGAAGAAGAGATAGAAATGCAAATGTGCCCAAGGCAGGTGTGGCTAGAAGGAAGCTTACCTGACTTGGCACAATCTCTACCATCCAGCTTATGCTCTTGGAGCATAAGGATATCAATGGGGCCACCCCTGGATGGAGTTGGTTATGAATCAGCTGCCTACGGCGGCGATGAGGTATACCACCGAGGCCCTAAACGTCCCAACTAACGATCCTCATCGACGGGAGGAGGAGGCCGGGTGAAAGGCCCTACCCGACCTGGTGTTGGAGAAAATCCTCTCCTGTGAAAGAGTCCTCCTGTCAACCAGAGGGAAGTCAACTAGTGAAAGAAAACCCACTCCAGCAAAGGGGGAAGCCCTATCCAATGGAATCTCAATAACCGGCTTCCCCAGGGTAGAGGGTACAAACTCCTGTGTCTCAAACTCTACCAGTATTGCAAAAGAGTTCCTGTAGGAGGGAACTGGCATAGGAGTGCGAAGAATCCCTATAGCCGAGGGAGAAGAAGAAAAAATCCCCTTACCTCTACCAAGAGGTGAAGTGTGACAGAGGGAGGAGGCTGATCAGGAACATCAGTGATAGAACCTGAAGAAATGGGTTGCCCCTCCTGATGAGCAAGTGGGGGGACTAGGGCAACCACATCTACACTTGCAAGAATATCACCTACTTGTAATTGAGAATGGTCCGAGGTGCCTTGTAGAGGTGGCAGAGTGTTAGCAACCCTCACAGGCATCCAACGGGGTACTGATCGTACTGTGCGCGCTGAAGAAGGAGGTCCAGGTCTAGGGGTCCTGAAGGTCCTGGGTGAGAAGGGGGGGATCTAGTAGCGCGTGTAGAAGAAGTAGGACGAGAAGGCGGAATAAATCGTTTGGGCCTTTTCCTTGGGCAATCCTTGGCGAAGTTCCCAAGGGATCAGCAAATCCTGCACTGATCCTGTCTCCCAACAACCTCGACTCTCGGTCGAAAAAAGGAACCATCTGGTCGTTGAAGCATAATGCGATCATCTATAATATCAGGGTCAGAGACGATGACCCTGAATCATGGCACCCCATCCGATCTGATAGCCTCTGCCACTGAAGAGGGCATGCCAGGGAGGGGGGAGATCTCTGTGACCAACCCAAAAGTGGCTCCTATGGATGGTAAGAGTTGATGGTAGTAACCTGAGGAAGGCCGGGGAATTTGATAAAAAGTGAGGTAACCCTGCTATCTTCCTCTACTAGATCGAAACCCAAGGTGAAGGGTGTCAAAAAGATGCTCCTGGAGATCAATGCTAAAGGAGGACTAGCCCTGAGTATTGAACGTGTTGACTCTGGAGAATCAAATACCACCTGGAAGAACCCTCGTCCGAGCAGATAAACATCGGTGAGGTGCCCTGCGAGGTCTGCAGGTAAAGCCGAAAGCATCCAATCCCTAGCCTGTAGCCTGGAGGGGTGGGAACCGCGAGGCTCTCCTTTTCCAATAATTGCTTACTCACAAACAGCTACTACATAAATCCAAATTCATAGCCTTCAGCAACAAAGATGCTTTCAGCTGCATGTTGAAAGAACTATGAAGGCTTATGGGTGATGCCAACGGCAAGAGAGTGTTACTCAATACCATGTTCCTCTTTAGTAAGACCTATGCTGACATATATGATTGATTTATGGTATTTCTCAAGCCGGTCTGTTATTTTTTCCCTATGCATATTATGATCCATTTTCACTTTTTCTCCATCACATGCACTATCATATCTCTTACCTAGTATTTCAAGCATGAAGCTTTTAGACCCTTTTTTCATTAAAATGATGACAATTATAAAATCGACATGAGTTAGGGCATTATACAACACAAGACATACAAAGGTTTCTTACAAGGGTTTTGCCTTGTTTGTTTAACTACACATAGAAACACATAATGATAGACATTTTCCTATCAAGACCATTACATGCCGTATACTAGGATTTATTGCCTCATAATCTATTCGTCATCTTGTGTCTGATACGATGTTTTTTGGCTCACACATGAAGGAATTGCATGTATGTGTTTGTGCGGTTTGCGCATGCATGTGTGTCTTTACTCATAGAGATGTGCATATGCATGTGCGTGTGTGCCACACATATAAAGACATGTATGGGCAAGAATTGATGTAAAACATTACTGTCGAAACTCCATATCAAGGGAATAAATGCTGGTCTCTTTTGAAGCTTATTGGGGAATTCGAAGAATTATTGGGGGATAATCATCCTTCAAAAGATGCCCTCTCCAAGATATATTTGCGAAAAGTCAAGATCTCTAAGAATATTGAGGATGAAGAAAACGATGATCTAGAAGATGATCTAGATATTGAAGACTCAAAAGGTTCTGAAGAGGATTTTGATGAAGATGAGGTATTAAAAAACCCTTTCAATATGTAACCTGTTTTTCTCTCTGCACTAGATTTTCCACTTTTGTAGATTTCTTATTGTTTTTCCTCTTGAGTGATGACAATTTTGAATGAAAATCCTACATACAATGTTTGAGCAGACATCAGCAACAGTCCTCTTCCTATTTTTATTTGTTGAACATACTTATGAACAGGTAGTAGAGGTATGTCCACCTGATTGTGATCAAGAGCTTTATCAAAAGGTCTGCCAATTGCGCGAGAGACGAACTATTGAAGATAATCTTTTGGTAGAGAGTAACAAGCAACTAGACGGTATGTGTGACTAGGCTTGAAGACTTTTTTACATCTTTTTAGACCATTTTTTTATATCATCAATACTTGATTTTTTGTAGTGATAAAAATTTATAATGGGTTACCTAATGCAAATATGAGATAAGGTTCAAAGTTAGACTTTTTGTTGGGGGGGGAGCAAAAGATAAAACTCCATATCTTCCTAGCTTGAGCTGCTGCTCCTCCCCGTTCCCCTGCTGCTCCCCCTCCCTCAGCCCGTCTCTCTCCCCCCTCAGCCTGTCCCTAGCCCCTCCCTGCTGCTTCCGCCCCTCCCCCACTGCTGCTCCGTCCCCTCCCCCTGCCTGTCCCTCGCTCCCTCCCTCTGTTCCCTGCTTCCGCCCCCTCCCCCTTGCTGTCCCGCCCCCTCTCCCTGCCTCCGTCCCCTCCCCCCTGCTGCTCCGCCCCCTCTCCCTGCCTCCGCCCCTCCCCCCTGCTGCTCCCCCCTGCCCCCTGCTGTCCCGCCCCCTCTCCCTGCTGCTCCCCCCTGCTGCTCCCCCCTGCCCCCTGCTGTCCCGCCCCCTCTCCCTGCTGCTCCGTCCCCTCCCCCCTGCTGCTCCGCCCCCTCTCCCTGCCTCCGCCCCCTCCCCCCTACTGCTCCCCCTCTCCCCCTGCCTCCGCCCCTTCCCCCCTGCTGCTCCGCTCCCTCTCCCTGCCTCCGCCCCCTCCCCCTTGCTGTCCCGCCCCCTCCCCTGCTGTCCCGCCCCCTCCCTGCTTGCTCTCCCGCCCCCTCTCCTCCTCTCACTCCTCCCTTTCTTCTCCTCTCCCTTCCCCTCCCTCCTTGCCCCTCTCCCCTCTCAGCCTTAGCCCCTCTCCTCCTTCCCTCCCCTTCCCCCCTGCTTCCTCCTAGCCTCCTTTCCCCTCCCTTGCCCCTCGCAGTTTTTTTTTTGGAACGGAAGGAGCCTTTTTTTCTGTTCGAGTCGGCCTCCTCACCTTGATTGGCGATGGATTCCCCGTCAGCCAATCCTACTCCATCTCCACCGGCCGCGAAAACTATCACTTTCTCTAAAGACGAGTTGCAGCAGCTCAGGAAGGATGTAGAGATTGAGTGCTCTACCACTTTGTTAGCACGCATCTTCGGGTCTCACCCTTCCAGATCCCAAGCCAGAGACTGGATGCTTGCGGCTCTCCCCCCAGACCTCGCTCCTCGATTGGTAGATGTTCGCCTTCTGGGACGAGGTTTCTTCCAGGTTGTTTTTGACACTCCAGAGGCTGCGAGCACTGTGCTCAAGGCCGAGCTTTTACACCTGGGACACAGGAAGATCTTCTTTGAAGCCTTTCACCTTGGTTTCGACCCAGTTGAGGCAGATAAGAAATTCTTCTCGCTCTTCATCAGGTTCCCCGGGCTTCCCCAGGTTTACCATCGACTTCTTTCTGTTATTGGGGAGCATTTTGGCGTAGTTGCTGAGATCCCACCCCTCCCTGGGTTGCCATTGACTGCAGCAGAGGCAACCAAGGCTGATGGGGTTCCTAGAGTTAGGGTCCTTTGCAAGGATCCTAACCTCGAGATGGACCACGTCATGATACAGCGCCCGGATGGTTCCTTTTTTCGCCAGAGAGTGGAGATTTCAGGCAGGCAGGACCAGTGCAGGATTTGCAGGACCCCGGGACACTTTGCCAGGGATTGTCCCAGAAAGAAGAAAAGGCCTAAGAAGACCTCTGGTACAGCTACCGCCTCAGGGCTTCGACAGGGGGGACAGGGGGGGAGATTAGACCCGGCACTTGCCCCTCGACCTCGACAGAGGGGTGGTACAGGTCCAGCTCCTGCTCCTCATTCTTCACGTGGCGGTCCTGCTCAGTCAGGTGGTGGTACAGGTCCAGTACCTATTCCTCGGCCTCATCAGGGGGGTGGTACAGGTCCTGCTCCTCGACCCCCACCTCCCTCAGGCACACGCGACGCTTTACAGTGGGTTCCAGTACGTGTGCAGGTCCCTCCTTCAGTTCACGAGGGTACCTTAGTAGACTCTGCTTCACCTCGAGCTGTCCTTCCTGTCTCACCTTGCACAGTCCGAGATGCTGAAGCTTTGACCTCCTCCCCAGTTGCAGCTTCTTCCTTAGATCCAGCACTGCCAGATGTTCCTCTTGAGGACGGAGAGATTTCCGCGGCTGGGCAGACACCGGGTAGAGAGCCTTCCTCACTCCCTCCCTTGGACAGGGGGAAGGGGATAGCTTACACTGTTGATCCTCTTCCCTCACAAGGGATCCTTCGTACTCCGGTGTCTGGATTGCTCCACAGGAACTCGTTTTCAGCCTTGGCAGAGAGTTCAGATTTCCCAGAGGAGGAGTTTGTGCCCGCTACTTTTGGGGAGCCAGTGGTTGGATTTCCTGTTGACAGGGCTTCTTCTTCAGGTGCCAGGATTCTTTCCCCTATTGACTTTCCTCCACTGGGTTCCTTCCCTCCATCCAGGAGGTCTTCCCTTGTTGAGGGGTTTGTTTCCGCCACTAGGTCGGGTAAGGTGTTCCACTCTACATCCTCCCGTCGATGAGGATTATCAGTTGGAACATACAGGGCCTAGGTGGCGTCCCACATCGCCGCCGCAGACAGCTGATCCGGGATCAGCTTCATCCAGGTGTTACTGGGGGTCCCATTGATATATTATTCATTCAAGAGCACAAGCTGGATTATAGAGATTGTGCCAAGTCAGGCAAGTTGCTTTCAGGACATACTTTTTGGTCGCCTGCATTGGGCACTAGGGGAGGCACTTCTATTTCAGTTTCGCAGTCGGTTCTCCCCTTAGTTGTTGGGCACGGAGTCATTATCCCCTCTAGAGCTCAGTTGATTATTCTCTTGATTGGAGGGCGTAAGGTTGGCTTCCTCAACCTATATGCCTCCAACATTAGAGGGGAACGTGTCCTTATGTGGAAGACTTTGCTCTCCTGGGCCCCCATTGTGGATTCTTGGGTGATTGGAGGTGACTTTAACATGGTCGAGTTACCTTCAGACAAAAAAGGGGGTAGAGAAGGCGGACTTCACTCTTTGGAGAGAGCAGCTTGGGATGCCTTCCTTTTCCATTTCTGTGGCAGAGATACTTGGTGTGATGATGCCTTTCTTATTCAGCCACAGTCCCTCCTGTTCTCTTGGTCGAACAGGAGGCAACAGATGCCTATTCATGCACGCATTGACAGATTTTATGTAGATGACTGGGCACTAGACAGAGGGGGATCGGTATGCATTGCTGCGGGGGTTTCCACCTCAGACCATTTCCCTGTTCTTCTGGCTATCTCAGAGCCTCACTTGAGAGGCCGATCTGCCAGCATCAGGATCCCAGATGCCTTTTTCACAGAGGAGGACCTTACAGAGGCAGCCCTACGGGTATGGTTTGCTCATGTCCAGGGAGGGCAGCCACATCCTTCACATTTAGCCGCTGCCCTCTCTGGTATTAGCGACTTTTACTGCTCAGTTGCTTCTACCAGGAGACGAGATATTTTTAGACGTGAGATTGGTGTTCGCCAGCAGTTAGCAGCTTTGCAGAGGGAAGAGCAGAAACGGCCTTCAGATGCTTGGATTCATGAGCGCCTTGCTGCAGCGAGGGCTCACTTGCAGTTATTGCTTGATCAGAGAGCAGAGTATGCCTTTCATGCACGGGAGTCCTTCTGGATTCAGATGGGTGGTAGAGTCAATAAACACTTCTTCTCTACTCTTGGCCCTAGACATAGTAGAGAGAGTGTATCTCAGCTTATTGACTCACATGGGGTTTTACAGACAGAGCCAGATGACGTCTTACGCATAGCTTCAGATTTCTATGCCACCCTCCTTACTGCTGATCCTGAGACACACGATATAGAGGATGCTAGACAGGCTATTTGGCAGAGTATCCCAGTGTTGGTGAATCCGGATATGCATGTTCTACTTGACGCACCTTTCACCAACACAGAGTTCAGGACTGCACTTTCAGCCCTTCACAAGGGCAAGTGCCCAGGTTTAGATGGCCTCACTCCGTCTTTTTTCATTGCATTTTGGGATATGATTGGAGACTATATTACTTCAGCCATGCAGGCCATTTGGGACTCTGGCGAGATGCCTGAATCGCTTACAGAGGGCCTCATCCACCTTATCCCAAAAGGAGGTAGCAGAAATTTATTGTCCCAGTGGAGGCCTATCACACTTCTGGGGACTTGTTACAAGATTCTGGCCAAGGCTATCAGCCTCCGATTGCAGCCACTTCTCCCTGATCTTATCCACGACACTCAGACGGGATTTGTGCATGGCAGAAGTATTTTTGATAACATTTTTTCTTTCTGGGAAGCTTCAGAGTGGGCCGTGCAGAGTGGCCAGAACCTTGCCATTCTACTGTTGGATTTTGAAAAAGCTTATGACAGAGTAGATTGGAGTTTTTTGGAGGGCACCCTACTACGCTTTGGATTCACTGATGTTTGGATCAAAGGTGTTTCCTCTTTGTACAGATCAGCCCATAGCCAGGTACTTATTGGTGGGGTAAGGGGTGAGAGATTTCAGATTTCGAGATCAGTCCGTCAGGGATGCCCCCTTGCTCCTTTCCTTTTCTTATTCGTGGCCGAAGCTATGAGCATCTATGTTAGATCTCAAGCTGACATCTTTGGGCTGAGACTTCCTATCAGAAGAGAAGAGGAGCTGCTTGACAGTGAGTTGGCTGATGACACATCGATTTATTTGGATGCCTCTCCACAGACATTGACTTCTTTCAGGACAGCATTGGATTTATTTTGCTTGGCGGCAGGGGCGCAGATAAATTGGCATAAATCCAATGGCTTTTGGATCAGTGATGAGGACACTCCAGTTTGGGGACTTGACTTAGGGTTCACTTGGGTTCAGAGGGGTGTGCCTATCAGGTATTTGGGCTGCCAGGTCGGCTTGGGTATTTCTACCACGCAGCAGTTTGCTCCCGTGTTGGAGAGCATCAGAAGGAAGCTTCTCTTTTGGAGCTCAGCCAAGCTGGATCTTGCCTCTAGAGTTGTGGTGGTCAACCAGGTCCTCTTGGCCACGGCCTGGTTTATTTGTTCATGTTGGTGCCGTTCTAGGGACTGCATCATTCAGCTCAGAAGACCGATCAGGAACTTTCTTTGGAGTGGGCTTGATGGCACAGCAGATGCCTTAGCTAGAGTGGCTTGGGAGACCCTCATCCTCCCTACACAGGATGGGGGTCTCAATATTATTGATCCAGATTTACAGTGCAGAGCCTTACTTTGCAAGATAGTGGTGCGAGGACTTATGCCAGGACAGGAACCGTGGAAGGACTTTCTTATCAACAGCATACAGAGGTGCACACCTTCCTCAGGAGGAGACTGGATGAGCAGTGTTAGATGGATTTTCACCTCAGCACACCTCAGATCACCTTCATCCCCTCTCATGGTTGCCATTCTGAAAGCTTGGGCTAGTTTCAGAAGCTCTCTTCGGAGGATTCCTCCTTCCTCCCGGGAAGAGATTGATAGGCAGCCCATCATGTGGAACGACAGTATTTTAGATGATCGTGGCAGACCACTGGGTGCCTCACTCTACATGCAGTGGGCCAGGTGGGAGAGGGGACCTGCTTCTTCTTTGGGATCTTGGAAAGCCTTCCGTAGGCTTCCAGAGGAAACCAAGTCAGGGTTGACAGGACATCTCAGAGGGAGTACAGGGAGGATCTTGCAGATTGAGTCAGCCCTTCCAGAGGCTTGGATAGACACAGATGGTATGGCTCTCACTACCTCCACTTGGGCAGGTACTTTCTCGAGAGGCGGGGTTCCGCTTCAGGTATTAGTCTTCCGAGGTGCACAGGAGGATGCTTTGGTTTTCAGTGTCCAGGATGGTGGCAGATTGCTCAGATCTACAGATGATATATTGCTTGAGTCTGCTTTTCAGCCTATCAGGGTCGTAGGCCTTTTGATGCAGGGATCAGATTCAGAGTGGTTCTTAGACCCTGACCCCCCCCAGTTACTCTCCACCGGGTCTTGGAGACTTTGGCTCTATGGAGGAGTTCCCATCAGGTATTTACAGTGGGACCCCGGAGAGTGGGAGTGGATTGACGCGGGGCATCGAGAGAAGACCATCCCCTTCTTTCGTTACACGGTCAGTAATGCCAGGAGATTTCAGCTCAGTAGTAGAGGTTGGAGACCCTCCAGAGTTCCTCATTGGGAGACTTTTGGTATTACTGCGGATCAGCAGAGGTACTTCTGGAGGAGGCTCTGGAAATCCCACAGGAATAGAAAGATCACTATCTTCTTTTGGCTTTGTATTCATGGAGGGATTGCAGTGAACCTTTGGAGGTCCAGATTCGGAGCCGACCCTACTTGCCCTCGTTGCCTTTCTGCTTCGGAGTCTATTCAGCATTGCTTATGGGATTGCAGACAGGCGAGATTGATTTGGATGGGGATAGCCAGGATCTTCAGTCACTTTGCCCATTCCCCACTCTTTATGACTTGGGGCTCGGTGGCTTGGCTTTCTCTTACAGGACCTCAGGTTTTCTATGAGAGACTTGACTCCTCCCGGGCCATTTCGGTTCGACATCATCGGGTTGAGCTCTGCTCGTTGGATGTGGTTACACACCGTCCTTTTACAGCTGTACATGCCTCTGTGGATACTTCTTGGGAGATTATAGCGAGCATAGCAGCCTGGCATATCTGGAGATCCAGATGCACAGAGGCTATGGAGGGTACTCAGGTTCATCCCTCGCACACATTGGCTAGTATCTGGACAGACATCGTACACACTCTTATGGCCGTATGGACGGGTATGCAGGGGGACTCCCGTGCAGCCTCAGCTAGGAGGGCTTCTTTCTTCAGGGAATGGAAGGATTCTCCTTTCTTCTCTGAATCTACTACAGGGTTGAGATGGCACTTTCAGCCTCAGCCTTGGTTTCTTTCCACCTCACTCTGAGGGGGTTTTTTTATTATCCTCATGATTTCATGATGTATTCCGCTTTGAGCTTGCTCTCGCGGGTTTTTGTTCGTACTTAATAGAAGTCTTTTTCATGGAAAAAAAAAAAAAAAAAAAGATAAAACTCCTATCTAAAAATACCGAAATTTAGGATAAAACCCTATAATAGCCTCATAAAAAATCTTATAGAAAAGAAATGAGGCCGTTAGAACCAACCATATGAAGGCCATATGCTATATATGTGAAAAGTAAACCATGGTCCCATGCTCTCACAGCTCTCCTGAAGATCACAGTATGTGAGGAGTTTTATATCCTACCCCAATTTTTATTTTTATTTTTTCCATGAAAAAGACTTCTATTAAGTAAGAACAAAAACCCGCGAGAGCAAGCTCAAAGCGGAATACATCATGAAATCATGAGGATAATAAAAAACCCCTTAGAGTGAGGTGGAAAGAAACCAAGGCTGAGGCTGAAAGTGCCATCTCAACCCTGTAGTAGATTCAGAGAAGAAAGGAGAATCCTTCCATTCCCTGAAGAAAGAAGCCCTCCTAGCTGAGGCTGCACGGGAGTCCCCCTGCATACCCGTCCATACGGCCATCAGAGTGTGTACGATGTCTGTCCAGATACTAGCCAATGTGTGCGAGGGATGAACCTGAGTACCCTCCATAGCCTCTGTGCATCTGGCTCTCCAGATATGCCAGGCTGCTATGCTCGCTATAATCTCCCAAGAAGTATCCACAGAGGCATGTACAGCTGTAAAAGGACGGTGTGGAACCACATCCAACGAGCAGAACTCAACCCGATGACGTCGAACCGAAATGGCCCGAGAGGAGTCAAGTCCCTCATAGAAAACCTGAGGTCCTATAAGAGAAAGCCAAGCCACCGAGCCCCAAGTCATAAAAAGTGGGGAATGGGCAAAGTGACTGAAGATCCTGGCTATCCCCATCCAAATCAATCTCGCCTGTCTGCAATCCCATAAGCAATGCTGAATAGACTCCGAAGCAGAAAGGCAACGAGGGCAAGTAGGGTCGGCTCCGAATCTGGACCTCCAAAGGTTCACTGCAATCCCTGCTCCAGAAGTACCTCTGCTGATCCGCAGTAATACCAAAAGTCTCCCAATGAGGAACTCTGGAGGGTCTCCAGCCTCTACTACTGAGCTGAAATCTCCTGGCATTACTGTCCTACCCCAATTGGCCATCAGGGTGTGAATAATATCCTCCCCAAAGTTGCCACTAGGGTGTAAAAATATCCCCACATAATGAGAGTGACAGAGGCAAAAGTATAAGTCCCATCTATAGCCTTTGTGCATATGGATTTCCATATGCCAATTCAGTGAGACTAGTAATAGTCTCCCAAATCGAGTATCTACAGAAGGATATATATATATATATATATATATATATATATATTCCATGAAAGAGGCTTCTGTCAAGTATGAAAAAAAACTGGCGAGAGCAAGCTCAATGCGGAAATACATCTTGCTAGACATGAGAAAAAACACTCTAGAAGAGTAAGAAAAAACTCAAAAATAGCTGGAGAGAAACCAAGGTTGAGGCTGAAAATGCCACCTCAATCGTGATGTGGTCTCTGAGGGAGCCCCTCCATTCCATAAAGAATAGAACCCTCATGGAAGAGGTTGCCCTGGAGGACCCTTGCATGCTCGCCCCACTGGCCATCAGAGTGTGAATGGTATCAGACCAAATGCTGGCCAAGGTATGAGAAGGGTGGACCTTAGATCCATCAATGACCTCTATGCATCTGACCCTCTAGATCTGCCAAGCAGTAATACTACCTAGTATCTCCCAAGCTCCCAAGCAGAATCCACATCACAGCATGCACTAGTCTATATTGGTAGATAAGCATGTTCTCCAAAGAGCAACGCTCAACTAGGTAACGTCGAATAGAAATGGCCCAGGAAGCATCCTGCCACTCATAGAATTTGTTAGGACCTGATAAAGAGAGCCAATCCACTGATCCCCACGTGATGAAGAAATGAGAGGGAAAAAAAGTGCTAAGAATCCTCGCAGCCCCAATCCAAATGGCCCTCGCATGTCTATAGTCTCATAAGCAATGATGAAACGACTCATCTGCGAGCACCTCGGACAAGTGGAATCTGCCCCAAATCTGGACCTCCACCTATTCATTGAACCTGAAATATAAAGACGGGGGCTCGGATCTATATGCCAAAAGCAGAGTCCTTACCCTCTTCCACATAGCCTATGATCCTAACAGGCTGAAATGGCATGCGCAAAAGAATATCATCTGAGGAAATAGACAACGTGCCACCTGACTTTACATAAAAAACCAAGGCATCCTCACTGTGCCCCTAAGAAAGCAATGACCTGAAGAGGAATACCAGTCCTGGAGAAAGCCCCCATCCAAACTGAGCAGGCCACATGTTTGATCTGTAACCACCCAATCATGAGGTAAGGCTGCATCTATCGAAAGAATCCTCCTTGCACTTCCTCTAAGGTGACTGACCAACCGTTGTTGACGATCTTCTGGAAGGCAGAAGTGGCTGGGCCTCTCCCCCACTTGGACCACTGCATATAATGAGATAAACCAAGTTGCCTACCATGCTCATCAAGTATGCAATCATTCCACATGATAGGTTGCTTGTCAATCTCTTCGAGAGAGGAGGTAGTAACTCTCCGGAGGGTACTTCTAAGGCTGAACCAAGCTTTTGAAATAGCAACCAAAGGCGGGGAGGACGGAGATCTGAGACGGGCTGAGGTGAAAATCCACCACCTTCAGCCCCCTCCCTCCATCCTAACCCGCCCCCTCCCTCCCTCGTAACCCCCCCCTCTTTTCCTCTCCATCGCCTACCCTCTCCTTCCCTGTCAGCCCTCTCCCTTCTATCCTATCTCAGCTCCCCTCCGCTTCTCCTCTCCGTCCCTTCCTCTCCCTCCTAAGCCCCCCTCTTTTCCTCTCCGTCGCCTACCCTCTCCTTCCCCGTCAGCCCTCTCCCTTATATCCTGTCTCAGCTCCCCTCCGCTTCTCCTCTCCGTCCCTTCCCCTCTCTCCTACCCTCTCCTTTTCTCCTCCTTCCTACGCCCGTTTCAGGGCGTCCTGGGCAGTAGTTTCATGGATGGAGCTTTAATAGTGTTGGAATCGGCCTTTTCACTTTGATTGGCAAATGGATCCCCATTCAGCAAATCTCCGTCCACTTCCACCGGCCGCAAGAACCATCATTTTTTCAGAAGACGAGTTGCAGCAGCTCAAGAAAGATGTGGAATTAGAGGGCTCCACATCACTTTTCGTCCGCATCTTTGGGTCACATCCTTCCAGATCACAAGCTACAGACTGGATGCTGGCGGCGTTACCAGGAGATCTTGCCCCACACCTCAGGGATATTTGACTTCTGGGACATGGATTCTTCCAAGTGATTTTCGACTCCCACGAGTCCACAGCCCTTGTTCTCAAAGCCAATCCCCTGGCTTTGGGTTCGAGGAGGATTTTTCTTTTGCCCTACACCTTGGGCTTCGATTCGCGGTCGAGGAGGACAGTCAGGTCACATCACTGTTCATTAGGTTTCCTGGTCTTCCTTAGGTTTACCATCAACTTCTTGCTACTATTAGAGCCACTTTCAGAGTGGTCACTGAGATTCCCCCCCTTTCTGGCATGCCTTCTTCCTCGGCAGAGGCAGTCAGAGCGGACGGGGTGCCTCGAATTAGGGTCATTGTCTTTGACCCTATCACCACATCATGATTCAGCGTCTAGATGGCTCTCTCTTTTGACAGAGAATCAAGATTGCAGGTAGACAGGATCAGTGTAGGATTTGCAGGACCCTTGGGCACTTTGCTAGAGATTGCCCAAGGAAGAGAAAAAGACCCAAGAGGTCTTCTGGTGTAGCTCCTTCACGTACTACCCCGTGTGCGCCTCCCCTGCGGCCTGTACTACACACTCTAGGACTACCAGGAGTAGCAGGGCGCCCTACTTCGTGCACCCTAGGCCCACCAGGGGCAGCAGGGCGCCCAAAGCCTGCAGCACTCCCAGTACCACGTTGGAGAGTAGTCAGAGTGGCTCCTTTACCTCAGGAGGAGACCTTTGATCCGGTTCAGACAGATGCCATCCAGACTCTAGAGGTGGATGCTGCTACAGCCCCAGATACTACAATTCCACATCAGGAGGGGCCTTCAGATGCACCAGCCCCAGTCATTTTCGTTTCTGATCACGAGGGGGCTACCGATACTTCTCCCCCTCAGACTATTAATGCCACAACTGAGGGAGTGTATGCATAGATGAGGACTCCATATCCTTCTTCAGCCTAGCCACAGGCCTCCTCAGCTCCCCCAGATCTGCTGATAGAGGCCTGGCAGGTCCTTCTCCTCCTTCCTCCACGAGTGCAGGTCTTCTTCGCACTCCTCGGCCCAGACTTTCTACTCAGGAACTCTTTTTCGACACTGGCTGATTCGGCTACTTTCATTGATGAGGAGGAGTTTGTGCCCTCCACCTTAGGGGTCCCGATCATTGGGATTCCTTTTGATAGGGCCTCCCCCTCAGCAGGTGTAGGGATCCTTTCACCTGTTGAGTTTCCTACCCTCAGCAGGAGTGTTTCGGCCCAAGGGAAGCTGGTCTCCTCTACTAGGTCGGGTAAGCCTTTCCATCCAGCATCCTCCTGTTGATGAGGATAGTCAGCTGGAGCAAAGAGGGCCTAGGCGGAGTTCCACACCGTCGCCGTAGGGAGCTGATCCGAAATTAGCTTCATCTAGGTGTAGGTATTCTATGAGAGACTTGACTCCTCTAGGGCCATTTTGGTTCGACGTCATCAGATTGAGTCCTGTTCATTGGATGTGGTACCACACCTTCCTTTTACAGATGTATATGCCTCTGTGGATACTTCTTGGGAGATTTTAGCGAGCATAGCATCCTGGCATATTTGGAGAGCCAGATGCACAGAGGCTATGGAGGGTACTCAGGTTCATCCCTCACACACTTTAACTAGTATCTAGACAGACACCGTACATACTTTGATGGCCGTATGGATGAGTATGCAGGGAGACTCCCGTGCAGCCTCAGCTAGGAGGGCTTCTTTCTTCAGGGAATGGAAGGATTCTCCTTTCTTCTCTGAGACTCCTGTAGGGTTGAGGTGGCACTTTCAGCCTCAGCCTTGGTTGTTTTCCACCTCACTTTGAGGGGGTTTTATTTATCCTCATGATTTCATGATGTATTCCAATAGAAGTCTATATCTGGAAAAAAGAAATATCCATTTGGTGCTATCAACCCAATCTCCACCTGAGGAGGGTCTACAAGTGTAAATGCCCTGAATGCAGAAAATTTTCCAAGTCTTCTCTCTAGGCAAAAGGCCTCTAATCACAAACTTGCAGAACAGGACCTTGCATTGCAAATCTCGGTCCCCTCCTGCGTGGGAAGGATCAAGGTCTCCCAAGCCACCCTGGCAATAGTGTTTGTTGTGCCATCTAGCCCACTCCATAAAAAATTCCTTATAGGCCTTATGAGTTGAGTGATGCAATCCCTGGAGCTACACCAACAGGAGCAAACATACCAAGCCGTGACCAGCAGAACCTGGTTGACAACCACCACCCTGGATGCAAGGTCTAATCTGGCTAAACTCCATAAAAGAAGTTTTCTCCTAATACTCTCCAACACCAGAGCAAACTGCTGCGAAGAAGAGATACCCAAACCGACCTAGCATCCTAAGTACCTGACTGACACACCCCTCTGGGTCGAGGTAGTCAATACAATGCGCGAGAAAAAGCGAGCGAGCCCAAAAAAGCGAGCGACAATTTGTTGAAGCGATAGGAAAATCAAGCAAGAAACGAAAGAATCTAAGAAATAATTTGTTGAAGTAGAAAGTATTTAAAAGGAGGGTTATGTGTCACATTTCTTGAAATTTGCATAGTCCAAAGTTAAGAACTATTTTAACATGACTCCATTTGGGTTTGGCAATTACCCCGAGGGCACTCATAAACATGTACACAGTTGGTGAAAAAAGACAGTGTCTTCTTGCTCCTTGTCATGGGAAACCTTGCAAAAAGAGACTTCTATTAAGTATTAAAGAAAACCGTTAGAGCAAGCTCCATACGGGAATACGGGATACACCATGCAACGCATGAAAAACTCAAGAGCCAAAAAGAAAGGATTGGGGCTGATAGTGCCATCTCAATCCGGTAGCAACCTCCGAGAAAAAGGGAGAACCCCTCCAAAATCGAAGAAATACAGTCCTCCTAGAAGAGGCTGCCCGTGAAGGGTCCTGCATGCTAGCCCATATGGCTATCAAAGTGTGAACCGTGTCACTCCAAACCCGTGAACACCTGTGATGGGTGTATTTGGGTGTCATCCAAGGCCTCTGTGCATTTGGCTCTTCAAATGTGCCAAGAGGAAATGCTAGCCAAAATCTCCCAAGAGGTGTCCACTGAAACATGTGAAGCTCTGAAAGGAATATGTGGTACATCCTGAAGAGAGCAGGGCTCTATCACTTGTCGGCGGATCGAGAGTGCCCAAGAAGAAGGCTCACCCTCATAAAACACATGGGGCCCAGTAAGGGATAACCATGCGACCGAGCCCCAAGTCATGAAGAAAGGGGAAGTATGAAAAATGCTGAGTATCCGAGCAACTCCTTTCCAAACAATTCTCGCTTGATTGCAGTCCCAAAGGCAATGTCGCACTGACTCCTCTGCAAAATGACAGCGAGAGCAAGTGGGATCAGCCCCAAATCGTCATCTACACAGGTTCACTGCAATCCCTCCATGAATAGAAAGCCAAAAGAAAAGAGTGATCTTTCTATTTCTAAGGGAGCCTCCTCGAGAAATTCCTACGCAATTTTGCGGTGATGAAGAAGCTATCCCAATGGGGGTCTCTGGAGGGAATCCAACCTCTACTGCTCAGCTGAAATCTCCTGGCATTACCAACCGTGAAACAAAAAAAGGGAATCCCCCTCTCTCAGTGCCCATGATCTATCCACTCCCACTCTCCTGGGTCCCACTGCAAGCACCTGAGAGGTGCACCTCCATATAACCACAACCTCCAGGATCCCAGGGCCAAGAGCAGAGGGTCGGGGTCTAAGTACCACTACAAGCCCGCTCCATGGTCCACAAAACTAGCAAACCTGACAGGCTGAAAGGCAACCTCTAGAAAAATATCATCCGTGGATCTAGAGAGTATACCTCCATCCCCAACGTCAAAGACTAGAGCATCTTTCCCGAGATCTCGAAGAGCGATCACCTGTAGAGGAACTGCTGTCCTTGAAAAAGCTCCCATCCAAGTGGTGGAAGTAATAGGCATCTCAACTATCCATTCCACCGGGATGGCTGCATCTATCTGCTGAATCCTACGTGCTACCCCTTTGAGGTGACTCACGGACTGAAGCCTCTGATCCTTAGGTAGCCTGATAACAGCCTTCCAAGTGCCTACTGTGTAGGTGGGGCCTCTCTTCCATCTAGACCACTGCATATAAGGGGAAGTGCCCAGTGGTCTGCCATGCTCATCAAGTATACTATCGTTCCAAATGATCGGCTGCCTATCAATCTCTTCAAGGGTAGAGGGCGGAACCCTTCGAAGAGTGTTCCTAAAGCTCCCCCAAGCTTTCAGGCTGGTAGTCATGAGAGGAGAGGCAGGAGACCTGAGAGAGGCGGAAGTAAAAATCCAGCGAGGGCTGTCCACCCAATCATCTCCCAAGGTAGGTGTGCAAGCCTGAATGCATCCAAAAAAGAAATCCTTCCAAGGTTCCTGCCTAGGCATGAGTTCCCTCATCACCACCTTACAAAGCAATGCCCTACACTGCAAGTCCGGGTCAATGATATTAAGGCCCCCTTCCCATGTAGGGAGAATAATGGTCTCCCAGGCCACCCTCACTGCAACATCTTCCATGCCATCAAGTCCACTCCATAAAAAATTCCTGACTGGTCTAATTAGCTGAGTGATACAAGACCAGCACCAGCAAGAATACACAAACCAGGCGGTGGCCAAGAGAACCTGGTTCATTACCACAACTCTAGAGGCAAGGTCGAGTTTGGCTGAGCTCTAAAAAAGGAGCTTTTTTCTTATACTTTCTAGTACTAGGGCAAACTGCTGTGCTGGAGAGATGCCCAATCCTACCTGGCATCCCAAATATCTGACAGAAACACCCCTCTGAATCTAGGAAAAGCCAATGTAAACTCCCCATCCTGGACTGTGCTCATCACTGATCCAAAAGCCAAAGGATTTATGCCACTTAATGTGTGCCCCTGCAGTTGAGCAAAAAATATCCAAGGCTGTCCGGAAAGAATCAAGTGACTGCGAAGAGGCCTCAATAAAAATAGCAGTGTCATCAGCCAACTCACAGTCAAGAAGCTCCTACTCCTGTCTCAAGGGCAATCTCAACCCATAAAGCTCAGCCTGAGATCTAAGGAAGATACTCATAGCTTCTGCCACAAAAAGAAAGAGGAAGGGGGCTAAAGGGCATCCCTGACGAACTGATCTGGAAATCTGAAACCTGTCACCCCTTACCCCTCCAATCAAAACCTGGCTGTGGGCTGATCTGTAAATGGTGGCCACCCCTCTAATCCATGCATCTGAAAATCCAAATCGTAGAAGAGTGCCCTCAAGAAATCCCCAATCTACTCTGTTATAGGCTTTCTCAAAGTCGAAGAGTAGAACTGCCAGCCTCTGCCCGCTCTGTATAGCCCACTGTGTGGCTTCCCTAAAGGAAAAGATATTATCAAATATACTCCTGCCATGCACAAAGCCTGTCTGAGTATCATGGATGAGGTCTGGAAGAAGGGGCTGCAATCAGATGCAAATCACCTTGGCAAGGATTTTGTATAGAGTGCCCAAAAGAGTGATGGGTCTCCAATGGGATACAAAATTCCTGTTGCCACCTTTTGGGTATAAGGTGTATGAGTCCCTCGGTCAGTGAGTCAGGCATCTCACCCGAGTCCCAAATGCCCTGCAGGGCTGAGGTAATATGATCACCTATCATATCCCAAAAGGCTGTAAAAAAAGGAGTAAGACCATCGGAACCAGGGCATTTTTCCTTATGAATGGCGGAGAGAGCAGTCTTGAACTTTGTGTTGGTAAAGCGTGCATCAAGTGAGCATATCATCTCTGGTGTGACCAACACAGGTAAACTCTGCCAAATTTCATCTCTAGCCACAACTCTGGCCTGTGTGTCAGGATCTGCGGAAAGAAGGGAGGCATAGAAATCTGCCGCTAAGTGCATGACGGTATCCGGATAAGGCTGCAAAACGCCGTCAGAGTCAATAAGCTGCGTGACACTCTCTCTACTATGTCTGGGACCAAGTGTAGAGAAAAAGTGTTTATTGACTCTCCCTCCCATCTATATCCAAAAGGACTCCCGTGCATGGAAGGCATACTCTGTTCTCTGATCAAGCAATGTCTGCAAGTGAGCCCTTGCCGTAGCAAGGCGCTCCTGTACCCAAGCATCTGATGGTCATTTCTGCTCCTCCCTCTGCAAGATGCTTGGCAATACTTCAGGCACTCATGGATACTCGGCAGCCCCGGGAGGAGGTTCAGAGGAGTACAAGGAGAGTGATCACAAAGGAGATGAGTACTTGTCTTATGAGGCTTTACTACTATGAGCTCAAGAGGGCGACTATAGCTCTAAAGGAAAGTGTCTAAAAGAGGACCGTTTACTGCTAGGAATTCGCACAACTTTTGAAGATGTCTTGGAGATCGAGGATATGTCAATTATACTTTTAGAGGGAGTGATTCACCTTATACCTAAGGACAACAGAGATAGGCATGATATTTCATCATGGAGGCCTATTACCTTGCTTGGATTTGATTACAAGGTCTTAACTAAGGCCATCAGCATGAGACTTGCCCCTTTCTTACCAAATATCATTCAGCCCACCCAGGCAAAGCCATGAGACAACATATTTCTTTTTGGAAGGCCACAATGTTGGACGGTTCTTCCAAGAGGATTTACTGGTTTTGCTTTTTGATTTTGAGAAGGCCTATGATAGGGTGGATTGGGTTCTTGAGGGGACTCTGAAGAGGATGGGCTCACGTCTGAGAATCTCACGTCTCTTGGAATCAGCGACTGTATGATAATAATCACTACTTCCGGATAGGGCTGCAGCTACCTGAGATGGGCGGACAACTCCACCCTATATGTGAGAAACCCAAATCTGTAAAATATCCTCCGTGAGGCTCTCCTCTACATAAAAGGCATCCGGAATCATGACACTGGCAGAGCGTCCTCTCAGATGAGGCTCAAGAATCTGCAACACCACTGGAAAAGGATATGAAGTGGTAACCCTAGTAGAAATGCATACAGATCCGCCTCTGTCAAGTGCCCAATCCTCTACATAAAATCTGTCAATACATGCATGGATGGGCATGTGTATTCTCCTGTTCGACCAAGAGTACAGGAGTGACTATGGCATAACATGAAAGGCATCATCCAACCAAGTGTCCCTGCCACTGTACAGAAAGAGAAAGGCATCCCAGGCTGCCCTCTCCAAAGAATGAATTCCACCCTGTCTGCCTCCCTTTTTATCTGAAGGCAACTCAACCATGTTGAAGTCACCACCAATGATCCAAGAATCTGCAATGGGGGCCCAAGAGAGTAACTCCTTCCAAAAGGAGATCCGCTCCCCTCTGTTGTTGGGAGCATAAAGATTGAGAAGACCAATCTTACGCCCTCCAATCAAAATAATGATCCATTGAGCTCTAAAGGGGGAGATAAGACCATAGCAACCAAGGGGAGAATAGAAGGAGAGACTGAAATACAAGTATCTCCCCTTGTGCCCATAGCAGGTGACCAGAAGGTATGTCTTGAAAGCAATTTGCTAGACTTAGAGCAATCACTGGCATCCAACTTGTGTTCCTAGATAAAAAAGATATCAATAGCACCTCCAGTGACACCTGGATGAAGCTGATTCTGGATCAGCTGCCTACGGCGATGGTGTGGAACTCTGCCTAGGCCCTTTATGTTCCAGCTGACTATCCTCATCAACAGGAGGATGCTGGATGGAAAGGCTTACCCGACCTAGTAGAGGAGACCAGCTTCCCCTAGGCTGAAACACTCCTGCTGAGGGCAGGAAACTCAACAGGTGAAAGGATCCCCACACCTGCTGAAGGGGAGGCCCTATCAAAAGGAATCCCAATGACCGGGACCCCTAAGGTGGAGGGCACAAACTCCTCCTCATCGATGAAAGTAGCCGAATCTACCAGTGCCGAACGAGAGTTCCTGATAAGCAAGTCTGGTTGAGGAGTGCGAAGAAGACCTGCACTCGTGGAAGATGGAGGAGAAGGACCTGCCAGGCCTCTATCACGAGAACTGGAGCTTGGGGCTGAGGAGGCCTGTGCCTGGGCTAAAGAGGAATCTGGAGTCCTCATTTGTGCGTGCACTTTCTCGGTTGTCCTGACTGTGGTAGGAACAGTCTATGGGGAAGAAGTACCTGTAGCCCCCTCATGGTCAGAAACCAAGGTGACTGTGGCTGGTGCATCTGAAGGCCCCTCCTAGTGTGGAGCTATAGTGTCTGGGGCTGCAGCAACATCCACCTCTGGAGTCTGGAAGGCGTGTGTCTGAACAGGATCAAAGGTCTCCTCCTGAGGTAAGGGAGCCGCTTTGATAGCTCTCCACCGTGGTATTAAGTGTGCTGCGGGCATTGGGCACCCTGCTATCCCTGGTGGTCCTGGGGTGCGCGAAGTAGGGCACCTTGCTGCTCCTGGTGGTCCTGGATTGCGTGGTACAGGGTGCTGGGGAGGTACAGTCGGGGTAGTACGTGAAGGAGCCGCACCAGAAGACCTCTTGGGTCTTTTTCTCTTCCTTGGGCAGTCTCTAGCAAAGTGCCCAAGGGTCCTGCAAATCCTGCACTGGTCTTGTCTACCTGAAATCTCAACTTTCTGTCGAAAGAGAGAGCTGTCTGGACGCAGAAGCATGATGTGGTCATCTGAGATGTTAGGGTCAGAGACAATGACTCTAACACAAGGCACCCCGTCTGCACTGACTGCCTCTGTTGAGGAAGAAGGCATGCGAGGAAGGGGGGGGATCTCAGTGACCACTCCGAATGTGGCTATCGATAGTGGCAAGCAGTCGATGTAGACCTGAGGAAGACTAAGAAATCTAATGAACAGTGATGTGACTTGCCTGTCCTCCTCAACCGGATCAAAGCCCAAGGTGTAGGGTAAAAGAAAGATCCTCCTCGAACCCAAAGCCAGGGGATTAGCTTTGAGAACAAGGGTTGTGGAGTCATGGGAGTCGAAAACCACTTGGAAGAATCCACGTCCCAGAAGTTGAATATCCCTGAGGTGTGGGGCGAGATCTCCTGGTAATGCTGCCAGCATCCAGCAGTCTCTAGCCTGTGATCTGGAAGGGTGTGACCCAAAGATGCGGGCGAAAAGTGATGTGGAGCCCTCTAATTCCATCTCTCTCGCGGCCGGTGGAAGTGGACGGAGATTGGCTGAATGGGGATCCATTCGCCAATCGATGTAAAAAGGCCGATTCCAACACTGAAAAAAGCTTTGTCTATAAAACTACTGCCCAGAACGCCTTGGAACACGGGCGCAGGAAGAAGGAGAAAGAGAGGGTAGGAGAAAGGGGAAGGGAAGGAGAGGAAAGACTGAGGGGGGGAGACGAAGGTAGGCTGAAGGGGGAGGCGTAGAGGAGCTGAGCTAGGAAGGAAGGGGGCGGGGAGCGAGAGGGTGGTCAGGGAGGATTTTTTTTTAAAAACCTTTTTTTTTTTTTGGTGGGTAAGGGGGGGTTAGGAGGGAGGGAGGGGCTGACGGGGAGGGCGGGGGAGAGGAAAGAGGGGGGGGGGGGGAGAGGAAAGGAGGGCGGGTTAGGAGGGGGGGGGGAGGGGAGAGCAGTGGGGGGGGAGAAGGAGGGCGGGGGAGGAGAAGGGGGCGGGGGGGCTGGCGGGTGGGGGAGAGGGAGGGCGGGGAGGGAAAGGTAGGGGGCAGCGGGGAGGGGGAGGTAGGGGGCAGCGGGGGGGGGAGAGGGATGGCGGGGGAGGAGAAGGGAGCGGGGGGGCTGGTGGGTGGGAGAGAGGGAGGGCGGGGAGGGGGAGGGACAGGAGGGGGTGAAGGAGGGGGGCGAGGGGGCTGTCGGTGGGGGAGAGGGAGGGCGGGGAGGGAGAGGTAGGGGGCAGCGGGGGGGGGGGGAGAGGGAGGGTGAGGGAGGAGGAAGGAGAGAGGGAGGGTGAGGGAGGAGGGAGAGGGGGCTGGCAAGAGGGAGGGAGAGGCGGAGCAGCAAGGGGGGGTAAGAGGGGGGGCAGCGAGGGTGAGGGAGAGGGAGAGGGGGCTGGCTGAAAGAAAGAAAGAAAGTGTATTATTGTCCACTAAAGGCCAAAATGGGCCCATGGGACATCAAGAACTCTGCATACAAGATAGCACAAAATCAACGTGCCACAAAGAAGAGGCATCGTCGAATATCATCTAAGTGCTACGCAATACAATGCAAGTGAAAGTACATAATGTCAAATCTGAGCCTAAATACAAAGTAAACTAGATGCAAGGAAACCGCCCCTGGGTGCAAAATGGGGGGATGAATACAATATGCCAATGCAAAGATACAAGTCCAGGTGTCACGGAGTCTGAGAACCAAAATAATACTGGAAATCCTGTCCATCGACTCTGCCTCCTGCTATGAGAGTACAAATCTGAGCAAAGGTGAGGTGAGCAGCTGGTGGGGCGAGATCTCCATGAGTAAGTCTCCTCCGAAAAGCTGCCATCATCCTGGATCGTCTGGAGATGAAGCGGCGAGTACGTCCCCTATGTAACAAGATCCTGCGGCATCTACAAACCATCTCATATGTACATCCACAGGGTGGAGGCATGTGTCATGTGTGAGCTCTAACCTCCTCGTGCTCCTCCTGGTCTCTGAGAGAGGGAGAGGGAGAGGGCAGTAGCTCATGGGGAGAGGAGCAGCTCCGAAACTGTACTGCAAGTATTTGATCAAGGTACCTTGTCTCTCCAATTTTGACTGTAGGCATCTTGGTACTCCAACGCCAGGACTGAACTTTAGGAATTCTTTTTCGGACTTGGTAGATCTAGCGGACTTTCCTGATGAGGATTTCATGCCTTCCACATTTGGTGAGATTGTGGTTGGTATTCCTTTCGATCCCAGTTAGTTCCCTCCTCAGGTGGACAGATTCTTTCACCAGTAGATTTACCTTCAATTGTTTCTCTCCCTCGCTCTTTGAGCAAGAGGTTTTCCCCCATTGAGGGGTTTGTTTCCACCACTAGGTCAGGTAAGGTGTTCCATGATACTTCCTCCCACGGATGATGATTGTTTGTTGGAACATACAAGGCCTCAGTGGTATAGGCAACTTATCCATACTCAGCTTCATCCAGGTGTTACAGGGGACTCCATTGACATTCTTTTCATTCAGAAGCACAAGTTGGATGCCAAAGATTGTGCTAAGTTTGGTAAATTGCTTGCAGGTCACACATTTTGGTCACCTACCTTGGGTACTAAGGGACGAACATGCATTTCCATTTCATATTCTTTTCTCTCCTGGTGGTTTTGGACACAGTATCATTATCCCTTCTAGATCTTGGTGGATCATTCTTTTTTTTGGAAAAAGTGGATCATTCTTTTGATTGGGGGACATAAGGTTGGGGTTCTCAACATTTATGCCACTAATAATTGAGGGGACCATGTCCTTGTACAGATCCTGACACGCCAGTTAGAGATGATGCTAGGGTTCAGATATGGCACAACATATTCCACTATATGAGGATCTCACTAGATGCAGCTTCCACCAATATGCAATTCAGGACCTCTTTACGTGCTCTTCACAAGGGCAAGTGCCTAGGTTCAGATGGGCTTTCCCCAACATTCTTTATTGCCCATTGGGATGAGATTGGAGATCACAATACCTCAGCCCTACAGGGTGTTTGGTGGTACTATGCCTGGATCACTTACAAAGGGTCTCATCAATCTCATTCCAAAGGGGTTGCAGAAATTCGGTGTCACAATGGAGACCTATCACTTTCTTAGGCACCTTATGTAAAATTCTGGCAAAAAAGCAATTTGCGGATGATTGCAGCCCAATTTTCCGAACCTCATCCATGACACGTAAATGGGCTCTGTGCATGAAAGGATAATTTTTAATAATATTTTTCTTTTTGGGAAGCTTCGGATTGGGCTATGCAAAGTGGCCGGTAATTAGCCAATCTATTCTTAGATATCGAGAAGGCCTATGATAGAGGGCACCCTTCATCATTTTGGATTCTCAAATGCATGGATTAGAGAGGTCAGATCAGCCCACAGCTAGGTACTTATCAGAGGAATCAAGGGAGAGAGATTTCAAATTTGTAGATCAGTCTGTTGGGGATGCCCTTTAGCCCCTTTTCTTTTTCTCTTCGTGGCTAAAGCTATGAGCATTTTCTCAGATCACAAGCTAATAGTTTTGGGCTGAAGCTTCCCCTAAGACATAATGAGGAACTCATAGACTATGAGTTGGTGGATGACACTGGTGTTTTTTTGGATACCACTCCTCATACGCTCATTTCTTCTTGCATTTATTTTGTATCGCAGCTGGTGCTCACATTGATTGGAACAAACCCAATGGCTTTTGGATCAGTGAGATGACTTCTAATTAGGGGGCTGATTTTGGTTTTACATAGATACTGAGGCGTGTTCCCATCGAATATCTAGGATGCCAGGTCGGTATGGGTATCTCTTCTTCACAGCAGTTTGCTCCAGTGTTGGAAGGCATCAGAAGGAAACTCCTCTTTTGGAGTTCAGCCAAATTGAACCTGGCTTCCATTGTAGTAGTTGTTAGCGAGGTTTTGCTGGCCATGGCATGGTATGTTTGCTCTTGTTGGTGCAGCTCTAAGGATTGCATTACTCAGCTTAAGAGACCTACAAGGAATTTTTTGTGGAATGGGCTAGATGGCACCACAGATACTGTGGCCAGGGTGGTTTGGGAGACACTCATCCTCCACACAAAAGAAAGAGGTCTCAGTATCATAGACCCAGACTTGCAGGGCAAGGCATTACTTTGCAAGTTTGTGGTAAGGGGAGTTTTTCCTGGGCAAGAGCCTTGAAAGGATTTCTTTATTCCCATATGGGCATGTACTCCTTTAGGCAGAGATAGGATAGGTAACACCAAGTGGATTTTTACTTGGAGAATTCCCCTGTTTCTTTGGAAGAGATTGATAGGCAGCTGGTCACGTGAAATGATAGCATACTCGATGATGGTAGACCGCTAGGCCATCCACATTATTTGCACTGTTCAAGATGGGAGAGAGGCCTGCCTCCTCTATAGGATCCTGGAAAGATCAAAAGCTTCCGAAGGACCGTAGATTGCAAGTAGTAAGTCATCTCAAAGGAAGTGCAGGGAGGATCCAGCAAATTGATGCAACCATTCTAATGGATTGGATTGAGATGGATGATATGCCTATTTCTTGTTCCACTTGGATGGGAGCCTTCTCATGTTTGGGCATCCCACTTCATGTTACGCTCAAGTCGAGGTAACATGACCTCGGAAGGGTCAGTCGGCATTTTCCTTTAAAGGATCAAT
This sequence comes from Dipteris shenzhenensis, assembly GCF_047967505.1. Taxonomy (NCBI): domain Eukaryota; kingdom Viridiplantae; phylum Streptophyta; class Polypodiopsida; order Gleicheniales; family Dipteridaceae; genus Dipteris; species Dipteris shenzhenensis. The sequence goes on along the minus strand of NC_141599.1, from coordinate 48,889,104 downwards.
GTTTGTATTATTTTTTTTTGGGCTTCATGTAAATGATAAAAAAGGAATCAAGGTCAAGGTCCTTGGTGAGGGTGACATGGCACTAGACTAGGTGGATCTAAGGCTAAGGGACCTAAATGCATGAAATGTGCCAAGGGGCAAGTGGTTTTAATGATATCCCAAGAGAGGGGTAAATGATGCATTAAGGAGGGACCCTAAAATGAAGACATGTGGCATACTAGATCCATCTAGGAAATTTTGGGGCTTGGTGGAAATTTTGTAAGCAAGAGCTTTAACGTAACGATTTTGAAGAGAGTGAGAGCTTACTACCACCGAGGTTGGCTAGGAGGACAATCCTTGTGCCTATGCTCGTGATTTGATGAAAGGCTAGGAGTTAGCAGTTTTGGATGTGTCATTTGGTATCAGATCATGCAGGTGGATCACGAGAATTGGGGCGTGACTAGCTGGAAGAGCTATGACCGTGTGTAGGTGTGCTATGGTGCATCGTTGCAGAAGTCGCTGAAGAGTGGTGTGTAGAGGCGATTGGCTGAGGTTGTGCACGTTGCTTAGGGTCGTCGTCTTTGGGCTCGTCGTTGAAGAGCAGTTGTTGGAGTTACCCGTTGTATGGCTCGCAAGGTCGTTTGTTAGCAGATGTTGTCGCAGGTTTGGTGATTGTCCTGGTTTGTCAACTCGACGTACAGCTTCAGACCATGACTGTCCACGGTATTTGTGAGTATGCAGAATATCGCGGCAATTTGTTAATCAAAGGGCTGTGGGATGTCCAAATTTGACGACGAATAACATGAAGCACAGATTGTATTTTGGTATTATATGTTCACAGATGTCATCACAATTGGAGGATATCAGGATCGCGCACGGTCGCAAGTTCATATTGGTACCTTCAGGGCTCCTTGATATCTCGAAAGGGAGACGTGAAGCGACTTCCGTCAAAGCTGTTCACGAAACGCGAGGTGGCACCAGAAGAGTCGTATGGTTTCAGAAGGCGGACAGATCTCCTCTATCGGCTTATGGATCAATAATTAAAGAACGACATCCTTTCTATTTAAAAGAGCATCATCGATCACGTTGAGTATGCTATCGTCAGGTCGCAGTTCAGATTCAACGATTTTGAAGCTTACCGGGAACTGAGTGGTCGTGAGCTCATGAAAAGGGGTAGATCGTATAGTATGTTCATCGTCACAAGGCAGGTCATCAGTGCTTGGAACAACCTTACAGGGACAAGTTGATCTCTCCATGCTACATGAATGACCAGGGAGTTCTCTATGCCTTCCAAAGTTCATTGGAATATGTACTCGTTTATTAGTATCTGTGTTTGAGTTATTTCAGATTGCAGGAGTTTTCCCTAGCCTAGGGAAAGTGGGTTTTGGTTGAAGTGTGATATATGCCTGGGCAGCTGTAAATTTGGAAGTTGGACTTTCGAATTGTAAATACAGTTTCAAGTGGTGTTTTATTTATTTTATTAAAAAAAACACCCATCGACCTAAATGGAAGTAGAAGAAGAAGTTTCTAGGGTGGATCCCGTAGAGTCAGGAGTCCGGCCGACCGCGCAGGTGTCGCGCCCAGCAGGTCATACACTATCTGGCAAAATTGAAATGTTAGAGGATGCAAAAGGGAACAAACCAAGTGGGTTTGTGCAAGTTGGGACTCAGTATGGGTACCCAAAGAAAACTGGGTTTAAGAAGAAGTGGATTAGCAAAGGGAGTGCCTCACAGCCTAGTGGTCAAGCCAAGCAGGCGAAACCAGTTGAGACTCCAAAATCAAGTACCACCATTGGAATGAAAAGAAAAGTAACACCAATGGCAGCCCGGGCTTGGTCGAAGTCTTTTTGAACCCAGAGCAAAGGGAAAAAGCGAGGAGAGAAGGCTTGTGTTTTGGATGCCTTCAGCCTCATCAGTGGAAAGATTGTCCACGAAACAAGGATCGTCGGATGGCTGAGATGATGGTCTCAAAATGCGACGTGGAAATGGAGGGAAGTCCCAGAGCAGAACAGATGCAGATTCAGCTAGTGGGATCTTCTCAAAGGTCAGTACCTGTTTTGTTATGTGTGTCTGTTGCTAAGTTAGTAACTAGTGCACCTGATAATATCCTGTTAAAGTCCACAGCAACGGGGTATACTGCCTTTAATGAATCGGAGTTAATTAAGATGAAAGGGCAAGTAGCTAATCATGATGTCATTGTGTTGTTTGACTCAGCATCAACGCACAACGTAATTAACTCCAAACTTGTAAAGAGGCTGAAACTAAAGACTAGCCCATCTGACTATGCATATACAGTCAGAATGGCAGATGGAAGTTCAACTGAAGTATGGGACCAAAGGGTTACCCAGTTGGAGCTTCGAATTCAGGACTATGCTGATAAGCTTGATTTTGAAATGACTAAGCTTGCTCATGCAGACATGGCCGTGGGTAAGGCTTGGCATTCTAGGAAGAATCCAGCCATAGATTGGAAAAAGTACATTTATCAATTCAAGATGAATGATGTGCTGTATGTCTTACGAGGTGAAAAAGATATACCTCAAGGACCGTTGGTTTCCGTAATGGAAATTTGAAAAGCTCAAGAAGAGTTTTTGTTTCTTTGTACAGCATCGGTAGAGCCGATTGATGATTCTTCGGCTAGCACTGCATTGAATAATATTACTATTAAGCAGAGGTATCCGATGGTTCGGATCGATGATTTGCTAGATGCATTACATGGGGCCGTAATTTTCAGTAAGATAGATCTTAAATGTGGCTACCATCAGATCCGTATTAGAGCCAGGGATGTGCATAAAACCACTTTTAGAAGCAGGTTTGGACATTATGAGTTTTTGGTAATGCCCTTTGGACTTACCGATGCTCTAGCTACATTCATCATGCTTATGAACGATTTACTATGTCCATATATCGGAAAGTTTGTAGTACACTTTATTGACGATATTCTGGTATTCAGTAAAAGTATTACTGAGCATCGCGAATACTTAAGAATAGTGTTCAGTTTTTTGAGGAAAGCTAGTCTTTATGTAAATAAAAAGAAAACTATACTATGTATGGTAAGACTTGAATATTTAGGATTCATAATTACTCCTGAGGAGGTAGAAATGGATCCAAAGAAATTGGCTGCGATACTGACTTGGCCAATCCCTCAGAGTTTGACCGCTTTGCGATCATTCTTGGGATTTGTCCAATTTTATCAAAGTCATATCAAAGGATATTTCGAAATAGTATCGCCATTGACTGATCTGACCTCAGATAAAGTACCTTTTATATGGGGACAGAATCAACAGGAAAGTTTTAACACCATAAAACAAGCTGTGGTCTCAGGACCGGTGTCAAAAATAGTTGATCCCCAGAAACCGTTTTTCCTTGAAACCGATGCAAGTGGCATTGCAGTAGGAGCAGTTCTCCTCCAAGAGGTAAGGCCAGTAGCCTTTGAAAGCAAGAAGCTTTCTCCCTCTTAACGAAATTGGTCACAAATCATGAATTAGAGTTGTATGCTGTTGTCCATGCTCTGAAAACATGGAGACATTATTTGTATTGGTCAGAGTTTTATGTTGATGTTGATCACGATACTCTAAAACATTTTTGTAAACAACCTGACTTGAGAGGCCGCCAAGCTAGGTGGACAGAACTCATGCAAGAGTTTAACTTGACGATTTGATACCGAAGAGGGAAGGATAATAAAGTTGCTGATGCGTTGTCATGCATTATGCATAATATGAGTTTCACGGTATTAGAGAGTGCTCTAATGACCAAGATTAGAGAAACTCAAATGGTAGATGAGTTCGTCCAAAGCCTTTGGCCTAAGGCTCATGTGTTCAAACCCGGGGAGAAGGATGACCTGGCATCCAGAAAAGGCCAAACTTATGCAAGATATGCCATAAGGGATGGTATGCTGAAAAGAAATGGCAAAGTAGTAGTACCTAATCAGAATGATCTCAGGCAGAGAGTCATTCAATAGTGCCATGATAGCCCATGTGCGGGACATCCAGGAGTCGAGAAGACATATGATCTCGTGAGAGGAGATTTCTTTTGGCCAAAGATGAAAAAGCATATTCATGAATATGTGACACGTTGTTTTTCGTGTCAGGTAAGTAAGGCAGAGTAGGTGAAGCCACCCGGACTTTTACAACCCTTGGAAATACCACTGGGTAGGTGGGAGAGCATTTCCATGGACTTTATTGTAGGTCTGCCTATGACACAAGGTGGATATGATTCTATCCTTGTGGTGGTTGATTGTCTTACCAAGATGGCTCACTTCATTCCAACTAGAGAGTCTGTTAGTGCCCCGCAAGTGGCGGATTTGTTTATTAGACATATATTTCGTTTGCATGGATTACCCAAATCCATAGTGTCAGACATGGATGTCAAATTTACTGGTCATTTTTGGACTGCGGTGTTTGAGACACTAAGGACTGAGTTGGGAATGAGTAGTGGGGATCATCCAGAAATGGATGGTCAGACAGAAAGAATCAACTAAATTTTAGAGGATATGCTTAGAGCATATGTGTCATTGAGGCAACATACATGGGACAAGTGGTTGCCATTGCTAGAATTTGCCTACAATGATAGAAAACATTCCTTTACAGGGTTCAGTCCGTTTGAGCTATAGACCAGTGAATCCAACTATAGTTGGAATACCTCAGAAAGTGCCTAGTGCCGCGAACTTTGTGGTTCAGATGCGGGAGATGCTAGCACTTGCGAGAGCTAACATGCGCTAAGCTATGGATAGAGCTAAGGCATATGCGGATGAAAACCGATCCGCTAGAGAATTTAAGGAATGAGAAAAAGTTTTTCTCAAAGTTCCTTTGCACTCTAAGTCTTTGACTGCAGGAGAGTGTGCTAAGTTATCACCTCGATATTGTGGGCCATGGTTAATTCTAAAAAGAATAGGCAAGGTAGCCTATAAATTAGAATTACCACAAGGTTGTAAGGTGCACCCAGTGTTTCATGTTTCGCGTTTAAAGAAAGTTTTGCATACAGGCGACTCACTAATCGAGGATGTTATTTTGTTTCAGGAGATAAAGGATAATGCAAGACGCAAACCAACAGGAATCTTGGACCGAGGAACAATGCAAGTACGCAATCGGAAGATACCCACGGTGTTGGTTGCATGGCATGGTTTACCTCTATCAGAAGCTACCTAGGAATCCGTATACTAGTTACGGAGAGTATTCCTAGAGTGTATCATCAAGGACGCTGATGCCTGAAGAGGGAAGGAATGTTATGCTCAAGTCGAGGTAACATGACCTCGGAAGGGTCAGTCGGCATTTTCCTTTAAAGGATCAATGTTTGTATTATATTTGTTTGGGCTTCATGTAAATGATAAAAAAGGAATCAAGGTCAAGGTCCTTGGTGAGGGTGACATGGCACTAGACTAGGTGGATCTAAGGCTAAGGGACCTAAATGCATGAAATGTGCCAAGGGGCAAATGGTTTTAATGATATCTCAAGAGAGGGGTAAATGATGCATTAAGGAGGGACCCTAAAATGAAGACATGTGGCATACTAGATCCATCTAGGGAATTTTGGGGCTTGGTGGAAATTTTGTAAGCAAGAGCTTTAACGTAACGATTCTGAAGAGAGTGAGAGCTTACTACCACCGAGGTTGGCTGGGAGGACAATCCTTGTGCGTGTGCCCGTGATTTGATGAAAGGCTAGGAGTTAGTAGTTCTGGACGTGTCACTTCAGGTTATTACTTTGCCATGTTCAAAGGAGGATGCCTTGGTTTTTTATGTCCCAGATGGGAGGCAAGATGTCTAGATCTTCATATGATGTTATTTTGGAGATTGTTTTCCAGCTTATCAGGGTCATTGGTTTGTAGAGTATGGCTCAAATTCTCTGTGGTACCTAGGATATCACCTAGACAGGCGAGAATTATCTAGAAAGGGATTGCTAAGATTTTCAGCACCTTTGCCCACCACCACCCTTTCTTCATGACCTAGGGTGAAGTTGCTTGGCTTTCCCTTTCAGGTCCTCAAGTATTTTATGAGAGGCATGACTCTTCTTCTGCTTCCTCGATTCGGCGACATTTAGTTGAGAGGCCTTAGACCATTCCCAAGTCCACGCTTCTCATCCTTTGGCCAGTATTTGTACAGATACTATACATAGTGTGATGGCCACTTGGATGAGCATGCAGGGATCTTTTCGTCCGGCCTCTGCTAGGAGGGCTACGTTCCTTAGGGAATAGAGAGGCCCCCCTTTCTTCTTAGAGTCCTCTACAGGGTCACGGTGGCATTTTCAGCCTCAGTCTTGCATTTTTCCAGGTAGTTTTTCGGCCCTGTAGAGGCCTTATTTCATGCAATGCATGTTGTATTTTTAGTTTGAGCTTGCTTTCATGAGTTTTTTCCATACTTAATAGAAGTCTTTTTCATTTTTTTTAAATTGTTAAGCTGATGTGTGCCTTGTTTTGGATCACACTCTCTTTCGGAGCTCATTTTGTAACCATTGGTGGTTATGATACAAGATCACAAGTGTGACATCCAATACAAGCAAAAAGAGCACTCAGTATTTTTTAATGATTATGTGCTATTTTTATGCCGGTTATGTAGTGCTTGAATTCCACTTTTGGTTGGGACAAAATCATAGTAACTTTATAATGGGTATTGTGTTTCTACAAAGCGTTTGACTAGTTTCTTTTAAGAATACAAAGCTAGAATGTGCATAGAAAAATGAATTAGCATATGAGGACTTATATGCTATAGCCTTGAAGGCATTATTTATATGGTGCCAAATTCTATTTCCTCAAGAAATTATCAAATACATTTGCAACCAACCAACCTTAAGGAAAGAAAAGCTAGGTGGGCTGAGTTAATGCATGAATTTGACTTCCACTTGAGGTATCAGAAAGGAAAGATAATGCGGAAGCAGATTACCTTAGCTGGATGCCAATGGATAATGCATTGAATTTACTTCCAAAACAACTTCCTAGAGTTCTTAAAATAAAAATACGACCAATTAAAGAAAGGGATACGATTAATAAGAGGCTTTCACTGAGGAGTCACGTGGAAATATTGACACACCAAATTTGGGTGAAGAAGTACTTAAATCCAAGAGCTATAGAATTGAAGATGGTTACCTGCTCTATAAGGGTGGATATTTTGTCTTGGATAGCAAGATAATAGGGCCCAAATTTTTTATGAATGGCATGATATTCCTAGTGCTGGTTTTCCAAGAATCCAAAAGAGTTATGCACTGGAAAAGGCTTTTTTTTTTTTTTTTTTCAAGAAAGAGACTTCTATTAAGTAAGAGAAAAAACCGGCGAGAGCAAGCTCAAAGCGGAATACATCATGAAATCATGAGGATAAATAAAAAAAGAGGCCGAGGAAAGGGTTAGAAAGGGAAAAGCAATAGTCGGAGAGGAAACACATGAGAAGCTACAAACTGAAACTCGAGAGGATAATGTAGAAATGGAGGATATTGATTATGGTGATTATGGAATTCCGTATGCGGAATTCATTAAACTTGAAACTCGAACGCAAAATATAGAAACACAGTTGGGGGTTATTAGTGAAACATTAAAAACCCTAGTCGAAGCTATAACAAAGATAGCCGATTCTCAATCGGTATCTATTAGTGAAAAATCACCGATTCCTCCTAATCAAGTGGAGAGGTCTACCTCTCGACTTAGAGAAACCTCGAACATCCTTAAGGACTTAAAACCACCAATTTTCAATGGGGAAGAAAAGGAGCGCAATAAAGATGCGATTAATACATTCTTGCAAAAATGGCAAGACTTTCATCGACTCAGGAATACACCTCCTGAAAATCAAGTCATGGAAGCAAGTCTTTCCCTTGGAAATAAAGCCTATAAATGGTGGATGAGCCTCAGGGAGAGTGATAAAATTCCTAGATATTGGACTGAGTTTGAACAAGCCTTCCTAAAAGAGTTTTTACCGGAAAATGAATTAGAAAGAGCGTGGGAGGCTTGGGATAATTGCACTATGAGTAAAAATACTCTAGTCCAGTACATAGCAAATTATAGGGAGGCAGTCCTTAAGCTGAAGGGAATTGATGAATTCCAAAAGATAAGGGGTTTCGTGAGAGGTCTTAAAGACACCTATAAGGTTGAGGTGAAAAGAAATTCTCCAAAAACCTTTGAGGAAGCCATTAAGTATGCCCAAATATATGATGATACGACGGGGAAATTTAGAATTGGAACTTCGGAGCAAACAAGTTTTGTTCCAAAGTTCAATAAATAAAGGAAGGGGCACTTTAAGAAGGAGGTTCCTCAGGCACCACCTAAGAAACCTCAAACACAAAATTATCCTCTCTTAAAAAAAGAGGATTATGAAAGGGCCAAGCAAGAAAATCTTTGCTTTAAATGTCTGGGCAAAGACCATGCTGCTTGGAACTGTCCTAAAAATAAATCAACGGGAGCTAAAGCCCCAAATGGACCTCCACAAAAACAAGTGCATGTGGTGCAAGTGTTACCGCTTAATGGTACTAAAAAGTACACTGAGGTAGAGGTCTATCATGAGGATAGCACCCACATGTACTGTCTATCATCGGCAATGTGGCAGCCCACCTTTGGTCCTCATGATTTAATGATTTCTTAAACTACTCGTTAGTTAAGAAATTAAAATTGCCTGAGAGTCCCAGTGCCCATAAATATGTGATCTCTTTGGCGAAGGGCAGTGATAAAAAAGTTTGGGACACCATGATACATGGTGTAGAGATGGATATTCAAGGCTATCAGGATGCCTTGGATTTTCAAATCATGCATCTTGACCGAACAGATGTAGTGCTTGGTCGAGAATTAAAAAACAGGTAAATGTCCGAAGTTATCTCCTAGGTATTGTGGACTATTCACAATACTTAAGAGGATTGGAGAACTTGCTTACAAATTAGCCTTACCTGAGGGATGTAGAGTACATCCAGTTTTTCATGTTAGTAGGCTAAAAAGAAAATTAGGAGATGATGATAATCTCATTGGAAATGAAGTCCTAGTTGAACTTATTGAACCCGCATCTTTACCACATGAACCAGAAAGAATTTTAGATACGCAAGAAAAAAGAACGCGACATACTATATGGAAAGAATGTCTGATTAAGTGGAAAGATAGATCTGAAGAGAGTTCAACATGGGAAAATGTAAGCAATCTCCAGAGGAGGTTTCCCAATTTTGTTTTCGAGGACATAAACAATTCTTAAGGGGAAGGGAATGTTACATTAACTGTAATACCGTGACATCGGTATAACGGGGAAACCAAGAGGGCTTAACAATACTTACCCGTGTGGCTAATGAGGGCTAGGGTCTAGGGGGAAATCCTAGGCCTAGGCAATTAATGGGAGGGTGCATTAGTCAAACTAAAGAGGGGTTTAATGATGAGGTCCACTTGGACACATGGCACCATGAGTGTTGGCCACTTGGGAGGTATTGAGCAAGGGGGAGGATTCTAGAAAGAGAGCTCCACATGGTAAGTAAAAGGAGGGAAAGAGGGAGCTTACGGGAATCTGTGGTCGGGTGGAACGACAGTCCGAGAAGTCCTCGAGGAGATACGTATCTTAACAGCCTGTCTGCAATCCCATAAGCAAGCTGAATAGTCTCCAAAGTAGAGAGGCAGCGAGGGCAAGTAGGGTCGGCTCCGAACCTGGACCTCCAAAGGTTCAGTGCAATCCCACCATGGATAGAGAGCCAAAAGAAGATAGTGATCTTTCTATTCCTGTGGGATTTCCAAAGTCTCCTCTAGAAGCACCTTTGCAGATCCGTAGTGATATCAAATGTCTCCCAATGAGGAACTCTGGTAGGTCTCCAACCTCTACTACTGAGCTGAAATCTCCTGGCATTACTGACCGTGTAACGAAAGAAGGGAATGCTCTTCTCTCGATGCCCTGCGTCAATCCACTCCCACTCTCCGGGGTCCCACTGCAAATACCTGATGGGAACTCCCCCATAGAGCCAGAGCCTCCAAGACCCGGTGGAGAGTAGCCGGGGGTCTGGGTCTAGGAACCACTCTGAATCTGATCCCTGCACCAAAAGACCTACAACCCTGATAAGCTGAAAAGCAGACTCAAGCAAGATGTCCTCTGTGGACCTGAGCAATCTGCCACCATCCTAGACACTAAAAACTAAAGCATCCTCCTGTGCATCTCGAAAGGCCAAAACCTGAAGTGGAACACCGCCTCTCATAAAAGTACCTGCCCAAGCGGAGGAAGTGAGTGGCATATCATCTATGTCTACCCAAACCTCTGGAAGGGCTGCCTCAATCTACAAGATCCCCCCTGCACTCCCTCTGAGATGTCCTATCAACCTTGATTTGGTCTCCTCTGGAAGCCTGCGGAAAGCTTTCCAAGACCCCATAGATGATGCAGGTCCCCTCTCCCACCTGGACCACTGCATGTAGAGTGAGACACCCAGTGGTCTGCCATGATCATCTAAAATATTGTCATTCCACATGATGGGTTGCCTATCAATCTCTTCACGAGAGGAAGGAGGAATCCTTTGAAGAGTGCTTCTGAAACTGGCCCAAGCTTTCAGAATGGCAACCATGAGAGGGGACGAAGGTGATCTGAGGTGTGCTGTGGTGAAGATACACCTAACACTACTCATCCAGTCTCCTCCTGAAGAAGATATGCACCTCTGTATGCTGCTAATAAGAAAGTCCTTCCACGGTTCCTGCCCTGGCATAAGTCCTCGCACCACCATCTTGCAAAGTAAAGCTGTGCACTGTAAATCTGGATCAATAATATTGAGACCCCCTTCCTATGTAGGGAGGATGAGGGTCTCCCAAGCCACCCTAGCTAAGGCATCTGCTGTGCCATCAAGCCCACTCCAAAGAAAATTTTTGATCGGTCTTCTGAGCTGAATGATGCAGTCCCTAGAACGGCACCAGCATGAACAAACAAACCAGGCCGTGAACAAGAGGACCTGGTTGACCACCACAACTCTAGAGGCAAGATCCAACTTGGCTGAGGTCCAAAAAAGAAGCTTCCTCTTGATGCTCTCCAAAACGGGAGCAAACTCAAGCTCTCTGATCAAGCAATATCTGCTGATGAGCCCTTGCTGCATGCAGCAAGGCGCTCCTAAATCCGAGCATCTAAAGGCCGTTTCTGCTCTTCCCTCTACAAAGCTGCCAACTGCTGGCGAACACCAATCTCACGTCTGAGAATATCTCGTCTCTTGGTACAAGCAACTGAGCGGTAGAAGTCGCTAATACCAGAAAGGGCAGCAGCTACATGTGATGGATATGGCTGCCCACCCTGGACATGAGAAACCCATATCTGCAGGCTGCCTCTGTAAGGTCCTCCTCTGTGTAAAAGGCATCTGGAATCCTGATGCTGGCAGACCGGCCTCTCAAGTGAGGCTCTGAGATAGCTAGCACAATAGGAAAGTGGTCTGAAGTGGAACCCCAGCAGCAATGCATACCGATCCACCTCTGTCTAGTGCCCAATCATCTACATAGAATCTGTCAATGCGTGCATGAATAGGCATCTGCTGCCTCCTGTTCGACCAAGAGAACAGGAGGGACTGTGGCTGAATAAGAAAGGCATCGTCCAACCAAGTATCTCTGCCACAGAAGTGAAAAAGGAAGGCATCCCAAGCTGCTTTCTCCAAAGAGTGAAGTCCACCTTCTCAACCCCCTTTTTTGTTTGACGGTAACTCAACCATGTCAAAGTCACCTCCAATCACCCATGAATCTGCAATGGGGGCCCAGGAGAGCAAATCCTTCCACATAAGGACACGTTCCCCTCTAATGTTGGAGGCATACAGGTTAAGGAAACCAACCTTATGCCCTCCAATCAAAAGAATAATCCACTGAGCTCTAGAGGGAATAATAACTCCGTGTCCAACAACTAAGGGGAGAACCGACTACAAAACTGAAATAGAAGTTCCCCCCCTGGTGCCCAAGGCAGGCGACCAAAAAGTATGGCCAGAAAGCAACTTGCCTGACTTGGCACAATCTCTAGAATCCAGTTTGTGCTCTTGAATAAATAAGATATCAATGGAACCCCCAGTAACACCTGCATGAAGCTGATCCCGGATCAGCCCTCTACGGCAGCGATGTGGGATGCCACCTAGGCCCTGTATGTTCCAACTAATAATCCTCATCGATGGGAGGATGTAGAGTGGAACACCTTACCCGACCTAGTGGCGGAAACAGACCCCTCAACAGGGGAAGACCTCCTGCTCGAGGAGGGAGGAATGGAACCAAGTGGCGGAAAATCAATAGGGGAAAGAACCCTGCCACCTGAAGAAGAAGCCCTGTCAACAAGAAACCCAATCACTAGCTCCCCAAAAGTAGCGGGCACAAACTCCTTCTCTGGGAAATCTGAACCATCTGCTAGGGCTGAAAATGAGTTCCTATGAAGCAAGCCAGGCACCGGAGTGCGAAGGATCCCTTCTGAGGGAAGAGGATCAATAGTGTAAACCATCCCCTTCCCCCTATCCAAGGGAGGAAGTGAAGGCTGCTCTCTATCCTATGTCTGCCCAGCCGCGAAGACCTCTACTGCCTCAAGAAGAGCGTCTAGCACCGCTGGTTCTAGGGAAGAAGCTGCAACCGGGGAGGAGGTCGAAGCTTCAGTGTCTCGGACTGTGCGAGGTGAGACTGGAGGGACAGCTCGAGGTGAAGCAGAGTCCAATAATGTACCCTCGTGAACTAAAGGAGGGATCTGCACACGTGCCGGAACCCACTGGAGAGCGTCGCATGCCCCTGAGGTAGGTGGGGGTCGAGGAGCAGGTGATGGACCTGTACCACCCCCCTGTCGAGGCCGAGGAGCAGGTGCTGGACATGTACCACCACCATCCTGAGGAGGACCGCCATGCGAAGGCCGAGGAGCAGGTGCTGGTACCACCCCTCTGTCGAGACCGAGGAGCAAGTGCTGGACCTATACCACCCCCCTGTCGAGGCCATGGGGCGGTAGCTGTACTAGAGGGCTTCTTGGGCCTTGTCTTTTTCCTGGGGCAATCCCTGGCAAAGTGTCCAATGGTCCTGCATATCCTGCACTGGTCCTATCTTCCTGAAATCTCTACTCTCTGGCGAAAAAAGGAACCATCCGAGCGCTGGATCTTAACATGGTCCATCTTAAGGTTAGGATCCTTACAGAGGACCCTAACTCTAGGTACCCCATCTGCCTTGGTTGCCTCTGCTGCAGTCAATGGCAACCTAGGGAGGGGTGGGATCTCAGCAACCGCGCCAAAATGCTCCCCAATAACAGAAAGAAGTCGATGGTAAACCTGGGGAAGCCCGGGAAATCTGATGAAGAGCGAAAAGATTTTCTTATCTGCCTCCACTGGGTCGAAACCAATATGAAAGGCTTCAAAGAAGATCTTCCTGTGTCCCAGGTGTAAAAACTCAGTTTTGAGCATAGTGCTCGCAGCCTCTGGAGTGTCAAAAACAACCTGGAAAAAACCTCATCCCAGAAGACGAACATCTAACAATCGTGGAGTGAGGTCTGGGGGGAGAGCTGCAAGCATCCAGTCTCTGGCTTGGGATCTGGAGGGGTGAGACCCGAAGATGCGTGCTAGCAACGTGGTAGAGCATTCAATCTCTACATCCTTCTTGAGCTGTTGCAACTGGTGGAGGTGGAGTAGGATTGGTTGACGGAGTATCCATCGCCAATCGAGGTGAGGAGGCCGACTCTAACAGTTTGGAGGATCCTTCCGCTCCAAAAAATGCTGCGGGAGATAGGGGGGTAGAAAACAGGGAAAGGAGGTGAGGAGGGAGCGGGGGAAGGGGCGAGGAGGGGAGGGGTAGAGGGGAGAGGCTGAGAGGCTGAAGGGGAGGGGGCAGGCTGAGAGGGAGGGAGGGGGCAGGCTAGGGAGAGGAGAGGGAGAGGAAGGAGAGACAGGAAAGAGGCGGGCTGAGGGGCAGGGAGGGGGTGGGCTGAGAGGAGAGGGAGAGGAGGGAGAGGAGGGGGAGGAAGGGGGCGGCGGCAGGCTGAGAGTGAGAGGAGAGGGATAGGAAGGAGAGGGAGCGGGGGAAGGGGCGAGGAGGGAGCGGGGGAAGGGGTGAGGAGGGGAGGGGTAGAGGGGAGAGGCTGAGAGGCTGAAGGGGAGGGGGCAGGCTGAGAGGGAGGGAGGGGGCAGGCTAGGGAGAGGAGAGGGAGAGGAAGGAGAGGCAGGAAAGAGGCGGGCTGAGGGGCAGGGAGGGGGTGGGCTGAGAGGAGAGGGAGAGGAGGGAGAGGAGGGGGAGGAAGGGGGCGGCGGGAGGCTGAGAGTGAGAGGAGAGGGATAGGAAGGAGAGGGAGGGGGAGGGAGGGGCGGGCTGAGATGAAGGGAGGGGGCGGCGCAGGCTGAGAGGAAGAGGAGAGGGAGAGGCGGAGAAGCAAGGAGGGGGCGGCGCAGGCTGAGAGGGAGAGGAAGGGGCGGGCTGAGAGGCAGGGAGGGGGCGGAGGCGCAGGCTGAGAGGGGGAGGAGAGGGAGCAGGCTGAAGGGAAGGGGACGGGCTGAAGGGGGAGGAAGAGAAGGGAGGGAGGGGCTGAGGGAGGGGGAGGGGCTGAGGGCAAGGGAGAGAGGGAGGGACGGGCTGAGGGAGAGGGTGCAGCAAGGGAGCGGGGAGGAGCAGCAGCTCACCGAAAAGGCAGTTTTATTGGAAGGGAATGAATAATGACGTCCATGAATATAATCAAGTGTCAAAAATGCCAGGTCAATAAAGGTAGGCAGGTTAATGAAACTTTTAGAGATCCCATCTGGAAATGGGAGAGTATCTCTATGGATTATTGTTGGATTACCTATGGGACACAAAGGAGGCATGACTATGTGTAGATAACATTGAATCGTGCCACAAACAAAGTGCAAAAAGAGCTGGAATGTGCAGAAATTGTAGAAAATACCACATTTTTTTTCCTGAAGATGCATGTACAGCTCTCAATCAGACCAAAAAACAGGACTAATTATTTGGATATCTACAAAGGATGCAATACAAAAAACAAGTCAACATATTCAAAATTCAATGCTCAAGATAATGTTGGAGTCCAAAGCAAGTTAAAATCACCAAATTCCATGCAATGATTCAGTAAACAACAAAACATCTATATGCATACTTATGTATGGTTGTGTATACAAATTGTCCAAGAGTTTTCTTCCCGGAGGGGGGGGAGGATAGACTTCTTGGAATCATATATCCTCTCCATTGGGTGCATGGTATGGTATTGCAGTATTCTCCATTTGGATGGCTGCCAACCACCTAAAGTTGGGATTTCGTTATGAGAACATTATCTCTAGGTGATGACCTACTATCAGCTATCACGGTCTCATTCGACATCACTACCCTGTATGGGTTGAGGTAGTGGACTTTCCGGATTATATGAGGGCTAAGCCTTGAAGTGTTTTCTGACTGTTTTTGAGTTCTTCCATTAGGCTCTCTTTTGGAGTCTAATGTCATGTACATTGATTTCATGTTAATAATATAGTTACTGGTTTCACAAAAAAAGTATGTATATGTAGATAGTGTTGTATTCCTTAATCCGTGTGTGTGTTGTGTGCGATATGTCTACTCCCTTACTAAAAGAAATTGAGCTTTCTTTGAATTTTTCAACATTTTAATCCTTACCACCTTATTCTCAATGATCAAATCAAAATCTAATTTTTGTTTGAGAAATGGACACCATGCAGCCCTTCAAAGAGAAAAAGAAAGCAAATTGAAAAAGAAGAAAGCCATGGAAACAGCATTGACAAGTCTTGAAAATGAAATGGAAGAATTTCAAAAGGAAAAGCAAAATGCCTTAAACCAGATAGATTCTGTTCTAACTCTTTATATGCACCAGGTCAGCTCTTATATAAAGCCCCATGTTCTTTAGTTACAAGAGAATATTTGGGCTGCATGAATGCATGCTTGCATTCATACATACATGAATTTGTGCATTTGGCCATGCATGCTCTATGCGCCTCTTGTAATATTAAAATACATGGATTTCACTTTTTTTTTTAAAAGTGTGTGTGTCTTTTATTATTGTATCTAGTTTTCCGTAGTAGCTGTTCCACTCTAGGACAGCTATGAATGTACATTCTTTTTAATGAAAAGTTTCTTTTACAACAAAAAAAGAGTGTATGTGTGGATTGGAGATTTGTTCGAGGAGTTCCACACTATTCTACTTTCTCCTTTGCAGATCTCACTACCAAGAGAGCTTATTATCTTCTTTTACCTCAGCTATGGATTCAAGAGTGTGGACTTTGTTGACGGTGATACAAGAAAAAAAGGAAGATAGAGAAAGTGGGAAAAAAAGTTGAGAGAAAAGCTCAGAAGACTACTAGTTCTTTCCAAATGATTCAATACCAATTCACATGAAGTCTTCCTCTTCACAAAACTCTAGATGCAAGATATAGTCACGGAGATCCTCCTCATCTAACAGAGTTGTTCCTTCCCATTCCTCTTCTTTTACTCGTAGAAGCAACAACCAATAATCTCCATAAACCTCATTAAACAATACCTCAATCCGGAAACCATCAAAAAGGACAGAATCATATTCAACTTCAAGAAAATACTTATGAAAAAACAAACTGAACCAGACAAGTGGGATCAGAAACAGTGTGGTCTCCAAGTGATGAGCTTATGCACTGGGATGCAGAGGCTTTCAATGCACCACACTTAGACTTTGTGCACACTAATGCATGCCACAAGCATCGAGTACCTAATTGCCCACCAACTATCCACATATATACCCAATCCCGACACACGGAAAATCTACGAGACACCCTCAACAAAAAATACTCAAGTGAGTTTCGACTCCCACGAGTCCACAGCCCTTGTTCTCAAAGCATGCCAGAGAGGTTATTTGGTAGTGTATCCCTGTACTGGTGAAGGATGAGATGTATGTTTCTCTGGATGCACCTTTCACCAATGCAGAATTCAAGACTGCATTACTTGCCTTTCACAAGGGCAAGTGCCCAGGTTCGGATGGACTTACCCCTTCCTTTTTTATTACTTTTTGGGAGCCCTGCAGGGCATGTGGGACTCTGGTGAGATGCCGGACTCACTTACAGATGGTCTCATTCATCTCATCCCAAAGGGGGGTAATAGGAATCTAGTGTCTCAATGGAGACCCATCACTCTATTGGACACTTGTTACAAGATTCTGGTGAAAGCCATCAGTCTGCGGCTACAGGTTTTTCTTCCAGATTTGATTCATGACATGCAGACAGGGTTTGTGCATGGCAGAAGTATATTTGATAATATTTTCTCATTTTGGGAGGCCTCAGAATGGTGGGCCATGCAGAGCCGCCAGAGATTGGCCGTTCTACTTTTGGACTTTGAGAAAGCTTACGATAGAGTAGACTGGGATTTTTTAGAGGGTACTCTATCTTGCTTTGGTTTTTCAAATGCATGGATTAGAGGAGTATCCTCTCTCTACAGATCAGCCCATAGCCAGGTGCTCATTGGGGGGGTAAGAGGGGACAGATTTCAGATTTCCAGATCAGTCCACCAGGGATGTCCTCTTGCCCCTTTTCTTTTTTTGTGGTGGAAGCTATGAGTATCTACCTTAGATCTCAAGCTGATATTTATGGGCTGAGGCTTTCTATCCACCGGGAAGAAGAGCTTCTGGATAGTGAGCTGGCAGGTGACACGGTTGTTTTTTTGGATGCCACCCCCAGGACACTCACTTCCTTCCGGACAGCCTTGGATTTATTTTGCATGGCTACAGGTGCACACATTAATTAGCATAAATCCAATGGTTTTTGGATTTGTGAAGATGACACCCTAGATAGGGGTAATGATATTGCCTTCACTTGGGTACAGAGGGGCATCTCTGTCAGATATTTGGGCTGCCAGGTTGGGGTGGGCATCTCTCCCTCACAACAGTTTGCTCCGGTGTTGGAGAGCATCAGAAGAAGGCTCCTTTTTTGGAGCTCAGCCAAACTTGACTTGGCTTCCAGGGTGGTGGTGGTTAACCAGGTTCTTCTAGCCACAGCATGGTTTGTATGCTCTTGTTGGTACCACTCCTTGGATTGTATCACTCAGCTTAAAACGTCTGTACTAAATTTTTTATGGAGTGGTCTAGATGGCACAACTGATGTTACAGCCAGGGTGGCTTGGGAGACCTTGATTCTTCCTACAAGAGAAGGGGGTTTGAATATCATCGACCCGGATCTACAGTGCAGAGCCTTACTCTGCAAGGTCGTTGTGAGAGGACTTATGCCAGGGCAAGAGCCTTGGAAGGATTTCTTTATCAGATGCATACAGTCTCGCACGCCCACTTCAGGAGAGGATTGGACACATAGTATCAGATGGGTTTTCACCACAACCCACCTCAGATCTCCCTCTTCCCCTCTTATGGTTGCTATCTTGAAAGCATGGGCTAGCTTCAGGAGTACACTTCGCAGGATTCCCCCGTCCACCCGTGAAGAGATTGAAAGGCAGCCTATCATGTGGAATGACAGTATTTTGGATGAGCATGGAAGACCACTTGGAGCTTCTCCTTACATGCAGTGGCCAAGATGGGAGAGGGGCCCTGCATCTACTGTGGGAGCATGGAAAGCATTCAGGAAGCTTCCTGTAGACCGACAGGCCCAAATGGTTCTGAATCTTAGAGGAAGTGCAGGGAGAGTCCAGCAGATTGATGCAGCCTTGCCCTTGGATTGGGTGGACACAAATGACATGCCTATTACTTGCTCCAGATCTATGGGGGCATTTTCCAGATTGGGAGTTCCTTTACAGGTGATTGCTTTTGATGACACACATGAGGATGCCTTATTCTTTGATGTTTCTTTGGGGGGCAGGCTGTCCAGATCCACAGACGATATCTTGTTGGAGGTACCGTTCCAGCCAGTCAGGATAGTGGGCTTCATGGAGCACGGCTCTCTTTCACAGTGGGATCCTGACCCGCTTCTCATCGCCCTGGGCTCATGGAGGCTGTGGCTCTATGGAGGTGTCCCAATTAAGTTTTTGCAGTGGGACCTTGGGGAATGGGAATGGATAGATGAAGGACACAGAGAGAAGGACATCCCCTTCTTTCGTTACATGGTCAGTAATGCCAAGAAATTCCAGCTCAGCTATAGGGGTTGGAGGCCTACCAGAGCTCCTCATTGGGAGAACGTTCAGATTTCTATTGACTTGCAGAAGAATTTTTGGCAGAGGCTCTGGAAATCCCACCGGAATAGAAAAATCACTCTCTTCTTTTGGCTTTCTATTCATGGTGGGATAGCTGTGAACCAATGGAGATCCAAGTTCGGAGCTGACCCTTCTTGCCCTCGTTGCCTTTCTGCTTTGGAGACAATACAGCACTGCCTTTGGGATTGCAGATAGGCGAGAATCATATGGAAGGGGATGGCAAGACTTCTCAGTACTTTTATTTGCCTACCTTTCTACATGACCTGGGGATCAGTGGCTTGGCTCACTCTTTTAGGGCCCCAGGTCTTCTTCTAGAGAGTTGACTCCTCTTGGGCTCTTCACGTCTGATGACACCTTGTGGAGTCATGCTCTCTAGAGGATGTTCCGGCCACTCTCTTCAGGGCTGCTAATTTCAACATAGGCATTAGCAATGTTATCTGTGATATGCCTACGCGGGACAAAGCCATATTGAGCAGAATGCAACCCATCATGTAGAAACCCCTTTAGCCGATCAACAATCATTTTTGTAGTGACTTTGTAAATGATTGGCATAAGGGTGATAGGTCTCCAGTCTGCCAAAGATTCACAGATTTGTTTTTTTGGAAGGAGTTTAACAATACCTCTCTTCCATGCGTCTGGCATTTTCTGATTTTGCCATGCAGAATTCACCATATGCAGCAATGTATGCTTCAAAAGAGGCCAATATTCTAGAAAAAACTCAACCGTAAGACCATCCCATCCTGGAGATTTCCATCTTCCGCAGGATTTGATTGCATCTGACAGTTCCCTCTCAGTAAAAGGTTCCTCCAATTCCAAAGCTTGAGTAGTGGAAATAATAGGAGAAACATGTTGTAACAGCAAATTTCGTGCAACCAAAGGTTGCTGTGAGGGAGGAACTGCAGAACCAAATTGCTGAGAAAAATGTTGCACACAAACAGAAGCAAGCTGTGACCTCGAGGTGGTCCATGATCCATCAGGCATGAGCACCCTCTGCAAATTTCTGTTTTTAATCTTCTCTGATGCAAGCTTTTGAAAAATTCTTTGGAAGAGCAGCCTTTATCTATAAAGGCTCTTTGTATGGCTCTAGTCTCCCATTTGACCAGTTTTCTATGATCATTGAGTTGAAGACAATGTCTGGCCTGGCATAATGTTGTTTGCTCATGCAGGGACAACGAACGAAGATGGTTGAGTTCAGTGAGGTCCTGACAAGTAAGTTTGACCTGAGCAATAGTTTCCCTCAGAGTCTTCATGTAAGACTTGCCGTAACTTCTTATCACAACTTGCATTTTGGAAACAAAAGTATCCCAGGCATCATCAATATGAACATGGCTGCAAGAAGACAAAGAGTGAGATGCTTCAGTAACCATGGCCTTGAACACAGCATGTTGCAAGTAGCTATTGTTCACAATCAAATGGCATCTTTGTGGCAATCTATCATCTGGCATATCATGAAAGGATAACCGCAACCATAGAGGTGCATGATCTGAATGCACAAAGGCATAGTCAATCCACATTTTGCATGTAAAATCCCCATTTTGTGGCGGAGCTACACTATACCATCGATCCAGACGTGCCTGATAAGAAGAAAGAGCATTATGTTGGAATGTGTATCCAGGTGACAAAGGCTGCAATTCCTTCCAAAGGTCCACCAAATCCAGATGCATCAGTAATTTAGACCATGCATGCCTTTCAGGGGTTAACATATGAGTATGTCTGGAGGTATTGTCACCCTGTTGAGGAGCATTATTGAAATCCCCACATATAAAGGCATGATATCTCCATGGATATTGTTGCATGGCATCCCAAATTTCAGTTCTTTCTCTCGAGGATTGAGGTGCATAAACAGAGGCAAATTCAAACACCTCTCCTCGAATAATGCATTGAAGAACAAGCCATCTGCCTTTGTTGTCATTTAAAGCAATAACTGGTTGAAGCTCATGTTTGGTTAAAATGACCACCTTTGAGAAAGAGTGCTCTCCAGCATAGAAAATGTCATAGCCACAGTAGTGTCCTGTCTTTCCTGCATAGACATGTTGGTTATGTTCTTGTAATGCCACTATGTCAGGCTGAAATCTATTGATGTACAGCCACACTGTTTTCCATTTCCTACTGTCACACATCCCCTGGACATTGAGTGTAAAACATTTGATATGAGCAGTCATATTTACAGATATTTATAGCAATATAACAACTATGTACAACAGCAAATTTCATGACTGCATTTCTATCTTAGGGTCAATGTTTCTCCCCTGAGAAGAAATATCCACCTGAGGAGTAGACAGCAAAGCAGCAACCTCTTCCTCAGGGAAGAGTGTTCTGCTGGCTGTCACTGCAGCCCATGTGATCCCAATTCCTGTATTGACCTCTGGGTTGTTTCCACGCCTGATAAGAAGAAAGAGCATTATGTTGGAATGTGTATCTAGCTAACAAAGGCTGAAATTCCTTCCAAAGGTCAACCAAATCCAGATGCATCAGTAATTGTGACCATGCGTGCCTTTCAGGGGTTACCATATGAGTATGTCTGGAGGTATTGTCTCTTTGTTGAGGAGCATTATTCAAATCCCCACATATAAAGGCATGATATCTCCATGGATATTGTTGCATGGCATCCCAGATTTCAGTTCTTTTTCTAGAGGATTGAGGTGCATGAACAGAGGCAAATTCAAACACCTCTCCTCGAATAACGCATTGAAGAACAAGCCATCTGCCTTTGTGGTCATTTAAAGCAATAACCGGTTGGAGCTCATGTTTGATCAAAATGACCACCCCTGAGAAAGAGTGCTCTCCAGCATAGAAAATGTCATAGCCACAGTAGTGTCCTGTCTTTCCTGCATAGACATGTTGGTTATGTTCTTGCAGTGCCACTATGTCAAGCTGAAATCTATTGATGTACAGCCACACTGTTTTCCATTTCCTACTGTCACACATCCCCTGGACATTGAGTGTAAAACATTTGATATGAGCAGTCATATTTACAGATATTTATAGTAATATAACAACTATGTACAACATCAAATTTCATGATGTCAACCCTGCATTTCTATCTTAGGGTTAATGTTTTTCCCCTGAGAAGAAATATCCACTTGAGGAGTAGACAGGAGTAGACATCAGAGCAACAACCTCTTCTTCAGGGAAGAGTGTTCTGTTGTTTGTCACTGCAGCCCATGTGATCCCAATTCCTGTATTGACCTCTGGGTTGTTTCCACTGGAAGACGCACC
The DNA here is from genome assembly GCF_047967505.1 of Dipteris shenzhenensis. Taxonomy (NCBI): domain Eukaryota; kingdom Viridiplantae; phylum Streptophyta; class Polypodiopsida; order Gleicheniales; family Dipteridaceae; genus Dipteris; species Dipteris shenzhenensis. The sequence goes on along the minus strand of NC_141599.1, from coordinate 48,866,923 downwards.
ATTCCAAGTACGAGGGGGTGGAAGTCTTCTAGCAGAAATAACTTTTCTTGGACTTTGCCATCCATCAATTGGAGGTTTCTGTCCTTTTGTGGAAGGTTGAATAGCAGGAGGTGAATGTGAAGAAACATTCCCATTTGAAACCACTTGAGCCTTGCCTTTATCCTGAATTCCAGAAAGCTGTCTACTACCTTTGTTTTTATTTGCAATAGAAGTAGGAGCATCCTTGGTAGACATTTGAACCGGTAAAACAGCAGGAGGCATTTTATGCTGATTCATTGGACACTGTGAATCCATGTGTCCAAATTTTTTGCAGTCAAAACAAGCCCCTGCAAATAATCCCCATTTCAGTTTGTAAAAGGCACTTCCCATGTCCACATTATTCACCGTGACTGAATAAGAGTCCGGTGTGGGATTATCAGTATCCCAAAGAATGCAAAATCGATTTGAATTGCCATTAGGCCGTGGTGGGCAGACCACTTTGCCTAAAGAAGCTGCAATTTTAGGCAAGAGTGAGGCCATGCATTGTGGGAAGTCTACAACTTCAACCCAGACCAGGCATCTATGTCGGATTAAAGCCTGATAGTCCCAGAGGAAAAATGATGTTGCAGTTTATGCAAGGAGATCAGCCGTGGGCTTTAATGATCCGCTCCCTCTTATTACATATTCATACTTCTGCATTTGGGCATTGGCAGCCCACTCCGTGGGATTTTATATTTGGCTCTATCCAAGGCAAGATCAGAGGCTGCCCTTTTGTTTCTCGCCTGCTTCTTGATTGGAAACATATCTTATCCCACTTGGAATGGCATGGCCGAGACTCTTTGTCGGGAAACTCCTTGAGGGCTGAGAATATTTATTGGTCTAAAGTATTCCACCCTTCTTTGGCCATTCAAGAACCAAGACGTTCTTACTTTCTCTCCTTCAAAGGCATCACTTCTGTGGCAGATGTACTTCAAGATGATGGCACACTTTTATCCTTTTCCATGGCTGCCAGCAAATACAGTTTGGGAGCTCATTATTGTCCCCTCTGGCATCGGATTTCAGCAATGCTTCAACCGTTTTTGCCAGTACCTCGCATGGAACTTCAGAACCGGCTTGAGGATTGGATTTTACGCTCTTCTTACTCTTCAGCCCGTCCCTTGAGGTTCTCACATATTACAGTGCCATCACTGTATAAAGTGCTATTACTTCCGCCTTGGATTTCTGACAAAGCAAATACTGTTTGGCATATGGATCGCCCACTAAAGTGGTGGAGCAAAAGGCTGCGTCTCCTTTGGCATTACAACGTCCCTCTTCGACAACAACTTTTTCTTTGGCGAGTCCTGCTTGGCATTTTTCCATCTGGCCAGCTACTTGCACGCAGACATATTGCTCCGGCTGTTTGTCACAGATGCTTACACCCCACTGAATCTGTGCTACACATTTTTTGGTTCTGTCCACATACTTGCACCTTCATCGCTCTCATCCGACAGAGGCTTCGAGCGAGATTTCCTACTGCTACTTTTGGTTTTCATCCACCGAGACAGGGTTTTGATTTATTTTTTATATGGGTACGCTACTGGGCACTATGGACTTTATGGATGGACACAAATCATAGAGTCTTTGGTGATCCCCTTTTTTCATCCTTTATCTTTTTCAAACGATCTCTGCAGCAATCATTCTATGATTGTGTTCAGACTCTTTTGATTGATCAGGATGTGTATACAGCTTATACTGAGATCTTTAGTTGAGTAATAGTTACTTCAGTTTCGAAGTAACTATGAATGTAATTATTTTTTAGCAATAAAAGATTTCTTCACCAAAAAAAAAAAAAGTAAGATGATCAAGATACATTAAGAGGGGATGGGTCGCAATGGCATAGAATAGAGCACTAAGAGGGCAGCCCTGTCTAACTGATCTACCCAATGTCCATGACCTGGATAGATGACTCCCAAGAATGCACTGAGAAGTAGAGCTAGAATAAAGCCAGTAAACTGCATTTGCTATCTTTGGACCAAAGCCCAACTTTGTCATGATTTGAAAGATAAAATCCCATTGAACAGTGTCAAATGCCTTAGCAATATCTACCTGCAATATGAGCACATCTTGATGCGAGTACTTAGCATATTCAATTGCAGTCAATGCATTGGAGATATTGTCATGGATTTGTCTTCGCGGCACAAACCCATACTAATGAGGATGAAGGCCCGCATTCAGTATCCCGTGAAGCCTATACACAATCATTTTGGCAATGAGTTTGTAAACTACAGGCATCAAAGTAATAGGCCTCCAATCTGACATATGGTCACACAGGTGTTTTTTGGGCACAAGTTTGACTATGCCATGCTTCCAAGAGTGCGGTAACTGATTTTCTTGCCAGGCAACATTGATCATTTGCAAGAGGACATCTTTCAAATCATCCCAAAAAGAAATATAAATTTCCACCGTAAGGCCATCCCAGCCAGGGACTTGTATTTGCTGAGGTGAAACAAGGCATTATCAAGTTCTGTATCAGTAAAAGGTCTCTCCAGGGTAAGAGCATCATCCATTTCCACTATTTCAGAAACATATTGGAGGAATTCAGTCCTCGCATCACTAATTTGATTTGATGGGGAAACAGGAGCAGAGAACAATTTCTGGAAATAATTTTGGCATTGCTCTTGCAGACAAACAATATCTGGCTGCATTTTATGTACATAATTCCATAAAAGCCTCCACTTCATTGCAGAGGCTCTGTACATTGTATGTAAAGCACTTAAGTGTTTGATGCATGAAAGAGGTATATACAGTAAAGTATAGGTATAGAACAAGATGTCAGAGAGGCAAAGCCTCTGCCTGCATGGGCTGGGTTCCCTCATGATCCATAAAAGAAATAGCATTCTCCCCTTCTTCAGAATCACAAATGGGGATGCCCTTCTTCAAAACCCCCACCTAATTTTGAAGGACAGGAGCTGAAGTAGAAGCCTGTCCTGGTGAGGGAGAAGAAGCAACCCATTGACGAGATTGAAAGGGGCGTTGCTTCAATACAACCACCTTCTTAGGCTGTTGAAAACCATCCCGATCAGTTCCCACAGATTCCTTCATCTTTTCTTTTTCTTTGTCTTTTCCTTTTCCAGCAAGTGATTGCACCTGATTAATTGGTTTGGCATTCTTTGCTCCATTTCTATTGGCTATCTTAGCCTACAAATTCTCATTCTTTTCCCGTGTCTGGGGTGGCAAGGCATTGGGAGGGGGCTGATGCAGAACCATTTGGCATTCAGAGGCTAGATGTCCAAACTTATGGCAGGCAAAACAAGCTCCTGCAAACACACCCCATTTCAATTCAAAATACTTTTTTTCCAAGTGTACTCCCTCAACTTCCACTCCAATAGGAGGGGTAGGTGTATCAGTGTCCCAAAGAATGTAGAACCTGTTACAGTTTCCCATAGGACGTGGAGGACAAATGACCTGTCCCAAAGAAGCAACCAGGCCTGGCAATTCTTCATGCATATAGTTTGGGAAGTTAACAACCTCAACCCATACAGGACAGTGATGTCGTATAAGACTTTGAGAATCCTTGTTTGGGGACCAGGGCATAGCATGTACCATCTGCTTCCCATAAAAGAGGGGAGAAAGCTCAAGTAGCCTCTGCTTGCACAAAGCATTTGATAAATGCACCTCATAAAAGCCTCTAGATGCAAAATATACTCCCTCTACAAAGCATCCTCCAAGGATGGACTTAATCCACTGTGCAACATCAATGGCTACTGGGATTCTTCCTGGAAAGAAAATTATTACCGCAGTTTGAGATAACTTCCTGAGAGGATTCACGAGGGATGGCAATTTCAATTTGTATGTGACCTCTGGAACTGGTTTGCCCCATTCCTGTCGTGACTGCTGAAAGTCATCCTTAAGTGTATCAAACACGTATTGAGCTTCCATAGTGAGTTCATCATCTTGTGTTGTAGGCTATGAAGGGCAGTGCTTAGCTTCTGCAAGTCTTTCTTTTCAAGCATATGTACAAACATCCGGACCTGAAGCCATGATTGGAATACAACAAGGCAAGAGGGATTGTACGAAAAGGTATAGGATCTAACAAGCGAGACAAGGACTGTACGGAAAAATACAAGAGCACGACTGAAGATTGTACGGAAAAAGTACGGGATTGTACGGGCAAAAAATGGGACTGTACGGGTATACGGAAGAAATTGTATGGAAGGAACTGAAACTGTACGGGGATGCTGACGGGGCACTGAGGGACTGGACTGTACGGAAATGGACGGGGCTATACGGACGTACGGACACAGACACACACACACTTTTTTTTTTTTTTTTTTTTTTTTTTTTTTTTTTTTTTTGGGGGTAAAATCCACACACACACACACACACACACACACACACATGTTATCGAAACCAACATCGCAGACACAAACATGGGGTAAGATAATGTGTTCTCTCCTTTTGAAATAAAATTTCATTAAAATATATGCTCTTGATATATAAGGGTCATCATCCTAGAGGGCTTGTGAACCCCAATCATGTTCACAGCTGATTCCATCCCCTATGTCTTAATAATGGCTCTATTTATGCCTTAGAATTTAATGGTATCCTAAGATATATACACAACATCTCGTATTCCCATGCGAGAAATTAAATATCACACATGTTGGGGCGTGGGAGAGAAGGAGGACACCATGGAAGAGAGTGTGGGAACCAAATGGGAAAATGTTCTATTGAGGTGAGAGGAAGTCCTCTCTTTTATAGAATGGGAGAGAGGGTGGCCTAAATCAATGGCACCTCTCCTACATCAAAGGAGGTAACTCCTAAATCATAGGAACTCCACAATCATAGGTACCACCACATGTGGGAGGCCTTGCCCTGCATCACCACCTGTGTCATGGCCTATGGCACTAAGTGTGCCTCTTCTACACACACTTTTTTTTAAATAGTGGAAACTTTTGATTGATTATAGTATAAAAGTAGCGACCTCAAAACGAGGCAGCTGAAATTACATCGGCTGAAAATCTCAGTTATGCTAGATATACATCATGATCTATGCTGTGCGTTTGCAAGCAATCAAAGAAGGATTGCTGCAGAGAATGCTTAAAAAAGCCAAACAAGGAAAATATAGGACCACCAAAGACTTTACAGTTCCTATCTGCCCATAAAGTCTAGAGTGCCCAATAGCGAACCCAAACAAAGAAAAGATGAAACTCCGGTTTGGGTGGATGAAAACCAAAGAGCCAGAAAGACTTCCCAAAAGGAACAGTCGGGAATCTCTCAATGAACTCACGAGAACATGGACAAAACCATAATAAATGAGACATAGTCTCATGGGAACTCAAACATCTGTGGCAACGAGCAGGAGCAATGTGTCTATGAGCCAACATCCGTCCAGATGGAAAAATGCTCAGAAACACTCGCCAAAAGAAAACCTGTTACCAAAGAGGAGTTTTGTAGGCCTAAAGATGCTGTGATCTCTTTCTCCACCACTTGGCTGGGTGATGTATTTGCCAAATAGAATTGCCTTTCTCTGAAATCCAAGGTTGAGGCTAATCTGAGATAGCCTCAAAGGGCGAGAAGAGGACCCTGGGGAAGTCAAAGTCCAATCCTCTAATCTATCCTAAAGCTCCAAAGGAGGAATCTAAACAAAAGGTGAAAGCATATAAGCAATTTGCTGCTACAAAACACGATAATGAGAGCCCAAGCCATACCGTGTAGCTGCCAGAGAAAAAGGTAGCACAGAGCCATCATCATGAATAACATCAGCAACATAAGTGAGGCCCTTAAAAGAAACAAAGTAGGAATGGCGAGGTTCTTGTTAAGCCAGTGGAGACTGAAAAACTATCGACCAGTGAATGCTTTCTACACACACACACACACACAATCATATGACTGCTAGTGGATGCACACTTGCACCTAGCAAGCCCTTGATCACACATATCCCAACATACCCCCCCTTCAAGGGTTTGCCTCATAGTCTCATAGTTTCATAAGCCATCTCATGGTGGTCAAGGATAAATCTATGGCTAGGATCTCATGCTAGCAAAGGTGCCCTGTTGGAATACGAAGCCAAAGTGAGTCAAAAATGTATAATAAAAGTCTCTTTTTGCAAAAATAAAAATAAAAAATGTATGTTCTAGTGTGAGTTCTAGTCAAGTGTGTCCTATGGATGCCACGTGTCATATTGGGAGCTATCCCATATGCATAGGTGTTCATATGTGTGTGTGTACTCTTATATAAGAGCTATACTTGTCTAGTGTCAAATCAATCAAGTATCAAGCTACAATCTCTTTGGTCTACATGTGAGTACTCTCATTTTTTGTCATTGCTCTAGTCATTTCATTATGTCTCCTTTTGAGTATCTTCCTCTCTCCCTAGCCTACCCTCTCTTTCTCCCTCTTTCCACCATGTTCCTTCATGTGGGTAGAGCCTCCCTTCCCTCAGCCTCGCCATGGTTCCTCGCCATTAAGTACTCCGGTGTCCTAGTGATTGCTCCTGGTCCTCGTTTGTGAGTTCAGCTCACTCCCGCATCAGTTGTGTCTCCCTCAACATTGGTGGACATTCCTCATCAGTAACTTGTTTTGGAGCAGTCAAGCGGCTGTTTTTTGACCTTTTGAGGTCCAATTTTGATGTTTTTTGACATTTTGGCACTGCCCAAACATAAACGACCTTGTCTTGCACCATTTCAAGAAAAAAAAAAAGTCAAAATTTTGCCCGTACAGCTGTACGGACCTCTGCAGGCGGATGCGCGACAGAGCCAAAAGTCCATACAACTTGTCAGAAGGCGATTCCAAGCAGTTTTAGGCTACTTTTTGGCATATTTTGCTCAGATTTGGACTCCCGTGACCTCCACCAGTGCTTTCAGCTTCCCGAGCTTGCCCACAAGTCATTTCGACTATACCGACACTCTGGTACATTGAATTGAGGCTTCTGACAGCGGGGAATACTCTTTTTACACCTCGTCATCTCCTACAGTGCATTTTCGCTCATTTTTTTAAGCACTTTCACTCATTTTTTTGATTCTCTTCTGCGCATTCAGTGACTCTCTGATCGGCACGTTGAGAGTCATGACATAATCTCCCTTGGTAGATGCTCCTATGGCCTTCATTGACACATCATTCGAGGGCATCCTCGCTTGGTTCTTCACCGACATACCTCTTTGCATCAGGATGTGCACACTCTTGTGCGGTAGCTACTTCAGGCTCATGGGTTCTCTGCCCTTGCTATGCATAAAATGAATGAAATCTTTTATATATTTTTATATATGTTTGAGTTAAAGATTCTCAGCCTTGAGTAGTCCCTCTAAAAAGAATGTTTGAAGAGTTAATAAAGGTCCTCTACCTTGGATTGTCCTCCTAAAATGATGTATTTCTTTTATGGTGTGTGACTCCATGTTTCTAGTTAGTCCCTGGAGTCAAGAGGGGGATGTACTGTGGGAGCCATGTATTGGCATTGATAGGGTCTAGTTATTAGGCCTGGCATATAAGTTCTAGGATGTTGGTGCATTGGTCTCCTAGACCTCTTAAGTTGATCATGCATCCATGTATAATGAGCCTTTGAGCCATGCTAGATGAGCTTTTTATGTTATGCTCACTAGCCTCTGAGCCATGCTCACTTTCCTCTGAGATTGTGTGGGAGCCATGTCTAGTTCTAGACCGGCATGCACAATTTTGATGACCGTCATTGTCATGTTCTGTTCTTGGTTCCATTCCAGTAGTCTCTCACCTTGCCTTCATGGAGGGGTGTTGGAATATGAATCCAAAGTGAGTAAAAAATGTGTGTTCAGGTTATACAAGTGTTCCTCATCACATAGTGATCGAGCTGCTGCTCCTCCCCGTGAAGCCTTCTGCCCCCTCCGTCAGCCCCTACCTCACCCTCCTCCTCCTCTCCCTCCCCCCCTCGGCCCTCTCCCCTCCCTCCCCTCGCTGACCTCTCCCCTCCCTACCCCCTCGCTGCCCTCTCCCTCCCCCCCCTCCCCTCCCTCCCCTCGCTGCCCTCTCCCTCCCCCCCTCGCTGCCCTCTCCCTTTCTCCCCTCGTTGCCCTCTTCCTCCCCCCCTTCACTACCCTCTCCCTCCCTCCCCTTGCTGCCTTCCCCCCCCCTGCCTGCTGCCCCTGCTTCCCCGCCCCCTCCTTCCCCCCCGCCCCCCTCCCTCCCTCTCCCCCGCCCCCTCCTTTACCCCCGCCTCTGCCCTTCACGCCCCTCTCCTCCCTCCCCGCCCCCGCCCCCTCCCTCCCCCTACTCGCCTCCTCCCTCCCCCTCCCCCGCCCCCTCCTTTCCCCACACCCGCTCCCCTCTCCCCCCCCCTTGGTGCCCCTACCTCCCCACCCCTCCCCTCCCCCCCCTTCCCCTCCCTCCCCCTCCCCTGCCCCCTCCTTTCCCCTCACCCGCTCCCCTCTCCCCCCCCGCCTGCTGCCCCTACTCTCCCAGACCCCCTCCTCCCCCCCCTCGCCCCCTCCTTTACCCCCGCCTCTGCCCTTCACGCCCCTCTCCTCCCCCCCTCCCCCTACTCGCCGCCTCCCTCCCCCTCCCCCGCCCCCTCCTTTCCCCACACCCGCTCCCCTCTCCCCCCCCGCTTGGTGCCCCTACCTCCCCACCCCTCCCCTCCCCCCTCGCCCCCTCCCTCCCCCTCCCCCGCCCCCTCCTTTCCCCTCAACCGCTTCCCTCTCCCCCCCCGCCTGCTGCCCCTACTCTCCCAGCCCCCCTCCTCCTCCCCCCCTGCCCCCTCCTTTACCCCCGCCTTTGCCCTTCACGCCCCTCTCCTCCCCCCCCGCCCCCTCCCTCCCCCTACTCGCCTCCTCTCTCCCCCTCCCCCGCCCCCTCCTTTCCCCACACCTGCTCCCCTCTCCCCCCCCGCTTGGTGCCCCTGCCCTCCCCACCCCTCCCCTCCCCCCCACCCCCTCCCTCCCCCTCCCCCGCCCCCTCCTTTCTTCTCACCCACTCCCCTCTCCCCCCCCGCCTGCTGCCCCTACTCTCCCAGCCCCCCTCCTCCCCCCCCCCGCCCCCTCCTTCACCTCTCCCTTCCTAACCAGCCCCCCCCCCTTCCTCTCCCCCGCCCTCCTTCCCCTTCCCTGCCAGCCCCCTCCCTCACTTCCTATCCCGCCCCCTCCTTTCCTTTCCTCTCCCCCGCCCTCCCTCTCCCTCCCTGCTCCCTCTCTTCTTAAACTTCTCCCCCCCCGCAGCCCCCCCCGGCTCCTCTTCTCTCTCTCTCCTTCCCTCTCCTATTCTCCTTCTTCCTGCGCCCGTGTTCTATGGCGTCCTGGGCAGCAATTTCATGGATAGAGCTTTTTCAATGTTCGAATCGGCCCTTTCACTTCGATTGGTGAATGGATCCCCACTCAGCCAATCTTCGTCCACCTCCACCGACCGCGAGAACCGTCATTTTCTCATAAAACGAGTTGCAGCAGCTCAAGAAAGATGTGGAACTCGAAGGCTCCACATCACTTTCCGCCTGCATCTTTGGGTCACACCCTTCCAGATCACAGGCTAGAGACTAGATGCTGGTGGCATTACCAGAAGATCTCACCCCACACCTTAGGGATATTCGACTTTCGGGACATGGATTCTTCCAAGTGGTTTTCGACTCCCACGAGTCCAGAGCCCTTGTTCTCAAAGCTAATCCTCTAGCTTTGGGTTCGAGGAGGATCTTTCTTTTGTCCTACACCTTGGGCTTCGATCCCGTCGAGGAGGACAGTCAAGTCACATCACTGTTCATTAGATTTCCTGGTCTTCCTCAGATCTACCATCGACTTCTTGCTACTATCGGAGCCACATTCGGAGTGGTCACTGAGATCCCCCCACTTCCTAGCATGCCTTCTTCCTTGGTAGAGGCAGTCAGACCGGACAGGGTGCCTCGAGTTAGGGTCATTGTCTCTAACCCTAACATCTCAGATGACCACATCATGCTTCAGCGCCCAGATGGCTCTCTCTTTCGACAGAGAGTCGAGATTGTAGGTAGACAGGACCATTGCAGGATTTGCAGGACCCTTGGGCACTTTGCTAGAGACTACCCAAGGAAGAAAAAAAGACCCAAGAGGTCTTCTGGTGCGGTTCCTTCACGTACTGCCCCAACTGCACCTCCCTAGCGCCCTATATCACGCACTCCAGGACCACCAGGAGCAGCAGGGCGCCCTGCTTCGCGCACCCCAGGACCACCAGGGGCAGCAGGGCGCCCAATGCTTGCAGCACATCCAGTACCACAATGGAGAGCAATCAGAGCGGCTCCTTTACCTCAGGAGACCTTTGATCCGGTTCGGACAGACGCCATCCAGACTCCAGAGGTAGATGTTGCTGCAGCCCCAGACACTACAGTTCCACATCAGGAGGGGCCTTTAGATGCACCAGTATCAGCCCTAGTCACTTTGGTTTCTGATCATGAGGGGGCTACCGATACTTCTTCCCCACAGATTGTTCCTGGCATAGTTAGGACGACCGACGGAATGCATGCACAAATGAGGACTCTAGATTCCTCTTCAGCCCTGCCACAGGCCTCCTCAGCCCCCAGCTCTAGTTCTGTTGATAGAGGCCTGGCAGGTCCTTCTCCTCCATCTTCCACGAGTGCAGGTCTTCTTCGCACTCCCCGGCCAAAAACCTGCTTCTCAGGAACTCTTTTTCGGCACTGGCAGATTCGGCGACTTTCATGGATGATGAGGAGTTTGTGCCCTCCACCTTAGGGGTCCCGGTCATTGGGATTCCTTTTGATAGGGCCTCCCCCTCAGCAAATGTGGGGATCCTTTAACCTGTTGAGTTTCCTGCCCTTAGTAGGAGTGTTTCAGCCCAAGGGAAGCTGGTCTCCTCTACTAGGTCAGGTAAGCCTTTCCACCCAGCATTCTCCTGTCGATGAGGATAGTCAGCTGGAACATATAGGGCCTAGGCGGAGTTCCACACCGTCACCGTAGGGAGCTGATCCGGAATCACTGGAGGTGCTATTGATATCCTTCTTATCCAGGAACACAAGTTGGATGCCAGTGATTGTTCTAAATTGATTGCTCTAAATCTGGCAAACTTCTTTCTAAACATACCTTCTGGTCGCCTGCTATAGGCACAAGGGGAGGTACTTGCATTTCGGTCTCTCCTTCTATTTTACCCTTGGTTGCTGGTCATGGTATTATCTCCCCCTCTAGAGCTCAATGGATCATTATTTTGATTGGAGGGCATAAGATTGGTCTTATCAATCTGTATGCCCCCCCAACAAGAGAGGGGAGCGAGTCTCCTTTTGGAAGGAGTTACTATCTTGGGCCCCCATTGATATTCTTGGATCATTGGTGGCGATTTCAACATGGTTGATTTGCCATCAGACAAAAAGAGAGGCATACAAGGTTGGAATTCATTCTTTGGAGAGGGCAGCCTGGGATGCCTTTCTCTTTCAGTACAGTGGCAGGGACACTTGGCTTGATGATGCCTTTCATGTTATGCCATAATCACTCCTGTACTCTTGGTCGAACAAGAGAGTACACATGCCCATCCATGCACGTATTGACAGATTTTATGTAGATGATTGGGCACTTGACAGAGGCGGATCTATATGCATTTCTACTAGGGTTACCTCTTCATATCATTTTCTAGTGGTGTTGCAGATTCTTGAGCCTCGTCGGAGAGGACGCTCTGCCAGTGTCATGATTCCGGATGCCTTTTATGCAGAGGAGAGCCTCACGGAGGATATTTTACAGATTTGGGTTTCTCACATACAGGGTGGAGTTGTCCGCCCATCTCAAGTAGCTGCAGCCCTATCCGGAATTAGTGACTATTATCATACAGTCGTTGATTCCAGGAGATGTGAGATTCTCAGACGTGAGATTGGTATACGCTAGCAGTTAGCGTCCCTTCACAGGGAAGAGCAGAAGAGGCCCACTGATGCTTGGATTCAGGAGCGCCTTGCTGCAGCAAGGGCTCATATACATATATTGTTGGATCAGAGAGCAGAGTATGCCTTTCATGCACGGGAATCCTTTTGGATTCTGATGGGTGGCAGGGTCAACAAATACTTTTTCTCTACTCATGGACCCAGACATAGTAGAGATAGTGTCTCGTAGCTTGTTGACTCAGACGAGGTGTTACAGTCAGATCCTGATGCCATCATGCATGTAGCTTCAAATTTTTTTACATCCCTTTTTACTGCAGATCCGAGCACATGGGCCATAGATGATGCTAGAGAGGTTATTTGGCAGTGTATCCCTGTATTGGTGAAGGATGAGATGTATGTTTCTCTTGATGCACCTTTCACCAATGCAGAATTCAAGACTGCATTACTTGCCCTTCACAAGGGCAAGTGCCCATGTTCGGATGGACTTACCCCTTCTTTTTTTATTACTTTTTGGGAGCAGATTGGTGATCACATTACATCAGCCCTGCAGGGCGTGTGGGACTCTGGTGAGATGCCTGACTCACTTACAGATGGTCTCATTCATCTCATCCCAAAGGCGGGTAATAGGAATCTAGTGTCACAATAGAGACCCATCACTTTATTGGGCCCTTTTTACAAGATTCTGGCGAAAGCCATCAATATGCAGCTACAGGTTTTTCTTCCAGATTTGATTCATGACACACAGACAGGGTTTGTGCATGGCAGAAGTAATTTTGATAATATTTTCTCATTTTGGGAGACCTCAGAATGGGCCATGCAGAGCCGCCAGAGGTTGGCCATTCTACTCTTGGACTTTGAAAAAGCTTACGACAGAGTAGACTGGGATTTTTTAGAGGGTACTCTTTCTCGCTTTGGTTTTTCAGATGCATGGGTTAGAGGAGTATCCTCTCTCTACAGATCAGCCCATAGCCAGGTGCTTATTGGCAAGGTAAGAGGGGACAAATTTCAGATCGGTAGAGAGAGATTTCATATGGAAGGGGATTGCAAGACTTTTCAGCACTTTTCTTTGCCTCCCCTTATATATGACCTAGGGATAAGTGGCTTGGCTCACTCTTTTAGGGCCCCAGGTTTTCTTTGAGAGACATGACTCGTCTTGGGCTCTACACATCCGATGACACTTTGTGGAGTCGTGCTCTTTAGAGGATGTTCTGGCCACTCTCCAAAGCCTCATTGCATTTGGCTCTCCAAATGTGCCATGCTGCAATGCTAGCTAAGACCTCCCAAGGAGAGTCAACCGAGGAATGAGCAGCCCTGAAGAGAGTGGCCGGAACATCCTCTAGAGAGCACGACTCCACAAGGTGTCGTCAGATGTGAAGAGCCCAAGAGGAGTCAACTCTCTCAAAGAAGACCTGGGGCCCTGAAAGAGCGAGCCAAGCCACTGATCCCTAGGTCATGTAGAAAGGTAGGCGAATAAAAGTGCTGAGAAGTCTTGCCATCCCCTTCCATATGATTCTCGCCTATCTGCAATCCCAAAGGCAGTGCTGTATTGTCTCCAGGGATGTCCTCTTGCCCCTTTTATTTTTCTGTTTGTGGCGGAAGCTATGAGTATCTACCTTAGATCTCAAGCTGATATTTATGGGCTGAGGCTTCCTCTTCGCCGGGAAGAAGAGCTCCTGGATAGTGAGTTGGCAGATGACACGGCTGTTTTTTTGGATGCCTCCGCCAGGACACTCACTTCCTTCCGAACAGCCTTGGATTTATTTTGGTCGGCTACAAGTGCACACATTAATTGGCATAAATCCAATGGTTTTTGGATTTGTGATGATGACACCCCGGATTGGGGTAATGATATTGGTTTCACTTGGGTACAGAGGGGTGTCTCTGTCAGATATTTGGGCTGCCAGGTTGGGGTGGGCATCTCTCCTTCACAACAGTTTGCTCCGGTGTTGGAGAGCATCAGAAGAAAGCTCCTTTTTGGAGCTCAGCCAAACTTGACTTGGCATCCAGAGTGGTGGTGGTTAACCAGGTTCTTCTAGCCACAGCTTGGTTTGTATGCTCTTGTTGGTGCAACTCTAGGGATTGTATCACTCAGCTTAAGAGGCCCGTACGGAATTGTTTATGAAGTGGTCTAGATGGCACAACTGATGTTACAGCCAAGGTGGCTTGGGAGACCTTGATTCTTCCTACAAGAGAAGGGGGTTTGAATATCATTGACCCGGATCTATAGTGCAGAGCTTTACTCTGCAAGGTTGTTGTGAGAGGACTTATGCCAGGACAAGAGCCTTGGAAGGACTTTTTTATCAGATGCGTACAGTCTCGCACACCCACTTCAGGAGATGATTGGATACACAATACCAGATGGGTTTTCACCATTGCCCACCTTAGATCTCCTTCTTCCCCTCTTATGGGGTCTATACTGAAAGCATGGGCTAGCTTCAGGAGTACTCTTCGCAGGATTCCCCTGTCCACCCGTGAAGAGATTGAAAGGCAGCCTATCATGTGAAACGACAGTATTTTGGATGACCATGGCAGACCACTTGGAGCTTCTCTTTACATGCAGTGGCCCGGATGGGAGAGGGGCCCTACATCTACTATGGGAGCATGGAAAGCCTTCAGGAGGCTTCCTGCAGACCGTCAGGCCCAGGTGGTTCATAATCTCAGAGGGAGTGTAGTAAGAATTCAACAGATTAATGCAGCCTTGCCCTTGGATTGGGTGGACACAGATGACATGCCTATTACTTGTTCCACCTGGATGGGGGCATTTTCCAGATCGGGCATTCTTTTGCAGGTGATTGCTTTACGGAACACACATGAGGATGCCCTAGTCTTATATATTTCTTCGTGAGGCAGGGTGTCCAAGTCCACAGATGATATATTGCTGGAGGTACCATTTCAGCCAGTCAGGGCATCTTGGGCTCTACACATCCGATGACACTTTGTGGAGTCGTGCTCTTTAGAGGATGTTCCGGCCACTCTCTTCAGGGCTGCTCATTCCTCGGTTGACTCTCCATGGGAGGTTTTAGCTAGCATTACAGCATGGCACATTTGGAGAGCCAGATGCACTGAGGCTATGGAGGGTTCTCAGGTCCACCCTTCTCAAATCTTGGCCAGTACTTGGACAGATACGGTACACACTCTGATGGCCATGTGGGCGACCATGCAGGGATCCTCTCGAGCAGCCTCCTCCAGGAGAGTTACTTTTCTCAGGGATTGGAGAGACTCTCCTTGGCCTAGGTCTTCATTTGTTGGTGGAGGCAAGAGCCTGTGTAGTATCCCGGTTGAATAGGATGGAGATTCTTTGTTGCGACGATCCTTTTCAAGCAAAAGAGACACCATATCTTTGAATGTAGTTGATGCAATGCGAGGTACTTCCAGAGCATTCTCAAAGCGAGAAATCCCTTCCATACTTGTCATCAAGACAGCCATTTTGTCCTCGTCATCCGGGCAACACTTCAAATTGAAGAGTTGTTGAACTAAGGATTGAATTTTTGCTATATGCGCACTCAAAGTATCAGACTCTTCCATTTTCAGCTTATAAAATTGCATTTTCAGAAATACCTTGGAGTTGGTGATCTTGTTACCAAATATATTCTCGAGGTGTGCCCAAATCTCCTTTGCCTTGGATTTGAAGTCGATGTGATGAATCAATGAATCATCTAGGCAAAGCCCGATGATTGCGATGGCCCTCGAATTGTGTTGCTTCCAAATCTTTCATGTTTGAGGCTCCGTTGATGCCTCAAGTGCTTCATCATCTTCGATGGCATCCCAAACATTCTCCTTCATGAGAAGGAGTTGCACTTTTGTTTGCCATGTAGGGAATTCGTACCCCTTGAATTTGTCCACAAGAAGAGAGTTGGTGGAAAGTGAACCCATAAAGCTGGCAGCTAGGAGAGAGAAGAGTGATGGATAGAATGAAACGCACAGGGGAGTTGGGGGAGAAATGGAGGGCTAAGGAAGAAATGGAAAAAAAATGACGGACAAAGGAAGAAATGGGAAGAAGTGGGAGAAATGGCAGGCAAAGGAAAATATGGCGAGCACAAAGGAGATGTAGGAGAGGAAGGAATGGCGGGCAGAATAGCAGCGGGTAGAGAAGAGGAGCGGGCAAGCTGTATGGGCAGACTGTACGGCACAACAGTCCGTACTGTTGTACGGCTGTTCATACTGCTGGTACGGACAGAGAAGCGGGCAGAAATGACGAGCTTGCTGCTTGCTGCGAGCTGGGCACTAGGCCAAGAGAATGGCGCCTTGGAGCGAAGCATGGGGATGCCACGAAAGGAGCTGAGCTGCCTCACACCATTGGAGTTGCCACGAGCCTTGAGTTGAGTTGCCATTGTTGGTGAGGCTCAGGGTGGAGGGAGTAGAGCTCAATATGGAATTGGAGAAGCCATTCCTCCAAGGGGAATGAGGGAGAGAGGCTTCAATGTCCTCAATCTCTTGGAAGATAGTCTAGCTCTGATACCATATGAAGATGCAAGACATGGAAGCAAGACTAGAATGATGATTATAACAATGAAAGTACAATGCCTTTATAGGATAAGCACACACACTCTAAGTGTCAAATGTATATGGGATAAGTCCCATATTGACACGTGGCACTCTAGGATATAAAGTAGTATAGTACTACTCTAGAACACACTAAAAGTCACTCAATTTTTATTTTTATTTTTGCAAAAAAGAGACTTCTATTAAGTAAGAAAGAAACTCGCTAGAGCAAGCTCTGTGCGGAAATACAATATGCTAAGCATGTAATAAAAACACCTCAGAGGAATGAGGTAGAAAGAAACCAATGCTGAGGCTGAAAATGCCGACTCAACCCTGTAGAAGTCTCATCAAAGAAGGGAGAGCCTCTCCAATCTCTGAGAAAAGTAACTCTCCTGGAGGAGGCTGCTCGAGATGATCCCTGCATGGTCACCCAAATGGCCATTAGAGTGTGTACCGTATCTATCCAAGTACTGGCCAAGATTTGAGAAGGGTGAACTTGAGAACCTTCCAAAGCCTCAATGCATCATGCTCTCCAAATGTGCCATGCTGCAATGCTAGCTAAGACCTCCCAAGGAGAGACTCAGCCATCTTCGTTCGTTGTCCCTGCATGAGCAAACAACATTATGCCAGGCCAGACATTGTCTTCAACTCAATGATCATAGAAAACTGGTCAAATGGGAGACTAGAGCCATACAAAGAGCCTTTATAGATAAAGGCTGCTCTTCCAAAGAATTTTTCAAAAGCTTGCATCAGAGAAGATTAAAAACAGAAATTTGCAGGGTGCTCATGCCTGATGGATCATGGACCACCTCGAGGTCACAGCTTGCTTCTGTTTGTGTGCAACATTTTTCTCAGCAATTTGGTTCTGCAGTTCCTCCCTCACAGCAACCTTTGGTTGCACGAAATTTGCTGTTACAACATGTTTCTCCTATTATTTCCACTACTCAAGCTTTGGAATTGGAGGAACCTTTTACTGAGAGGGAACTGTCAGATGCAATCAAATCCTGCGGAAGATGGAAATCTCCAGGATGGGATGGTCTTACGGTTGAGTTTTTTCTAGAATATTGGCCTCTTTTGAAGCATACATTGCTGCATATGGTGAATTCTGCATGGCAAAATCAGAAAATGCCAGACGCATGGAAGAGAGGTATTGTTAAACTCCTTCCAAAAAAACAAATCTGTGAATCTTTGGCAGACTGGAGACCTATCACCCTTATGCCAATCATTTACAAAGTCACTACAAAAATGATTGTTGATCGGCTAAAGGGGTTTCTACATGATGGGTTGCATTCTGCTCAATATGGCTTTGTCCCGCGTAGGCATATCACAGATAACATTGCTAATGCCTATGTTGGAATTGAATATGCCAAATACACGCAGCAAGATGTTTTATTATTGCAAGTTGATATTGCCAAAGTCTTTGACACGGTTGAATGGGATTTTATTTCATCGACTACTATGCACGCATTGGGATTTGGCACAAAAATGCAGCAAGTTATCACTTGGCTATATCAAGATAGTAAAGCTGCCTGCATACTTTCAGGGGATATTTCTACATCCTGGACTCTTGGCTGTTCTGTTAGGCAAGGATGTCCCCTAAGTGCTTTACTTTTTGCAATAGCTACTCATCCCATGCTTCAATATCTGGACCACCTTTTGGACACTGACCGGTTGCATGGTTTGGAGATTACTGGCAGTCGCAGCATGATCACTCAAGCATATGCTGATGATTCATTCTTTACTCCAAAAAATACTCGGAGTGATCTGTCCATGATTATGCAGGCTCTTTCTACATATGGATTGGCTGCTGGTCTTCGGGTTAATTTTCAGAAATCCAAATTGTTGCCGTTGCATGAGCAGGAATGGCACAGTCTTCTGTGGCCTGGGGTAATTGTCCCCGCCTCTCAATTTATTCGACATCTCGGCTATCCTCTAGGTTGGGAGCTCACCCGCTCCCAACAAACTGATTGGGTGTTGACAAAGTTGAGGGAAAAACTTGAATATTGGAAGCTTGCAACTTGGCCACTACATGTTCGTTTGCGAATCGCACAATCCATTTTGATAGCATACATACAGTTTTATTTGCCTCTCATTATGTTCACTAAGGCAGAGCTGAACTCCTTTATGTCAGCTATCATGGAAATTTTCTGGTGTGCTAAAAATGGCAAGAAAAGTCTCAGATTACTTTCTATGCATCGTCTCTGTTCTTCAAAGATGCACGGGGGTCTAAACATTCTCAATATTCACATGCATTTACTTGCTCACAGAGGACAAATGATGTTGCAGTTTATGCAAGGAGATCAGCCGTGGGCTTTAATGATCCGCTCTCTCTTATTACATATTCATACTTCTGCATTTGGGCATTCGCAGCCCACTCCGTGGGATTTCATATTTGGCTCTATCGAAGGCAAGATCAGAGGCTGCCCTTTTGTTTCTGGCTTGCTTTTTGATTGGAAACATATCTTATCCCATTTAAAATGGCATGGCCGAGACTCTTTGTCGAAAAACTCCTTGAGGGCTGAGAATATTTATTGGTCTAAAGTATTCCACCCTTCTTTGGCCATTCAAGAACCAAGAGGCATCAATTCTGTGGCAGATGTACTTCAGGATGATGGCACACTTTTATCCTTTTCCATGGCTGCCAGCAAATACGGTTTGGGAATGACTCGATAATTGTGTTTCATCATTTGACCTACTGACAAGAGGTTCTTACTGAGCTTCAGAACATAGAGCACATCTTTTACCAATCCTTTCGTACCAGTGAAATTGTTCATAGGGATAACGCATGTCCCTTGAATCGGATTTGGTATATTTTCTGCTGTGTAGATGACATTTTTCTAACCTTCTAATGGCTTCATTTCTGTGAACCATTCCTGATGATTTGTCATGTGAGATGATGCAACGTTGCCGATATACCAAGGATCCTATTCCTCTTGGTCGACTTGATAGCTGTAATCCTCTTTGGGATTGAAATCAGAGTCTAGGTACACTATATCATTCTGATGCATTTCCTCGCTTGCAAGAAACATATTTCCATATTCATTTGCAAAATGACTATGCATTAGGGGAATTTTGGACTCAAAAAGTGCCTCTTCCATTGTTTTAAGCTCTTGGCCAATGAGGAGGCTCAAGCATTAAAAGAATGGAGGTTTTCTTCCTCCTCCTCATTGGTGGAAGTGAATGGTCCCCACCCCAAGTTACTTAGATTACCAAAGTAAAGGGCCTTTGGAGAAATTGTGACTTTGTAGGGATGGTTGGATCATAATTTATCTAATGGTTGGCAAGCCCTTTCATCTCTGCAATCCCATCCATTGGATCACAGACGATCTAATGGATATGATTTAAGGTGCTTTAAGCGCATATCTTTGACGTTGGATCGTGCTCCCACGCTACAGCTGCTTGTTTCTCCCTCAGTTTGACACCCTCGAGGTTCCTTTTGACAACCATTTTTTGTCCCGTACGCTCTGTCAAAAAATCCGAAAAAAAAAAATAAAAATAAAAATTAGTACTGTCGAAAGTCCGTACGATTCCGTCCGTACAGTCCGTACAGCCGAGGAAGTCCGTACAGTTAGCTTGTCAGGGATTTTTTTTTGAAAATCCGTACAGTCAGTACAGTTTTGCCCGTACAGTTGGGGGAGTCCGTACAGTTTGCCTATCAGGGAAAAAAAATAATAATAAATAAAATTTCATACTGTCAAAAATCCGTACGATTTCGTCTGTACAGCCGGAAAACACCATACAGTTTTGTACCTGCTGTGCTTTCCTCCTTGTAAAGCGTTGCTGCTTCCAAGTTTTTTCCTTAACTCGAATGGCGGATTATTCCTATGAGAAAACCTTTCACAAAGACAAGTCGGTTTCCAACAAGAAACAAAAACAGGTGATGGATTCAGATGATTCCCTTCATGACTGTGCTGAGGCTTAGCTTGTTTATGAGGTTATGCATGAAGGGTTTGAAGACACCCGTAAAGTTTGGAAAGATCCACTTCCCACCACTGGCATTATACTGAAATTTTCAGTTGATGTTATTGTAGCACCTTTCTTTGAGGTTGCTACTCATATAATATAATCAATCAATGATTTCACCCAAAAAAAAAAAAAGGGTGTGTGTGTGTGTATGAGGCAGTGTGTATATGGTGAGGTGTGTGTGTGTGAAAGACTCTCCGCAATTTATGGAGAAGCAAATTGCCGCTCAAGCAAAAGCTTTTCCTATGGCGTTGTCTTACAGGAACCTTATCCGTGGGGGTCACTCTGGCTCAACGAAGGATTGCATCTGCTTCCTGTCTTCGATGCATGGCCCCTTCTGAAACTGTGCCTCATTTGTTTTGGATGTGTTCCAGCACTAAGACCTTCTTATGCAAAATTTCCATGTCGCTTCGCCTTCGTTTCCCTAACTCACCTTTTGGGAAACATTTTTGGCTTTTTGGCAGACTTCCTGCAACCCTGGTCCATTACTCTTTATTTTTGAACTGGGTCAGATATTGGGCTTTTTGGACCATCTGGCAGGATCACAACATGCGATATTTTGGGAATCTGTTCTTGCAATCTTATGAATATTTCAGACTCTCCCTACGGCAATCTATCTATGATGCTTGCCATCAAGGAGATCTTCCTCAGTCATGCCTGGAAATAGTTTTTCTTTGCTTTTGATTTCCTGTTGAGGCTCTCTGCTTTTTTGAGACCCTCATGTAAATTTTGCTGATAATATGATCATGGATTTACCCAAAAAAAAAAAAAAAAAAAAAGTGTGTGTGTGTGTATATGGTGAGGTGTGCCCGTGAGCCTCAGCTTCTTGTTGCGTTGTATCAGAGCTCAAAATACAGTGATTACTATCTATCGTACAGCCTGCCACAGCCCCATACAGATTCCGTACAGGTGTACGGCCTGTACGGACTGTTTCGCCGCTACAAGTTGCTGCTGCCAGTTCATCTCCGGCTCCTGGATCGATTTTATACAGGGATTTGCTTGCGGACTACATCTATACACTAATTTTGAAGGCTCTTTGCTCCCGTTTCTCTCCTCTTGGGTCTCTGGGTCTGGTGCACCTTTTCCATTGCCAAAATCTTCCCTCTTTCTCTGAAATATAGTTCATCTGGGAAATTTTACTAGTTTTTTCTCTCCGTTTCCTCTATAAAACTGTTTTTTATCTTCTCTCGACCTCTACATCTCTCTTTCCCCTTTTTCTCCTTACAAATACACTCTTTTTCTCTTCTCTGTGGGGTTTTTTGTGGGCTTTTTTTGGGACTGTTTTTTTCTCTACTATCACTTTACAGGTACCTCCTTTCTGGGTTCTACTTTCTTTCAAATCTATGGCTGAATATTCCTATGAAAAAACTTTTCAAAAGGATCGTTCAGTTCATTGCAAGAAGCAAAAGCAGGCTGAGGGTCAGCATGACCCAGTACATGATTCTGTTGAGGCACAATTGGTCTATGATGTCATGCATGAAGGATTTGCAGACACAAGGAAAGAGTGGAAAGACTCGGCTCCATCGGTTGGCCTCATAGTTGAAGTGGATGAAATTGTGGATCCAGTTAGAGAATATGCCAAAAATGCAGTCATTTTATTTTTCCCAGGCCGGATGCCACCTGCTGCAGAGGTAGGCAACTGGTTGACTCGCACACTGGCTGGCTCGTTTGTTTGCAAGGTACACTATGCAGCCAGGGGTTTTTTTGAGGTCATTATGGTAAATGAGATACACAGGCAAATGCTTTTGGAACATTCGCCCCTCTTTTTTAGGCAGCAAATGATGCACGTATTGCCATGGTCTCCCACAAGGGATTTTCAGGCTTTGATCCGACACCGATGTCTGGTCTGGGTTGAAGTTGTAGACTTCCCGCAATGCATGGCTTCACTCTTGCCTAAAATTGTAGCGACTTTAGGCAAAGTGGTCTGCCCACCACAGGCTAATGGCAACTCGAATCAATTTTGCATTCTCTGGGATACTGATAACCCCACACCAGACTCTTATTCCGTCACGGTGAACAATGTCGACATGGGAAGTGCCTTTTATAAATTGAAATGGAGATTATTTGCAGGGGCTTGCTTTGACTGCAAAAAAATTGGACACATGGCTTCACAGTGTCCAATGAATCAGCATAAAATGCCTCCTGCTACTTTGCCTGTTCAAATGCCTACTAAGGATGCTCCTACCTCCATTGGAAATAAAAACAAAGGTAGTAGACAGTTTTTTGGAACTCAGGATAAAGGCAAAGCTGCAGTAGTTTCAAATGGGAATGTTTCTTCACATTCACCTCCTGCTATTCAACCCTCAACAAAAGGACCGAAACCTTCAATGGATGGATGGCAAAGTCCAAGAAAAGTTATTTCTGCTCGAAGACTTCCACCCCCTCGCACTTGGAATGGTGCGTCTTCTAGTGGAAACTCCCCATAGGTCAATACAGGAATTGGGATCACATGGGCTGCAGTGACAGCTAGCAGAACACTCTTCCCTGAAGAAGAGGTTGCTGCTTTGCTGTCTACTCCTCAGGTGGATATTTCTTCTCAGGGAAGAGGCCTTGACACTGAGATAGAAATGCAGGGCTGACATCATGAAGTTTGCTGTTGTACATAGCTGTTATTTTATTATAAATATCTGTAAATATGACTGCTCATATCAAATGTTTTACGCTTAATATCCATGGGATGTGTGACAGTAGGAAATGGAAATCTGTGTGGCTGTATATCAATAGATTTCAGCCTGACATAGTGGCATTACAAGAACACAACCAACATGTCTATGCAGGAAAGACAGGTCACTACTGTGGCTATGATATTTTCTATGCTGGGGAGCACTCTTTCTCAGGAGTAGTCTTTCTGATCAAACATGAGCTTCAGCCAGTTATTGCTTTAAATGACAATAAAGGCAGATGGCTTATTCTTCAATGCATCATTCAAGGAGAGGTGTTTGAATTTGCTTCTGTCTATGCACCTCAATCCTCTCGAGAAAGAACTGCCATTTGGGATGCCATGCAACAATATCCATGGAGATATCATGCCTTTATATGTGGGGATTTCAATAATGCTCCACAACAGGGTGACAATACCTCCAGACATACTCATATGTTAACCCCTGAAAGGCATGCATGGTCTCAATTACTGATGCATCTTGATTTGGTTGATCTTTGGAAGGAATTACAGCCTTTGTCACCCGGATACACCTTCCAACATAATGCCCTTTCTTCTTATCAGGCACGTTTGGATCGATGGTATAGTGTAGCTCCGCAACAAAATGATGATGTTACATGCAAAATGTGGATTGACTATACCTTTGTGCATTCAGATCATGCACCTCTATGGTTGAGGTTATCTTTTTATGATATGCCAGATGATAGATTACCACAAAGGCGACATCTGATCGTGAACAATAGCTATTTGCAGCATGCTGCTTTCAAGGCCATGGTTACTGAAGCATCTCACTCTGTGTCTTCTCACAGCCATATTGATATTGATAATGCATGGGATTCTTTTGTTTCCAAAATGCAAGTTGTGATTAGAGGTTATGGCAAGTCTTACATGAAGACTCTGAGGGAAACTATTGCTCAGGCCAAATTCACTTGTCAAGACCTCAGCGAACTCAGCCATCTTCGTTCGTTGTCCCTGCATGAGCAAACAACACTATGCCAAGCTAGACATTGTCTTCAACTCAATGATCACAGGAAACTGGCTAAATGGGAGACTAGAGCAAGACAAAGAGCCTTTATAGATAAAGGTTCTTCTTCCAAACAATTTTTCAAAAGCTTGCATCAGAGGAGATTAAAAACAGAAATTTGCAGAGTGCTTCTGCCTGATGGTTCATGGACTACCTCACGGTCACAGCTTGCTTCTGTTTGTGTGCATCATTTCTCTCAGTAGTTTGGTTCTCCAGTTCCTCCCTCGCAGCAGGTTCTGTCTGCACGAAATTTACTGTTACAGCATGTCTCTCCTATTATTTCCACTACTCAAGCTTTGGAATTGGAGGAACCTTTTACTGAGAGGGAATTGTCAGATGCAATCAAATCCTATGGTAGATGGAAATCTCCAGGATGGGATGGTCTTACAGTTGAGTTTTTTCTAGAATATTGGCCTCTTTTGAAGCATACATTGCTGCATATGGTGAATGCTGCTTGGCAAAATCAGAAAATGCCAAACACATGGAAGAGAGGTCTTGTTAAACTCCTTCCAAAAAAGCAAATTTGTGAATCTTTGGTTGCTGACTGGAGACCTATCACCCTTATGCCAGTCATTTACAAAGTTACTACCAAAATGATTGTCGATCGGCTAAAGGGGTTTTTACATGATGGGTTGCATCCTGCGCAATATGGTTTTGTTCCGCGTAGGCATATCACAGATAACATTGCTAATGCCTATGTTGGAATTGAATATGCCAAATACACGTAGCAGGATGTTTTGCTATTGCAAGTTGATATTGCCAAAGCCTTTGATACTGTTAAGTGGGATTTTATTTCATCGACTATGCAGGCATTGGGATTTGGCACAAAAATGCAGCAAATTATCACTTGATTATATTAAGATAGTAACGCTGCCTGCATACTTTCAGGGGATATTTCTACAACCTGGACTCTTGGTTGTTTTGTTAGGCAAGGATGTCCCCTAAGTGCTTTACTTTTTGCCATAGCCACTCATCCAATGCTTCAATATCTGGACCAGCTTTTGGACACTGACCAGTTGCACGGCTTGGAGATTCCTAGCAGCCGTAGCATGATCGCTCAAGCATATGCTGATGATTCTTTCTTTACCCCAAAAAATACTCAGAGTGATCTGTCCATGATTATGCAGGCTCTTTCTACATATGGATTGGTTGCTGGTCTTCGGGTCAATTTTCAGAAATCAAAATTGTTGCCGTTGCATGCTCATGAATGGCATGGTCTTTTGTGGCATGGGGAAATTGTTCCCACTTCTCAATTGATTCGACATCTTGGCTATCCTCTAGGTTGGGGACTCACCCGTTCTCAACAAACTGATTGGGTGCTCACAAAGTTGAGGGCAAAACTTGAATATTGGAAGCTTGCAACTTGGCCATTACATGTTCATTTGCGAATAACACAATCCGTTTTGATAGCATACATACAATTTTATTTGCCTCTCATCATGTTCACCAAGGCAGATCTGTTTTCCTTTATGTCTGCTATCATGGAAATTTTTTGGTATTAAAAAAATGGCAAGAAAAGTCTCAGATTACTCTCTATGCATAGTCTCTGTTCTCCAAAGATGCACGGGGGTCTGAACATTCTCATTCAAATGCATCTACTTGCTCATAGAGGGAAAATGATGTTGCAGTTTATGCAAGGAGATCAGCCTTGGGCTTTCATGATCCGCTCTCTTTTATTACATATTGATACTTCTGCTTTTGGGCATTGGCAGCCTACCTAGTGGGATTTCCTATTTGGCTCTATCCAAGGCAAGATCAGAGGCTGCCCTTTAGTCTCTCGTCTGCTTCTTGATTGGAAACATATTTTGTCCCACTTGGAATGGAATGGCTGGGATTCTTTGTTGGGAAATTCTTTGAGGGCTGAGAATATTTATTGGTCTAAAGTATTCCACCCTTCTTTGGCCATACAAGAACCCATACGTTCTTATTTTCTCTCTTTCAAAGGCATTTCTTTTGTGGCGGATGTACTTCAAGATGATGGCACTCTTTTATCCTTTTCTATGGCTGCTAGCAACTACGGTTTGGGAGCTCATTATCGTCCTTTATGGCATAGGATTTCAGCAAAATTTCAACCGTTCTTGCCGGTACCTCGTTTGTAACTTCAGAATAGGCTTGAGGATTGGATTTTACATTCTTCTTCCTCTTCAGCCCGTCCTTTGAAGCTCTCACATATCACAGTGTCATCTCTGTATAAAGTGTTATTATTTCCGCCTTGGATTTCTGACAGAGCAAATACTGTTTGGCATATTGATCGCCCACTAAAGTGGTGGAGAAAGTGACTGCGTCTCCTTTGGCATTATAAAGTCCCTCTTCTGCAACAGCTTTTCCTTTGGCGAGTCCTACTTGGCATTTTTCCATCTGGCCAGTTACTCGCACATAGACATATTGCTCCGGCTATTTGCCACAGATGCCTACACTATGCTGAATCTGTGCTTCACATCTTCTGGCACTGTCCACACACTTGTGATTTCATCGCTCTCATCCAACAGAGGCTTCGAGCGAGATTTCCTACTGTTACTTTTGGCAAGTTTTTCTGGTTGTTTGGTTTTCATCCAGCTAGATAGGGTTTTGACTTATTTTTTGTATGGGTATGCTACTGGGCACTGTGGACTTTATGGATGGATAGAAACCACAGAGTTTTTGGTAATCCCCTATTTTCATCTTTTGTTTTTTTCAAACGATCTCTGCAGCAATCATTCTATGATTGCATTCAGACTCGTTTGATTGATCAGGATGTATATACAGCTTATACTGAGATTTTCAGTTGAGTAGTAGTTACTCCACTTTCGAAGTAACTATCCTTGAGGGCTGAGAATATTTATTGGTCCAAAGTATTCCACCCTCCTTTGGCTATACAAGAACCCAGGCGTTCTTATTTTATATCTTTCAAAGGCATTTCTTCTGTGGCGGATGTACTTTAGGATGATGGCACTCTTTTATCTTTTTCTACGGCTACTAGCAAATATGGTTTGGGAGCTCATTATCGTCCTTTATGGCATAAAATTTCCGAAATGCTTCAACCTTTCTTGTTGGTACCTCGTTTGGAACTTCAGGATAGGCTTGAGGATTGGACTCTACATTCTTCTTCCTCTTCAGCCCGTCCTTTGAAGCTCTCACATATCACAGTGCTTTCTCTATATAAAGTGTTGTTACTTCCGCCTTGGATTTCTGACAGAGCAAATTATGTTATGGATCGCCCACTAAAGTGGTGGAGAAAGCAGCTGCGTCTCCTTTGGCATTATAAAGTCCCTCTTCGGCAACAGCTTTTCCTTTGGCGAGTCCTACTTGGCATTTTTTCATCTGGGCAGCTACTCGCGCATAGACATATTGCTCCGGCTGTTTGCCACAGATGTCTAAATTTTGCTGAATCTGTGCTTCACATCTTTTGGCACTGTCCACACACTTGTGATTTCCTCGCTCTCATTCGATAGAGGCTTCGAGCGAGATTTCCTATTGTTACTTTTGGCAGGTTCTTGTGGTTATTTGGTTTTCATGCAGCTAGATAGGGTTTTGATTTATTTTTTGTATGGGTGCGCTAGTGGGCACTGGTTGAGATAGGTTTTGTATGTAGGTCTAAATTGAGTGGAAGAATCTTCAGGTACAAGCAAATAAGGCTGGAAAATTTTTATGAAGTTATATAGCATTTGCATAATTGGTTTTGTAATGGAGATTGAATGAAACCTCTCTTTGACGAAAAAAAGTGTGTGCGCACGCGCACTCTATGTGTGTGTGTTGACCGTTTGCTTGCGGGCCAGTTAGATTACTCTTAGTACCTGGCATATATGCAAGTTTTCTAAAGATGTAATTGCTCTCTCCTTATTGGAGACAAAATTTTCTTATATAATGATCTGAATTTCACCACCCCCCAAAAAAAGGTGTGTGTGTGTGTAGATAGATAGAGAGAGAGAGAGAGAGAGAGAGAGAGAGAGAGAATGTCCGCACCTGCCCATACATTTATGCATGCCTACTGTATGCATGCATGTGAGTGCACACGTGTGCGTCTACAGCATGCCTATGTGCATTATTGCAAACATATATGTGTGCATGTGCACATGCACTCTGATATACACAATATGAATGGTTGTATGGGCTGATCTGCATGCATATGAATTGAAGAGCACACAGTGATAAATGCTGTTGTAGACAATGGTACAAGCAAAAAAATTTTGTCATGATATAAGAAAAATATTTTCCCAATTTTTGAAGGATTATACTTCCAAAAGTTTTTTTGCCACTGGCTATACTGAGCACATACTTGCTTTCATTTCCAGATTGAATACCTCGTGGAAGGAAAACTGCCAGATGATCTTTCTGGAGCTCTGATTTTTAGCAACACTGTAATCAATGGGTTGAAAGAAACCATCAAAGAGCATGGATCAGAGACTTCAGCCCTTAGAAAGCTTCAAAAAGAGCTTAGAAAACAGCATACCTCTCTGGTCAGAGAGCGCAAGTCCAGAGATAGTAAGATTGCGGAGCTGGAACAACGTGTCATTGATGTTCAAATGCTCAAATTTGGACAGGTCCTTGTACACCAATTTTGTGTTACAAAGCACGAACAAAGTTCCAATAACAAACTCAAATCAGAAAATGGGGGGGGAAAATCTGGCAATACTTAAAATCGTATCTCCACACATCAATAATCTGTAGCCAAGTGGTGACATATGACCAATGAGGGTCAAGATTTTTGCTTTATTTCTTGCTCACAATATAATAAATGAGATCAACTGTAAGAAAAGTCATAGCTAGTCAATGAGATCAAATAAATTTATTTTCTTTCCATAGAAAAGAACATTACAAAATGTGGTAATTTCTTCCATTCAAAACAATTATACAAAAGGTGGGAGATCAAGGACTCTTTTCCTGACCTCTAAATATGATAGAAGAGCCAAGGGGGCAGTCTATAGTGCCAAACGACATTCCAAGTAGCATCAATTTAAAAAAAAGGGAACAATATGAGTTCCTTATGAATGAGATCAATCTCTCTCGCACTGCTGGCAGAGAGCCCAGTACATCTCTCCTACTAAGTCTTGATGGTAAAAATAAGGTCCACCCAAATAGAAGCCAATATATTAGTCACAGTTGATGGCTGACGGCCTAAAACATGTGCACATCTCGAATACCAGATCCACCACAAAGTCGTGCTGGATACCACCTCCCAAGTTGAACCAATGAAACTCCATGAGGTTGCAAAACTTGCTCATGAGTTTCATGTCCAAGGTTGGGGGACTAATAGAAAATATGGGCTTACAGGAAGGCTCTATATATGGGTGCACAAAGCTAGTCGAGTGACATAAAGATTTGTGTAGACACATACAATGACACAGTGGTGTAGGATAGACTAGGACTTAGTTTATTATGGTGTGTAGTACTTGGGTACTATATATACCAAGTACTTGTACTTCATTTTCATTGAGCATTCTATTGGAGTTTTTGTGTGACCAGTTCTTGCTCACTCACTAGCACCCAGTTCTTGCCTTGCTTCCCGTCACCAAGCAAGTTCTCCGGCGTCAATGTGTTGTCTTGCTTCCCGCTCCTTTCTGGTGTTGACGCTCAGCTCCAGCCCACAATGTTTGTCAAGCACTCTGTAGCAGCAGCATATTTTTTGCCGTACAACATCTCCATACATGGCTGTACGAAAATCTGTACAGCATGTCCATACAGCCCATTACCGCAGCAGCCAGCTTGTCCGTACATTCCGTACAGAAATCCATACTGTTGCCCTACCAGTTTTGCCCATCTGTACCAGCATGTCCGTACTGTGTAGTCCATACAGTTGCAGCACGCTCCAGCCGGTGCACTTTGTTCCAGTCTGTTCGTGTGTTGCTCCAGCCCCCGTGCAAGTTTTTTGGCTTCTAGCGTACAGGTGCATTTGGGAGATTTTTTGTGAGCCCATAGGCACACAAATGCACTTGAGGTGCATTCTGTTGGTTGATTGCAGAGCAGTCGCTTCCACTTTGCAGTGGTTGATGCCGTATGTGCAGTGATTGCACCGAGCAGTCAGAGGCACTTTCGGTTCAGTTGCATTCTTCTTTGCAGGTGCATTTAGTTGGTTGATTGCAGGGTAGTCATTTCACTTTGCAGTGGTGGTTGATGCCATACGTGCAGTGATTGCACCAAGTAGTCAGAGGCACTTCCCGTTCAGTTGTATTCTTCTTTGCAGGTACATTTTTTGTCAGTGTTATTTTTGCAGTCATCAGGATGTCTCAGAATGAGAGCTTCGGTATTATGATGACCGAGGGTGATAAGTTGGAAGGATCCAACTATGCCTTGTGGTCATTCATGCTCAATAACATTTTGGTTGGCAAGAACTTATGGGATATTGTGAGTGGTGATGAGACTATGCCTGTTGCATCTAGTACTAGCTCATCCTCTACCACCACTTTTGCTACTCCTCCCACCACTTCTACTACTCCTCCTGCCGCCGCCACTTCTATTGCTGCTCCTTCTCTGGCACTTTTGGAGGAGCAGAAGCAGTTTGATCATAGAAATGCCCAGGCTTTGTTCTTGATTGCCTCATCAGTGAAGAGGCACATTATGACAACCATTAAGTCGTGCATAGATGCAAAGGATGTGTGGGAAAAGTTGGCAAACATGTATCATGTCAAGAATGAGGCAAGGGTCATCGCATTGACCAATATGCTCAAGGAGTAGAAGATGCAAGAAGGTCAGACAATCACAGAGCACATTACAAAGATCCTTGATCTCAAAGATCAGCTAGCAAGTGTTTATGAGATAATAGACAATAAATTAGTCTCTATAACTCTCAACAGCTTGACTCTCTCTGATGGCACATTTGTAACCTCTTTGACTATTATGCTCAAGGCAGTTCCTCTCTCGTTTGATGAGCTAGTTAGGTTGTTGTTCTAGGATTCCTGTCAAGGTGAGAAAGCACTTGCCACCCAAGGAAAGGGAAAATTTCAGCAAAAGGGAGGTCATTTTCAGAAAAAGAACAGCCATTAATTTCAGTTTCTTCTATTGCCCATGATCAACACATGCTTGTTGAGTTTCAAGATGATCAATGCAGGATCAAGGATCCCAAGAAAGGGTATGAAATTGTGGCAACAGGTACATATGATAAATGGCTATACAAGCTTGATGCTCAGCCCTATGTTCAACATGCTTTGGCTGTCTCGTTTGCTTCTCCAAGTGATATACGGCATGCCAGGTTTGGTCATGTTGATTATAGAGCATTGGCCTACTTGTACAACAATGAAGTGGTTCATGGAATGCCAAAATTACAGCTGCTAGATAATGAAGTGTGTGAAGGGTGTGCTCTTAGCAAATTGCACCGTCTTCCTTTCAAGAAGGATGGCTCAGGTTCAGTGAAAGGCACTAGAGCTTAAGTGATGTATGTGGTCGCATGAATGTGACAATCGATAGAGGGGCAAGGTATTTTGTTACCTTCATTGATGAATATTCTAGATTCACATGGCTTTTCCTCATGAAGACTAAATCTGAATTTTATTGGTTCAAAGAGTTTAAAGCCTTGGCTGAGAACCAAACCAATTCTAGAATACAAACATTTTGTTCAGACAATGGGGGAGAGTACACATCAAATGCCTTTGAAGGGTATTTGAAGGAAAATGGGATCAAGCATCACAAGACCATGCCATACACACCGCAACACAATCCTATTTCAGAGAGAAAGAATAGGACACTTATGGAAAATGACAAGATGCATGCTGAAATGCAAGAAAGTGTCAAAAGCATTTTGGGGAGAGGCCATTACTACAGCCACATACATACATAATAGATGCCCTACAAAATCTTTGGTGAATGTGACACCTTTTGAGAGGTTTTAAGGCTCAAAGCCAAAGGTTCAACATTTCAGATTGTTTGGCTCAGTTGCTTATGCTTTGATTCCATCTCATCTTAGATCAAAGCTTGATGACAAAAGCATTTTATGATTTTGTTTAAATATAGTATAGAAATTAAAGACTTCAGGCTCTATGAACCAGCATCCAGGAAGATAATAATCAGCAGAGATGTTGCATTTGCTGAAAACGAATGCATGCAGCCCACTACTGTGCATTTGCCACCTTATGATGATATTCCTTTGGATATAATTCAGTAAGATGATGATGATATGGGTTCTCCAGAGCATACTCCTTCCTCCTCTCATACTTTAGCTAGTTTGCCACATGTTGAGGATGATTCTCCCTCAAATGTTCCAGATGAGCAGCCAGCTAGTGACGGAAAACAGGCCAATGTTTGGATACATTATCACCGTTGTGGAGTCGATCAACCTCAGGATACAACTCCAAGAGGTACAAATGAGAAAGCCATTCCAAAATGGGCAAGGTTGACCATTTCGGATGCAAAGGATCAGCCTACTTTGGGGAGAACCAGGGAAATCACAAAAAGTGCTCATGGACAGGTCAATTTTGCATCTATGACGTCCGTTATGGAAGCTGAAATTGAGCCTCAAATGTTTGAGGATGCACAGGGGCATCCTTCATGGCAGAAGGCCATGGAATCTTAAATTAGGTCCATTTAAAAGAATGCCACATGGAATTTGTTTGATGCACCCATTGGTAAAAATATTGTGGGCGGGATCCTCCAGAGCAGCTTACTGCCAGGAGAGGTACACTTTTCAGAGTTTGGAGAGGTTCTCCTTTCTTCTATGGGTCTCCTTCAGGGTTGAGGTGGCACTTTCAGCCTCCACCTTGGATTTTTGTTAGCTCATTTTGAGGAGTTGGGGTTTTTTTCTCATGCATGAGACATGATGTACTCCCGCATTTGAGCTTGCTCTTGCGGTTTTCATTCATACTTAATGAAGTAATATATATATTGTGAGCACCAAATGGATCTATAAGGTTAAGTATCATTCCGATGGTACTGTGGAAAAATACAAAGCCTGTCTTGTTGCCAAGGGGTATGCTCAAGAAGAGGAGATTTACTATGAGGAGACTTTTGCTCCGGTAGCCAAAATGATAACCATCCGTTGTGTCATTTCTCTTGCTGCAAACTATGGTTGGTCAGTCTATCAGTTGGATGTTAAGGCAATCTTTTTTATCTCAAAGAAGAGGTCTATGTGCAAGAACCCCAAGGATTTGTGGTAAAGGGATAAGAGCACATGGTGTGCAAGCTTAGGAAATCTTTATATAGGCTCAAACAAGCACCCCGTGCATGGTGTCACAAGATATATCATTTTTTGGTGTCCCAATTCTTTGTACACATAGAGATCCTAATCTTTATTTTCAGCAAGAAAATGCAGATTTGGTCATTCTAGTGCTTCATGTGGATGACATACTACTCACAGGGAGTAATACACAGCAAATTGCAACAGTGCAGTCCGCTTTATGTCAGACATTTGACATGACAGATTTGGGCTTATTTGAAAGATCATAGTGGTAGGGAGAGAAGCAAGCTAACACTAGGAATGGAAAGGAAAGATAACAAGCATAATGGAAATGAAATGGAAAGAAAATGAAAGCAATGGACAAGTACTCACATGATACCAAAGAGCTTGATGTTGGCTGATATGAAAAAGACTCAAGACAAGTACAACACTATATAGTGTGATACTAGACTCTAGAAAGCCATAGTGTATATGGGATAACTCCCAATATGACACATGGCATGTCTAGGACTCACTAGACTATAAAGCACACCTAGACTACCTAGAACACTCATTTTAGACTCACTTTGGCTTCATATTCCAACATTATTGCACTATTGTCTTGACATTGAGTTTTGGAATACCCAAAAGGGAACATGCATGTCACAGACAAAGTATGGTAAAGGTTTCTTGCAAGAAATTTAAGATGGAAGAAAGCAAACATCTGGCTACTCCGTTGGAAAAAGGACTCAAACTTACTAAGCATGATGAGGTTGAAAAGTTTGATGGCACACTTTACAGGCAATTGGTTGGCAGTCTCATTTAGTTATGCTCCGCTAGGCTAGACATTGCCTATGCTACAAGGTTGCTGAGTCAGTTTATGCATTGTCCTACTGTCACACATTGGATTGTAGCCAAAAGAGTTCTCAGATATGTGCACGACACTCTCTCTTATGGTTTGCATTATGCTTCAGCTTGTGACACTTCTCTGAGTGGTTTCACAGAGATATGTGCACGACACTCTCTCTTATGGTTTGCATTATGCTTCAACTTGTGACACTTCTCTGAGTGGTTTCACAGACTCAAATTGATTAGGGGACATTGACGATATAAGATCCATTACCAGCTATTGCTTCTCATTGGGCTCAGCTTGTATCTTTTGGCTCAATAAGAAGCAAGACCGAGTCTCTCTTTGCTCTAGTGAAGCAGAGTATAAAGCAACAAATTCAGCCACTATGGAATGAATGTGGTTAAGGAAGCTTTTGCATATCTTTCATGCTCGCATGAAACAAGTTGAAAGTCATCATCACTACATACGGGATTGTATTTCAAATGGCTTCACATGCCATCGACATGACTTTGGGATCAAGGACATTAAAACAATGTCAAGGGGAGTTGTAAAATGACATTGTTTCTTTTATACTCCCATAGGTTGTTATATCCACACATGGATTAATTTGTGAAACCATGGTACTTTAGGTACAACACGTACTTCTAAGATCATTCCAGAGTACTTCAGCCATATCATTGAAGGGAAATTTGTAGACACATACATTAATATGGTGGTGTAGGATAGACTAGGACTTAGTCTATTTTGGTGTATAGTACTGGTGTACTATATATACCAAGTACTTGTACTTCATTTTCATTGAGCATTCTATTGGAGTTTCTGTGTGACCACTTCTTGCTCACTGGTACCAGTTCACAACCTTACTCCATTTGTAATTAAATCTCTTCTTTATTACTAAGAGATACCTATCTAGCATTATCCAGCATCCCATCACTCTCCTCTTGGTGCCCATTCACAAAGATGGTGAATGCTTAGCATTGTGTTTGAAAGGGGCTGCATGCTACCGCTACTTGCATAACGAGGCTTTTTTTTCCCAAATAAGAGAACCTTATATTTTTTTATTTTAAAATCAATCCAAGATCAGCTCTCCATGAGGGTGTTTACAATAAGGATATAACAGTTGCTTTGCAGCCAGAACCTTCAACTTTTGGCTCATTGGCTTAGGTAATTCGATAGCAAGTGCCAATAGGCAGTCTGGTCGACTAAAAAACCAATGGATTTGATGTCTGCAAGCCAAGCATTGCACAAGTGCCAATGAATGCAAACAGCATCAAGATGAAGGGCACTTGCACGGGTGTTTGCCAATTCAAATGGTGTACACCTGCACAACCCTTGTGGGTGGGTCCAATGCACTCCCCATGGTCCTACTACATATCCTTGAGGGGGCAGTCCTCCCACAACCAGAGTTCCCTATGTGCATCCTTCCTCTACTTCGCTATGGATCATTAGCCACTGTAATGCCAAGAGTCTAATCATCAATGAGATCTCTTGTGTATAGTAGGGGTTTCAAGATGGAGATCCCAAAGAGCATTACTTGAGGATCTAGTAGAAGCAACATGTCCTCTCCCAACGTGTGGCAAGGTATCAAACTTTGAGAGGGACTTCTGTGGAAAACTGTCATATCTAGAATGGAGAGCGATCATGGTATAATCCATGGAGGATTCCCTCAACTTACCACCCTAGATGCAATGCTGATATCTATACATAGACCTCATTCTCTTTTTGTAGACTTGGCTTGGGAGATCATTGCTAGTCTTATTGCAAGGCAGATTTGGAGTTCCAGATGCACATAAAACTAGATAGGATCTAGAGTTATGTCCCTTGTCCCTCTCAATGATATACCCTCATTGGCCACTTAGGGTAGGGTTAAGTCTCCCAATTGCCACAACGGCTAGGAGAGCTTCCTTTATGAGAGAGTGGGACCATGGTCTTTACTCCACGTACACATCCATAGAGGCTCATGGCATCTTTACTCTTTGGATTGGTTAGGATAGCCTCATTTCCTTTCCGCATGATTTTGCATGAGACTCTTACATGGCCTAAAAAGCCTTCTGATAGAGACTCTCCTCGACCTCCTCAGAATGCCCATCCACGGTAGGGTATTGGTACAGCTCCACCATGATAAGTTGCTGGTACTGATCCTCGGCAAAGTGCGATTGTGGCATCAACCTCATGCTCTACACAACTAGCACCTGCAGCACCTGTCATCCTTGATGGGCTTTGGTCTTCGGACCTCCACCATCTCTAGATCAGATAACCACTGTTTTGGAGGCCACTGCCTTGTAGACTACGGACATTCCCGTCTTGGTCGGTGGCCCCATTGAGTCTTTTGCTCCTATTCATGTTGGGACCTCCCTTGCTACTTCTCCTGCAACTCTAGTGGCTATCACTCAGGAGGTTTCCCAGTCTTCAATCTCTCCAGTGGTACCTGAGGCTTCCCCTTGCTTACCTCAGATTCTTGCTCTAGATGCTATCCCGATTGCAGCTCCAAATGTAACTGTGCTTGCAGCTCCCTTACCTACCCCTAACATAGATCTTCAGGGACAAGGATCTTACAAGCAAGCTCGTCCCTCATCCGCTTCTTCCCATCTGGATAAAGGGAAGGGGGTGGCACTACTTCCTCTCGAGTTTCGACTGTAGGCATCTTATGTACCCCATCACCATGCCTGAGCTTCAAGAATTCCTTTTCGGCCTTAGTGGATCTTGTGGACATTCTGTAGTATGAGGACTTTGTCCCCTCCACCTTCGGTGACGCAATGGTTGGCATCCCTTTTGATCTCATGGTGACTCCTTCAAGTGGAAGGGTTCTTTCACCCGTGGATTTTCTTCCACTTTCTTCTCTCCCTCACTCCTCGAGCAGGAGGTCTCCTCCCATTGAGAGGATTATTTCTGCCACTAGGTCGGGCAAGGCGTTCCATGCTACTTCCTCTCGTCGATGAGGATTTTTAGTCGGAACATACATGGCCTTAGTGGTATACCTCATCGTTGCTGCAGGCAGCTCAAAATGTGTGACCTAAAAGCAATTTACTTGACTTGGAGAAATCATTGACATCGACCTTGTGTTCTCGAAGGAAAAGAATATCAATGGAACCCCCTATAACACTTGGATGGAGCTAGGTATATGGATGGGCACCTTCCCTTGGTACTAGGGGAGAGACATGCATTTTACTTTCAGATTTCGTTCTTCCCCTAGTGGTTAGTCATGGTATCATTAACCCTTTCAAAGCTCAGTGGATCATTCTTCTGATTAGGGGACACAAGATTGGTTTTCTTAACCTTTACGCCCCTAACAACCAAAGGGATTGTGTCCTTCTATGGAAGGAACTTGTTTCTTGGAACCCCTTGCAGATTCTTAGGTCATAGGGGGTGAACATGGTGGAGTTTCCCTCTGATAAGAAAGGGGGTAGAGAAGGAGGTATTCATTCCTTGGAGAGAGTGGCTTGGGATGCCTTCTTAATTTAGTGGCAGAGATGTTTGGTTAGATGATTCTTTTCACACGCCGTCATCACAGTCTCTCCGATTTTCATGGTCGAATAGGAGACCTCAGATGACCATTCATGCACCCATTGACATATTTTATGTTGATGATTGGGCTTTGGATAAAGGTGTTTCTATTTGCATTGCTCCTAGGATTTCTACTTCATACCACTTTTGAGTGGTGTTGATGAATTTCGCACCCCATGATGCCTTGTATGCAGAGGAGGATTTCATCAAGACGTCCTTACATATTTGGGTTTCCCATACGCAGAGTACAATGTCATATCCTTCTCTTGTGGCAGCAGCGCTATGTGACGTTAATGACTTCTATCATTCCGTCGCTCACGCCAGAAAGCAAGATATACTCATATAGGAGCTTGACCTTTGCTGGAAGCTGACAGCCCTTTAAAGGGAAGAGAAGAAATGGCCTACAGATGCTTGGATTTAGGAGCGCCTTGCTGCAGCAAGGGCTCTGCAGTAGCCATTGTTAGATCAAAGACTGGAGTATGCCTTTCATGCACGAGAGTCCTTTTGCATTGAGATGGGTGGTAGAGTCAACATGCACTTTTTTGTAGCTCATGGCCCGAGCCATAGCGGAGAGTGTGTCAGTCAGCTTGTTGACTCATACGAGGTTTTGCATACTGATCTTGATGCCATCATGCGCCTATATAGCCACACTAATTTTTATGCCTCACTTCTTGCAACAAATCCTGACACGCCGGTCAGAGATGTGGCCAAAGTGTAGATATGGCAACACATTCCATTTTTTTGTTTTTTTTTTCAAAAAAATTACTTCATCAAGTATGAATGAAAGCCGCAAGAGCAAGCTCAAAAGTGGGAGTACATCATGACATGCATGAAAGAAAAAACAGGTCCAAAAGAGCTAACAAAAATCCAAGGTGGAGGTTGAAAATGCCACCTCGACCCTGAAGAAGACTCAGAGATGAACGGAGATCCTCTCCAAACTCTGAAAAAAAAATCTCTCCTGGCTGTAGCTGCTCTGGAGGATCCGTGCATGCTCGCCCAGATGGCCATCAACATGTGTATAGTATCGGTTCATATACTGGCCATAGACTGGGAAAGGTGAATTTATGAACCCTCCATCGTCTCCGTACATCTGGCCCTCCAAATATACCAAGATGCAATGCTAGCCAAAATTTCCCAAGCTCTGTCTACCGAGACATGAGCAGCTCTGAAAGGAGTGAAAGGAACATCCTGGAGAGAATATGACTCGACAGAGTGTCGTCGTATAATGAAGGATGATGAGTTTGAGTCATGTCTCTCACGAAAAACACCTGAGGGCCAATAAGAGGTAACCATGCCAATGATCCCCAGGTCATGAAGAAGGGTGTTTTATGAAATATGCAAAGAATCCTAGCAACACCCTTCTAGATCGTCCTTGCCTGTCTGCACTCCCAAAAGCAATGCTGAACTGACTCAATGGCTACATGGCATCAAGGACAAGTAGGGTTAACCCTGAACCTGGATCTCCACAGGTTCACTGCAATCCCTCCATGAATAGAATAAAGCCAAAAGAAGAGAGTGATCTTTCTATTTCTGAGGGATTTCTAGAGCCTCCTCCAAAAGTTTTTCTACACCTTGCATAAATATGAAACTATTCCAATGAGGAGCTCTGGAGGGCCTCAAACCTCTACTGCTAAGATGAAATCTCCTAGCATTTCTGAATAAGTAATGAAAGAAAGG
Organism: Dipteris shenzhenensis; assembly: GCF_047967505.1. Classification (NCBI taxonomy): domain Eukaryota; kingdom Viridiplantae; phylum Streptophyta; class Polypodiopsida; order Gleicheniales; family Dipteridaceae; genus Dipteris; species Dipteris shenzhenensis. The sequence continues at coordinate 48,827,943 of NC_141599.1, read as the reverse complement.
GATGCTCTTCTCTCGGTGCCCTTCATCAATCCATTCCCACTCCCCTAGGTCCCACTATAAGAACCTGATGGAAGAACTACCATAACCAGAGTCTCCAGGACCCAAGTGCCAGGAGCACAGGGTCGGATCAAGATACCACTGTGAGTTCGTGCCTCACTCCATGTAACCTGCATTCCTAATAGGTTGGAAGGAAATCTCCAAAAGAATATCATTTGAAGATTTGAGAAGTCTGCCTCCCAACTGAACATCAAAGACAAGGGTTTCATCATGTGCATCCCGCAAGGCAATGACCTGTAAGGGAATACCCATCCCCGTAAAAGCTCCCAACCAAGTGGACTCTGTGATCGGCAAGTCATCTGTATCTATCCACTCTGCTGGTAAGGTTGCCTCTATTTGTTGCATCCTGACTGCACTCCCTCTGAGGTGGCCAATTGATAAGAGTCTCTGATCCTCTGGAAGCCAGGCACCTACAGTGGAAGCAAGTCCCCTCTCCCATCTAGACCGTTGCATATAATGTGACACTCCTAGTGATTTTCAATGCTCATCCAATATGGATTCATTCCACATAACTGGCTGCCTGTCTATTTCTTCGCGTGAGGAGGGTGTAACTCTCTGAAGAGTGCCTCTAAAGCTGCCCCAAGCTTTGATAATGGAAGCCATGAGAGGGGAAGAGGGAGATCTAAGATGGGCTGAAGTAAAAATCCATCTCGAGCTGTCCATCCAATCTCCCCCATGAGATGGTATACAAGACTGTATGCTACGTAGGAAAAAATCTTTGCAAGGCTCCTGTCTAGGCATCAATCCTCTCACTGCAAATTTGTAGAGCAAGGCCATACACTGCAAATCAACAATATTGAGACCTCCTTCCCCTGTGGGGAGAATGAGGTCTCCCAAGCCACCCTGGCTACAACATCTGAGGTGCCATTTAACCCACTCCAAAGAAAGTTTGTGATAGGTCTCATGAGCTGAGATATACAACCTCTAGATCTGCACCAAATGCCCCATCTCCCTATAGCATCAACATTGTCCTAGTAAACCTAAGATATCTACTTGCTGTTGGTGGAACTCACCTTCACTCAAGGTCTCCACCATAGATTTTTATAGGAGGGATGTAGGACCTCAAATTCAGTCATATCTTCAGTAGTCAATCACCATGAACACCAAAGCTGCTATCGTGGGGGCTTCCAAGATTGTGCTGAATCATGATTCAATGGATGGTAGCACAGATATGTGATCTATGGGGAGTCTTGGGAAGCATAGAGTCATAAAAAATACTCTACTATAGGCGCGTGGCAAGCCTTTATGAGACTTCCAGAAGATCAGAGATTTTTAGTAGTTGGCCACCTCAGAGGGAGTGAACTCAAGATACAATAGATATAGGCAACCATTCTGCCACAGTAGATTGACACAGATGACATGCCGCTTACAAAGTCCACTTGGTGGGGAGTGTTCTCAGGGACGCGGGCATTCCGTTACAGGTCATTCCATTGCAGGATGCACATGAGGATACCCTTGTCTTTGATGTTTAGTTGGGAGCCATACTTATCAGATCTTCTGATGATATTCTTTTGGAAATTTCATTTCAGCCTGTCAGGATTGCAGGATTCATGGAGTGGGGCAGGGATTCACAGTGGTATCTTGACCTTTATCCTATTCTCCTTGCGCTGGGGTCTTGGAGACTCTGGCTGTATAGTGGTTCCCCTATTAGGTTCTTGCAGTGGGACCTAGGGGAGTGGGAATGGATTGGTGAGGGGCACTAAGAGAAGAGCTTTCCCTTCTTTCGATATATAGTTAGAAATGCCCAGAGATTTCAGCTCAACAGTAGAGGTTGGAGGCCCTCCAGAGCACCACACTGGGATAGTTTTCAGATTTCCGCAATTGTGTGGAAAAACTTTTGGCGTAGGCTCTCGAAATTCCTCAAGAATAGAAAGGTTACTCTTTTCTTTTGGCTTTTTATTGATGGAGGGATTGCAATGAACCTGTGGAGATCCAGGTTCGAGGCTGACCCTACTTGTCCTCGTTGTCACATGGCAGTTGAGTTAGTACAGCATTGCCTTTGGGAATGCAAACAGGCAACGATGATCTGGAAAGGTGTTGCTAGGATTTTCATACAGCACCTTGCTATATGACCAGGGGTTCAGTGGCTTGGTTATCTCTTACTGGCCCATAGGTGTCCTTCGAGGGACATGATCGAGATCCAGCTTTCATTGTACGGCGACATTTAGTGGAGTCTTGTTCCCTCCTTTTAAAGCTGCCCAGGATGTTCCCCACACTCCTTTCAGAGCTGCCCATGCCTCAGTAGACACGTCTTGGGAGATTTTGGCTAGCATTGCAGCTTGGCATATTTGGAGAGCCAGGTGTACAGAGGTGATGGAGGGTATCCAGGTTCACCCTTCCCAGACTATGGCCAGTATTTGGACTGACACAGTACACACTCTGATGGCCATTTGGGCGAGCATGCAGGGATCCTCCAGAGCAGCCACTGTCAGGAGAGTTACTTTTTCAGAGTTTGGAGGGGATCTCCTTTCTTCTATGAGCTTCTTTCAGGGTTGAGATGGCATTTTCAGTCTCTGCCTTGGTTCTTTATTAGCTCACTTTGAGCTGTTTTTTCCTCATGCATTGCATGATGTACTCCCACATTTGAGCTTGCTCTCACGGTTTTCATTCATACTTAATGAAGTAATTTTCTTGAAAAAAAATAAAAAAATCTGCCCAGGAAAATGTATTGAATGTATATCGTCCACACTGATGAACCATGATATCAAAGAATGAAGGAGAAGGGAACTTATGGGATTGAGGAAAAAGGGGGAGAAGAACCAAGACCTAGGCCCTGAGTTCCCCTAGGCCAAGATGGGCTGATAAATTGGTGGAGCTTCCTTTGTGCCACTAAGAAAGGCTCCCGAGGGTCCCCAAGCAGACAGAAGGGGGGATTGTAAAGGGTCCGATCCCACAACGGCAGCAGAAAATGCCTGAACCCCGGCTGTGGCTAGAGGTGCAAAAGGAGTAAGAAGGACCTCCAAGGCTGAAGACCAGCCCAAGGCTAGTGGAAACCGAAGTGAAAGGAGGAGGGGGGTGATGAAAATGGGGGAGAAACAGACAGAATAGCAGAGAGAACAGCTGTGACCAAAAGGGGCAGAAGGATGGCAGTGAGGGAAAGTAGGGCGGAACAAAACATTTAGCAAGAAGAGGGGACATAACACACCTTGGAACTTGTAAAAGAAGCTTCCCCTTGCCTGGACATGTCTCTGCCTCCTTGAGGATTTAGGAAAGAGGGAAATCTATATATATTCTACTTGCTTATTTTGTATGGAGAAAGAGGCAATTTAATCATTGCCCTTGTACAGAAAATATTAAAATATGTAGAGAATTTACCTTCAATCTGTACAATATGCCTTGTAATCTATGCAAATGCTTAACAATGTTGACAGTATAATATGTTTCACAGGTAATTGATTTGGAAGTCTTGGACAGCATGAATGCCAAGAAAGACAGTGATGAGCTGAAATTGCAATTGAAGAAGCAAGAAGCTCAAAACGCTCTTGAGCTTTCCAAATGGAACAAGTTGATTGATGATAGAATTGACAAGATTGCAAGTAAGAACTGTCCTTTGTGGTGCCTGCTATTGTTTTCACACAAACATTACTTATCTTTGCAATATTGTTGATACAAAAGTAAACACTGTGTCAGCATCATGCACCATGAATTTTTAAATTAAGAGCATATGCGCTAAAAAAAACAGCGACATGGATATAAGAAGCCTGAAGCATCTTGTCTCGAAGCCCAATATATCAATCATGCAGGAGGTAAAGCTCAACCGTATTGTGAGAAATCAAGAAAATACTTTGTGGGAGGGCCAAGAATGGGATCTCCTGATCATGAGCATTATCAAGAAACAACCAATGAGGAGCAATTAATGCCACCTTGTTTCATACCCAGTTTTTTTTAAAATGTCACGGCACCACAACCTGATGAAAGTCTTACTTTATCTTGGGCCATTCGAGCATCTGAGTGCTCTATCCTACTGATCTCTCAGAATATGCACAATATCATACTAGATCTGTTATAAAATATGTGTTTACCCAATCAGCTCCTCTCCATTGACCCGATCTACCATGTGCATCCCAGATCCTCAAAATACAGATGTTGGAGATAAACCTCCCATTAAAATCCACATACTTGTCAACATAGTGAGATTGTCAAGATACTTTGCATGCAATACCCCATAGGTTTCACATGAGCGTACCATTCATCAATCTGTTCTTCAATGTAATCCCACTCACCACCACATCATCAACATTTCACAGTCCAGACATTTGTATGCTAGATCTCTGTACAAGTTCAAAGTAATTTTTGACACTTGACACATTTGTGATCTTGCAGCCTCTAGAGGTGATATTTCTCTCTCTCCACATCTATGAATGCAGGCTATATATATGCATAGATATGTATACATATGCATATATATATATATATATATATATATATATATATGTATGTACATATATATATATATGTATGTACATATATATATATATATGTATGTACATATATATATATATATGTATGTACATATATATATATATATGTATGTACATATATATATATATATGTATACATACATATATATATATATGTGTGTGTGTGTGTGTACATACATATATATATATATATATGTGTGTGTGTGTCCGGATTGTCCAGTCGATTATTATGGCTTATGTTCAGTATTATTTGCCTTTGATGCACTGGACTTCTCAAGACATTTCTGCCTTTATGTCTCATGCTATGGAACTGTTATGGAAAACAAAGTCTTCTGCTAAAGCTCTAAGACTTATGAGGATGACAAAAGTCTGTTCCCCAAGGATGCACGGTGGATTGAATGTGCTGAATATTGCGCACCATGTCTTGGCCAGGAAAATTCCTCTTCTACTCACCTTTTTTCGTCAGAAGCAGCCATGGACTCATATGCTTGCAACCATGTGCACGTCCTTACGTACTACTGCACATGGTGCCTGGATCACTGATTTTTGGGAGGTCATTTTGGGCAGATTTGTAGGCTCTATCCCGGGTTGCCCCTTTGCTACTTCACTTATTAGCGATTGGCAACAGGTCCTTTCGCATGCTCATTGGGCCCCTTCCGTTTTATCTCATGCCAATTCCCTTCGGCAAGAAAGTATTTATTGGAGTGCTGTTTTTGATCCTCCATTGGCCCTCCAAGAGCCGATTCGGGCATATAATCTCAGCAAATTGGGGATCAGGTGTATAAATGACGTTGTTGATGCTACTGGTCACATGCTTTCCTTCCCTCAAGCCATGGCTTCTTATCCACTAGCCATGCATCACAGGTTTATTTGGGGAAAAATTGCTGAATTACTGCAGCCTTTTCTTCCCATCCCTCCTTTATCTAACAGGGACCGATTACATGATTGGCAGTTACACCCGGTGGGCTCAAATTCTCGTCCTGTTCCTCTTCCTAACCTAACGGTCAGCACGACATACTCTTTCCTCCAGCCGTCACCATGGATTCACTTACATGCTAATTCTCTTTGGCATATGGCAAAATCACTTGCTTGGTGGCGAAAGACTCTCCGCAATTTATGGAGAAGCAAATTGCCGCTCAAGCAAAAGCTTTTCCTATGGCGTTGTCTTACAGGAACCTTATCCGTGGGGGTCACTCTGGCTCAACGAAGGATTGCATCTGCTTCCTGTCTTCGATGCATGGCCCCTTCTGAAACGGTGCCTCATTTGTTTTGGATGTGTTCCAGCACTAAGACCTTCTTATGCAAAATTTCCATGTCGCTTCGCCTTCGTTTCCCTAACTCACCTTTTGGGAAACATTTTTGGCTTTTTGGCAGACTTCCTGCAACCCTGGTCCATTACTCTTTATTTTTGAACTGGGTCAGATATTGGGCTTTTTGGACCATCTGGCAGGATCACAACATGCGATATTTTGGGAATCTGTTCTTGCAATCTTATGAATATTTCAGACATTCCCTACGGCAATCTATCTATGATGCTTGCCATCAAGGAGATCTTCCTCAGTCATGCCTGGAAATAGTTTTTCTTTGCTTTTGATTTCCTGTTGAGGCTCTCTGCTTTTTTGAGACCCTCATGTAAATTTTGCTGATAATATGATCATGGATTTACCAAAAAAAAAAAAAAAGTGTGTGTGTGTATACATACATACATATATATGTATGCACAATCTGACCTCTTCGAAGGTCTACAGATTTCTTCTTCCACCGCCATGGATTGACAAGCATGCCAACACTCTTTGGAATTTGGATAGGCCTTTATCTTGGTGGCAATCACGACTCATGAAAATCTGGAAAGCCAAATTGCCATTGAAACAGAGGCTTTTCTTTTGGAGATGTATAGTGGGAGCCTTTTCCATTGGGGTTAAATTGGCAGCACGCCGCATTGCTTCCCCTTCCTGTCCCCGTTGCTCTCATCATTGCGAGACAGTTCCTCACCTATTATGGTCTTGCCCACACTCCCGCATACTGATCACTCATGTTTCTCATTTGCTGCAGCTTCGGTTTCCCTCTATCAGATTTGGGAAACTCTTTTGGATGTTTGGATGCCTCTCATCTCAGATGTCTCCATTCCTCCTCTTCTTTTACTGGACTCGCTTTTGGGTACTATGGACCATTTGGACACAGAGACTGCATTCTAGGATGGGTCAACGGTTTCCTCAGGCATATATTTTCTTCAGAATGTCCCTCAAGCAATCCTTATATGACAGTTTTGCCGCAAGGGACTTGGATGCCACTAGCCTTGAAGTGTTCTCTACCTGTTTTTGAGTTCTTCCATTGGGCTCTTTTTTTGAGTCTCATGTCAGTGAGTGGGAGACTTCCCATCTTGTAAATTTATGATAATATAAATACACTGGATTTTACCCAAAAAAAAAAAAAAAAAAGTGTGTGTGTGTGTACATGAGGAAGATTTGGATGTTTCTTGTATTCAACTTTTCTTTTACTGTTTCTGATGGATAGGGCTGTAGCTCTATTTTGAGCACTGCTTGGATGTAAATGAATGTTTCATAATATAAGTATCTCGGTTTTACAAAAAAAAAAAAGTGTGTGTGTGTATGTACATATATATATATATATATATATATATATATATACACTATATATATATATATATATATATATATATATGTACATATATATACATATGCATATATATATATATATATATATATATACACACATATACATATACATATCTCTGCACTGATGTCTGGTCCAAATGAGGCTTCCTGAGAGAGTGTTCCTTGGAAGACACTACTAAAGCAAGAGTTTGCAATGGCTCCTACACTAGGGTAAGACCCCGAACAATGAGCTTTCCCTAGAAGGTTCTGGTTTGCATCTCTAGATCAATAATACTTAGGCTGTACTCTACCAAGGGCACAATCACTAAGTGCCAAGTAATCCTAGCTCCAGCATTCCGTGTTACATTTCACCTGTCGAGAGAGAGTTGTGCACCAAGTGCCTAATATTCCCCATGCATTCTCTATGAAAGCACCGTCAAGATGTTATGTGCAAGGCTATATTCGGAAGGATCTGGTTCACCACTGGAGCTGTCCCTGCTAGTGATAGTCAAGCCGAACTCTAGTATAGAAGTATACAACCAAACATCCCAGAAAAGCACCGTATGTCACCTCAAAATGCGTCTGAAACCTAGAGCCATAATCGTACTCCCAAGTAATTATGTTATTATGAAGTTGAGCAATATCTACCAGTAATTTTAACGACATTAACTGAAAATTCTAAGAGTTCACCTTCATCCTCATGCTGAAGGAGACGTATTATATGCAGCCTAATTAAATATGCTACTGCGTTCAACTCCCAAGAAAAGGAAGTGTTTCGGTACCAAGGTAGACTTTGATGATTAAACCATGCAGTTGTTTTTCTGTGTTTTTCTTTGATATTTCTGATATTACTTGATCCTCAGGAGCAATGAAGGAGAATGCAGCTTGTTTAAATGTGACTGCAGATATAAAAGATAACTTACAAGCTCTTGACCAGGTGCCCAGCTACGTTAGACTTCATTTCACTACCATCCTTCTAGCCAAAGTCATCATATTTCGAGTGATACATAAGAATTTCTACTTTGTTGATTCTTGAAACTGGGAAGCAAAGTAATCAATATAAAAGGTTGTCCACTATCTTGATCCAGACTATGAAAGAGAAGGCAAGCAGTCCCTATCGAGACCTTCTCGTGGAGAAGAGGATAGCAGAAGCTGAACATACTCGGCTATACAAGGTCAGAACTAACCATAAATTTCCTGAGTGGACATAAACGTTATAAGCACAAAAAATGATGCACTATGATGAATTGGGAAGAGAGGCTACTTTTGTTGCCCTATGTCTGTCCTCTTTGATTGTAGACATGAGAGAATTGTCTGAGCATATTCATTTTATTAATGCTATAAACAAAGAAGAGATCGTGTATTCACGACCAGATCTAGACATATATGTTCTCACTGATTGATTCTTTTTTAAAATGCTTCAATCAGATCGCGAGAACCCAAAGACAACATATCGAGAGACTGAAAGAAGAAATAAAGGCGATCCAGAAGGAAAGACAGAAAGTTTTCCCGTGAATTCAAAATGCACTTTCTGGGCCAGGTTCTCTTTTTCTGGGCGAGTTCTAAGAGTCACTCTTAATGTCAAAATATGATTACTATGTTATAAGTTCAATTACCATAAAATTTGTGAACCATTAGCGTGTCCTTCTAAGAAATCAGCAATGGTGTCCTTTACAATTTCTGAGGTGACAATGGAGATGCTGTAGCACAATGAAGATCATCATCTTGGAAGATTATGAGTGGTCAACATTGTGTTTCCTCAGATATTTGGGTTTGGGATCAAATGACGTTTGTGAACTGTTGTTAACAGAATCTGGGTTCTCCCTATAAGCACATTCTTGGTAAAGGAGACCTTGCATTCTTTGTTTTTGTGAAGTGTATATTTTTTGTGTTTGAATAATGGTATTAGTAACATCTGTTGTCCCTTCCAAGCTATGTAATTACCATGCCAAGATTTGCTGGCTCTTCCTCCAGTGTATGTTTGAAGAGCCAGTTGCAAAGCTGTAAGAGATTACAAAGATATGGTGTTGTAGGCATAAAGTCAACCCTATGGTTGACCAGTAGTACTTGGGTACTATATATACCAAGTACTTGTATTGTTTCATTTGAACATTTCTATTGGAGCTTTCTTGTGTGTGCGCTCTTGCTCACTTGTGTTCACAACCTGTCTCCACTTTCTTCATTTGTGGAGATTTTAATAATGCTCCTCAACCAGGTGACAATACTTCAGGCCACACTCACATGTTAGCCTCTGAGCTTCAGTATTGGTCTATTTTATTGACTCAGCTCCGGTTATTGATGTGTGAAAAGAATCACATCCTATGTTGCCTGGTTACACATTTCAACACAATGCTCAGTCTGCTTATCTAGCTCGGTTGGATCGATGGTATAGGGTGGATTACACTTTCTCGCACTATGATTTTATCGCTGTCAATTTATGGGTGGATTACACTTTCACACATTCTGATCATGCCTCTTTGTGGTTGAGGATTGGCCTTCATGAGATACCTGATGACAGGCTTGTGCACAGAAGATTGCTCATTGTCAACAATAGTTATTTTGAGCATGAAGCATACAAGGCTCTGGTTAAAGATGCGGTTCAGCCACTATCTCAACAGGTTGCCATTGGCATTAATTTTGCTTGGGAAGCTTTTGTTACATGAATGCAAGCAGTTATTCATAATTATGGCAAAAGCTACATGAAGACCTTGCAGGACAATGTTGCTCATGCAAAATTTCCATGTCAGTCTTTGACAGAGCAGAGTCACTTTAGGACTCTTTCTTCTCAGGAAAATCAAATTCTATGTTAGGCAAAATATTATCTACAGTGTAATGACAATTGGAAAATAGCCCAATGGGAGACACATGCGAGACAAAGAGCTTTTTTGGATAAAGGCTGCTCCTCCAAAGCATTTTTTAAAGGGCTGCATTACAAAAGACAGACTAGATTGGGGGTTTTTGGAGGGCACCCTTCTATGTTTTGGCTTTACAGATGCTTGGATCAGAGGTGTTTCCTCTTTGTATAGATCAGCCCACAGCCAGGTGCTTATTGGTGGGGTAAGGGGTGAGAGATTTTAGATTTCCAGATCAGTCCGTCAAGGATGCCCCCTTGCTCCTTTTCTTTTTTTGTTCGTGGCTGAAGCTATGAGTATGTATATTAGATCTCAAGCTGACATCTTTGGGCTGAGACTTTCCATCAGACGGGAAGAGGAGTTACTTGACAGTGAGTTGGCAGATGACACGGCAGTTTACTTGGATGCCACACCACAGACGCTCACTTCTTTCAGGACAGCATTGGATTTATTTTGCTTGGTGGCGGGGGCGCAAATAAATTGGCATAAATGCAATGTGTTTTGGATCAGGCTGCCAAGTCGGCTTGGATATTTCTTCCACGTAGCAGTTTGCTCCTGTGTTGGAGAGCATCAGGAGGAAGCTCCTTTTTTGGGGCTCAGCCAAGCTGGACCTTGCCTCTAGAGTTGTGGTGGGGTCCTCTTGGCCACGGCCTGGTTTGTTTGTTCTTGCTGGTGCCATTCTAGGGATTGCATCATTCAGCTCAGGAGACCGATCAAAAATTTTATTTGGAGTGGGCTTGATGGCACAACAGATGCATTAGCCAGGGTGGCTTGGGAGACCCTCATCCTCCCTACACAGGAAGGGGGTCTCAATATTATTGATCTAAATTTACAGTTCAGAGCTTTACTCTACAAGATGGTGGTGTGGGGACTTATGCCAGGGCAGGAGCCGTGGAAGGAATTTTTTATTAGCAGCATACAGACTTTCACACCTTCTTCAGGAGGAGACTGGATGAGCAGTATTAGATGGATCTTTAACATAGCACACCTCAGGTCTCCTTCGTCCCCTCTCATGGTTGCCATCCTGAAAGCATGGGCCAGCTTCGGGAGCACTCTTCGAAGGATTCCCCCTTCCTCTCGTGAAGAGATTGATAGGCAACCGGTCATGTGGAATCACAGTATTTTGGATGATCTTGGCATACCACTTGGTGCTTCAGACTACATGCAGTGGTCCAGATGGAAAAGGAGACCTGCCTCATCTCTGGGGTCATGGAAAGCTTTCCGGAGGCTTCCAAAGGAGACTAAATCTCAATTGACAGGACATCTCAGAGGGAGTGCAGGTAGGATCTTGCATATTGAGGCAGCCCTTAGAGTGGATTGGGTAGACACAAATGATATGCCTCTCACTTACTCCACTTGGGCAGGTGCTTTTTCGAGAGGGGGTTTTCCTCTTCAGGTTGTGGCCTTTCGAGATGCACATGGAGATGCCTTGGTTTTTTATGTGCATGATGGTGGCAGATTGTTCAGGTCCACAGAGGACATCTTGCTTGAGTCTGCCTTTCAGCCTATCAGGGTTGTAGGTCTTTTGGCGTAGGGATCAGATTCAGAATGGTTCCTTGACCTAGACCCCCAGCTTCTCTCCACTCAATCTTGGAGGCTGTAAGAGATTACAAAGATATGGTGTTGTAGGCATAAAGTCAACCCTATGGTTGACCAGTAGTACTTGGGTACTATATATACCAAGTACTTGTATTGTTTCATTTGAACGTTTCTATTGGACCTTTCTTGTGTGTGCACTCTTGCTCACTTGTGTCACAACCTGTCTCCACTTCATTCCTACATTTGGTATCAGAGCGCTTCCGCCTTTAGAGCCCATTCTCTTGCTTGCTTCCAGACTCCCGCAAGCTTGGTGCTCTAGTGCGTCTTCCTGGTTCTCACATTGAGGTCTCCAGCTTTTGTTTGAGGTAGCTCCAACAAACCAGCGGCTGTTTTTAGACCTTTTGAGGTCCGATTTCGACATTTTTTGACATTTCGGAGCTGCTCGCATACAAACAAATCTATCCCGCACCATTTCAGGCGGGGATTTTTTTCCCTTTTTTCCCTACAATTGTACAGACATCCGTACAGCCCGTATGGATCTGTCCATACAATTGCGCGACAGTGCTGGGAGTCTGTACAACCTGTCGGAACCTGATTATGAGTCCATACGACTTGTTAGAAGGCGATTCGAGCAATTTTCAGCTGTTTTTCAACGTTTTTTCTCAAATCTGGACTCTTTTCAGCTCCAGCCTCTCCCGGGTGTGTTCCAGCAGCTCCAGGCATCTCCATACTTCTCCAGGCTCTTCTTTACACGTGTGTTGTGTTCAGAAGTACTCTCGACAGCTTCATTTAGCCCCAAGTAGCTCACTTCAGCTCCTTTGTCATCTCCAGTGTGCCCACACAGTCAGTGGACTGTTTTGCAGGTGTTTCGGGCCAAGGTGCACTTTTAGTAAGTGTTTTGAGCTGTGTATTTCGCTTCAGGACTATTTTTGCAGCCCATACTCTTGCACTCTCAAGTGCATTTGCAGATACTCTGTATTGTTGGGTGCATTTGCAGTTACTCTACAGTTGTGGATGCCTTTGAGCTCCGTTGAATGCATTTGAGCACTCGTGGGTGCGCTATTTCAGATTTGGGTTATGCATTTTCAGTTTGGGATTGCATTTCAGATTGCAGCAGAGTGCAGTGATTGATTGATGCCATTTTTGTAGTGATTGCATTGTGCAGTCAGTGGCATTTCAAAGCAGCGAGTCGTACTTTGCATTTGCAGCCAGTATTAGTTTGGGATTTGCAGGCACATTTGCAGCCAGTTGCACTTTTGGAACTTGCAGATCTTTTTGCAGGTACATTTGCAACTTGTGGGTATCCCATTTTGCATCATGTCGACTCTTTCAGACAATTTTGGCAATTTGTCCGAGGGTGACAAGCTGGATGGACCAAACTATGCCTTGTGGTCATTCATGCTTAAGAACATCTTGGTTGGTAAGGGCTTGTGGGATCTTGTTAGTGGGGATGAGGTGAGGCCAACATGCTCATCTACATCCAGCACAGCTTCTTCAAGTCAGACTACCGGCTGATAGCAGAGTGCTACAGCCCCTCCTGCTAGTCCCATAGCATCGATGGAGGAGCAGAAGAAGTTTGACCGTCGCCATGCCCAAGTGATGTTTTTGATTGCCACAAATGTGAAGAGGCACATTATGACAACTATCAAGTCGTGCAAGGATGCAAAGGCAGCATGGGAAAATTTGGCAAACATGTATCATGTTAAGAATGAGGCAAGGGCCATTGCCTTGACAAATCAGCTCAAGGATCTCGAGATGTAGGAAGGCCAGGCCATCACTGATCATATTGCCAAGATCATTGATCTACGTGATCATCTCGCAAGTATTGATGAGAAAATAGAAGACAAGAAGCTCATCTCTATTACTCTTAATAGCTTAGCGCCCTCATATGGCACGTTCGTCGCTTCATTGACCATTGTTCTCAGGGCAGCCTCATTCTCGTTCGATGAGTTAGTTGGGCTTTTGTTGCAGGAAGAGAAGAGATGCTCAAATTTTGCCAAAGCCTCTCGTCAGGGTGAGCAAGCGCCTGCCATGGGCGGAAAGGGCAAATTTTGGAAAAAGTTTGAGCCAAAACACAGCCATACAACTCAGCCCAAGGAGGGGAATGCAAGCAGTTCAAGCGAAAATCAGAAAAATGGCAAATGCAATTATTGCAAGAAGCCAACACATTACATCGCAGAGTGTTAGAAAAGGATTGCCAATGAAAAGAAAAGGCAAAGGAACAGCTCTAGCAGTAATTTTGTTGCCCCCACTGAAACTCGTGCTTCAGATGCATATGGTGAAGCTAATCTTGCCCGCATACTCTTTCACACTTGGAATGGCATGGAAGAGACTCTTTACAAGGTAACTCTTTGCAGGCATCCACTGGTCACGGGTTTTTCCTCCTCCCTTGGCCTTGCAAGAGCCCCAACGCTCTTATTTTATTAATACAAAAGGGATTTCCAATGTGGCTGATGTTATTAAGGATGACCACACTCTTTTATCCTTCCCTTTGGTTGTTGCAAAATATGGTTTGGACATGCTTTTTTTTTTTTTTGTGAAGCCACTAACTATATTATTAACATGAAATCAATGTACATGACATTAGACTCCAAAAGAGAGCCTAATGGAAGAACTCAAAAACAGTCAGAAAACACTTCAAGGCTAGTAGCATCCAAGTCCCTTTGCAGCATAACTATCATATAAAGATTGCTTGAGGGACATTCTGAAGAAAACATATGCCTGAGGAAACTGTTGGCCCATCCTAGAATGCAATCTCTGTGTCCAAATGGTCCATAGTACCCAAAAACGAGTCAGTGAAAGAAAAGGAGGAATGGAGACATATGAGATGAGAAGCATCCAAACATCCAGAAGAGTTTCCCGAGTCTGATAGAGGGAAACCGAAGCCGCAGCAAATGAGAGACATGAGTGATCAATATCCGAGAGTGCGGGCAAGACTCGGCCATGACATCAACATCCACCTGGCCTCCTGGATCATTAGCTCTATGATCCTCATCATTGTCACATACAGGGATGCCCCTCTTTAACACATCAACCCACAGTTGAGAAGTGAGGCTATCAGCAGTGGTAGAGGTCTGACCAGGGGTGGAAGTTGAAGCATCCCAATGGCGAGATTGTAACGGTCGTGGTTTGAGTGCAAATACCTTTTTGGATTGCTGCCAGGCACCCTGGGGAGAGGCATGAGATTCTGAAATTTTGCCCTTTCCCTTATCCTTTTGCTTGGCTGAAACCTGAACCACATTTTCTTTGGGAGGGGTAGATTTAGATGCCACATCACCCAACTTGGTAGGCATAGCCTTAGCCCCCGGGCCATAAGTTGGGGGGGAAGTATTTTCTGGAGCAATAGCTGTAGGTGGGAGCTGATGCAGGACTGCAGGACACTGTGAGGCTAAGTGGCCAAACTTATGACATGTGAAACAAGCACCTGCAAATACTCCCCATTTCAAGTCAAAATATTTTTCACCCAGGGGAACATCCTCCACTTCTACCGCAATGGAAGGAGGGGTTGGGTGATCTGTATCCCAAAGAACACAAAACCGATTACGATTACCCGAAGGACGGGGTGGGCATACAACTTGCCCTAAAGTAGCGGCCAAACTTGGTAACTCAGCCCTCATATAATCCGGAAAATCCACTACCTCAACCCATACAGGGCAGTGATGTCGAATGAGACCGTGATAATCCTTATTTGGCGACCATGGCATGACATGCACCATTTGTCTGCCATAGAATAGAGGTGACATCTCCAATATCTGCTGACGATATGAGGCATCCAAAAAGTGCACTTCATAAAAACCTCGAGAAGCAAAGTATACTCCTTCAACAAAGCAACCTCCCAACAAAGCCTGAACCCACTGAGCCACATCATTTGCTGAAGGTAACTTCCCTGGGAAGAAAATGATAACTGCTTGCTGAGAGAACTTTCGAAGAGGAGCGACCAATGAGGGCAGCTTCAACTTATATTTGAGGGCCGGGGGAGGTTTGGCCCACTCCTTCTGGTTGTGATGGAATTCATCTTTGAGCATGTCAAAAACATAGTGAGCATCTACGGAAGCTGCAGTAGAGAAATCAACTTGCTGTCTTTTGGAGTCCCGGGTCGATTCCTTGCGGGAGTAACTTTTAAACTGGTCCTC
Organism: Dipteris shenzhenensis; assembly: GCF_047967505.1. NCBI lineage: Eukaryota > Viridiplantae > Streptophyta > Polypodiopsida > Gleicheniales > Dipteridaceae > Dipteris > Dipteris shenzhenensis. Next base: position 48,812,326 of record NC_141599.1, on the reverse strand, counting down.
CATGGAGGTAAGCAGGGCGGGATTGATGAAATTGCAGAAAAGAAACAAAACTGTGCGACTGGGTTTGTACAGGCAAAGAGTACGGACGAAGTGCAAGACAGGAGTACGGACAGTATGGACTGTACGGACCGTACGGGTATACGAAAGAGGCTGTACGGAGGAGGCTGAGTCGTACAGGGATGCTGTTAGGGTGCGCAGGAGCTGTACAGGAGAACAAAAGTGAGCGGGGATGCTGACGGAGCACGGTGGACTAAGCTGTACGGAAAGGGACGGGGGGGTACGGATATACAGCAGGGGATTCAGACTAGATACGGGGATGACGAGTAAAAGAGGGACGGATACGCTCGGGGCTGCGTAGGGAGGAAGCGGGCTGCTCGTACGGCCATACGGTGGATGTACGGCGTCCGTACACTTGTACGGACAGGGCGCGAGCCTGTATGGGAGCTTGGCGAGGCTGAGCAGCAGCACTCTCACACCATCTCTCTCACGACACACCAACACACACACCTCGCTACCTCACACACACACCAACTCACTATCGTCCGGTATGGCAAGTCATTACTCGAATGCTTCAGCCGTTTCAGCGGTTTGGACATGCACTATCGTCCGGTATGGCAAGTCATTACTCGAATGCTTCAGCCATTTCAGCTAGTACTGCCTTTAGAACTTCAAGACAAGATTGGACTCTTCTTCCTTTATACTCGTCCATCGGTCCTTTGAAGCTATCTCATATCACAATCTCTTCTTTATATAGAGTTTTGCTATCACCACCTTGGGTGTCGACGGACAAGGCCAATCAGATTTGGGCTTTACACCATCCAATCAAATGGTGGAGAAAGAGATTAAAACAGATTTGGCACTCCAAGGTTCCACTACGCCAATAGGTCTCTCTATGGCTGCGTGTGCTAGAGCCAAAGACACTTGCCAATCTTTAACCGAGTTAAGTCAATTTCGGCCTTTGTCTTTTGATGAAAATGTAGTTTTATGTCAAGCCAGATATTGTTTGCAAAGCAATGATCACATGAAAATTACTAAATGGGAGAGGAGCAAGACAGAGAGCCTTTCTTGACAAAGGTTTCTCCTCAAAGGAATTTTTTATGAATCTCCACTACAAGAGACATTGTGCAAATATCTACAGAAATAAAGTGTAGGTTGACAAGGTGTTGTGTGACCAAGAAAAAAAGCCGATGACCTATAGGAGAAACAGTGACGGGTTGTTGAAACTGCTGCTTGATAGACATCGGTTGGGTAGAGAAATGACACGTTTTTTGGATAAGGGTAAAAAGGGGAAACAAAGTGCTGTTGTAAAACAAAAGGCTGAAGGTGAAGAGGATGACAATCTCAAAGAAGACGCTCTTGAGCTAAGTCATAAAGAGGATTGCTTTGAATATCTCAGCTCTGATACCAACACACATTTCAATCTTTAACTGAGTTAAGTCAATTTCGGCCTTTGTCTTTTGATGAAAATGCAGTTTTATGTCAGGCCAGATATTGTTTGCAAAGCAATGATCACATGAAAATTACTAAATGGGAGAGGAGCAAGATAGAGAGCCTTTCTTGACAAAAGTTTATCCTCAAAGGAATTTTTTATGAATCTCCACTACAAGAGACATTGTGCAAATATCTACAGAAATAAAGTGTATGTTGACAAGGTGTTGTGTGACCAAGAAAAAAAGCCGATGACCTATAGGAAAAACAGCAACGGGTTGTTGAAACTGCTGCTTGATAGATGTCGGTTGGGTAGAGAAATGACACGTTTTTTGGATAAGGGTAAAAAGGGGAAACAAAGTGCTGTTGTAAAACAACAGGCTGAAGGTGAAGAGGATGACAATCTCAAAGAAGACACTCTTGAGCTAAGTCATAAAGAGGATTGCTTTGAATATCTCAGATCTGATACCATGTTAGAAATGCATGGTGCCAAACATCATGCTGCTGAGTTATGAATCAATCAACACACATTACACTTATTGCTTTATATTAAAAAAACAGTCCCAAAGAAAGGGGCATTCAGCTATAGCATGTGTGTACACACCCTGACATCATTGACGATGTCAAACATAGGTACATCAACATCTATTGCAGCATAGGATGGGTAGCAATGGCATAAGCACCAAGGGGACATCCCCAACACACATTACACTATATTGCTTTATATTAAAAAAACAGTCCCAAAGAAAGGGACGTTCAGCTACAACATGTGTGTGCACACCCTGACATCATTGACGATGTCAAACATAGATACATCGACATCTATTGCAGCATAGGATGGGTGGCAATGGCATACAATAAAGCACTAAGGGGACCTCCCTCATGGACCAAACAACGAAGACTCCACTCATCATAGAGATCTTAAGAAAGAATGCAAGCAGCATTGCTGTCCTTGTAAAGCAAGTAAATAACCTGCTGCATTTTTGTTCCAAACCCCAAAGCTCGCATTGTTTGCAAGATGAATTCCCATTGAACTATATCAAAGGCTGTTGCAATATCCACCTGTAAGAGCAGAACATCCCGTTGCATGTATTTGGCATATTCAATCCCAATATAAGCATCGGCAATATTATCTGTGATATGCCTACGGGAAACGAAGCCATATTGTGAAGGATGAAGCCCATCATGCAAATAACCTTTCATATGATCAACAACCATTTTGGCTATGATCTTGCAAATGACTAGCATGAGCGTTATTGGTCTCCAATCAGTGAGCGAATCACATAGCTGCTTTTTTGGAAGGAGCTTGACAAGTCCTTTTTTCCATGACATAGGCATTTGCTGATTTTCCCAGGCTGAATTAACCAGTAGCAAAGTAGGCTTGAGGATATCCCACAAGGCAAGAAAAAATTCAACATTAAGATCATCCCATCCTGGAGATTTGCATCTGCCACACGATTTAACAACATTTGACAATTCTCTTTCAGTGAAAGGAATTTCCAATTCCAAAGCCTGAGCATAAGAGAGAATGGGATGGACATGCTGCAAAAGAAGCTCGCAAGCAGACAACCTGAGGAGAAAGAATGTCCACATGCCCAAAATGATATGAAAAGTGCTGCACACAAAAAGCAACAAGCTCTGAGCGAGATGATGACCAAGAACCATGAGGCATCCAGATCCAACAAATATTGGCAGCCTGTCTTTTGTAATGCAAACTTTATAAGAATTGCTTGGAAGAGCAACCTTTATCCAGAAAAGCCCTTTGCCGAGATTGGGTCTCCCATTTAGAAAGCTTTCTTTGAACATTCGATTGGAGACAAAATTTAGCCTGACATAATAGCATGCTTCATCCGAAGACAAAGGCCGAAGATGACTGAGTTCAGGCAAACTCTGGCAAGCATATTTGACATGCTTCACATTCTCCCATGTGGCCTGCATGTAGGATTTACCATAATCCTGAATAACAGCTTGCATTCTTGTAACAAAAGCCTGCCATGCATAATCCAGATCAATGTATATCTAATGAGAAAGAGGATGAATGGCATCAGAAACCATGGCTTTAAAATCAGCATGGTCAAGGTAACCATTATTTATTAGCAAAAGCATCTGCAAGCCAATCTATCATCTGGAAAGTCATGCAAAGAGAGCCTCAGCCAAAGAGGAGCATGACCAGAATGTGTGAAAGCATGGTCAATCCAAAGCTGACAAGTGAAGGCATCAGAATGCCGCAGATCACAACCCGATACCATCTGTCCAAGCGTGCCTGATATGAAGATTGAGCTTTATGCTGAAAGGTATAGCCCGGAAGCATGGGCTGCAATTCCTTCCAAAGATCAACCAGACACAACTGAAGCGAAAAATCAGACCATGCCTGCTTTTCAAAAGCCAACATGTGAGTGTGGCCCGAGGTATTATCTCCCGATTGTGGGGCATTATTGAAATCACATTCAAAGATGTCGCCTTGAACACATGCAATTATGCCCTTATACAGCAACTTGAGGGATATGTACCCACCTTGACACAGAGGAAGATATATATATTTGGTAAAGAAAAAGGAACTAAGAGATTTCTAGGAAGGAATAATCGGATTAGCAACCCCCAATGAAACTTCTTGATACTTCAACGTCCTACCTTTAACACAGAAATTATCACTAGGAAAACCTTAATGGGAAGCTCAAGAAATAGATTGACCCTTATACTTGACCATAGAAGGAGACATATGCATAGGGACACGGATGGACTTATTGGTACCCTAGGAAAACCCATATGTGGTAATCAAATACAATGATATGGCCTTAGGTATATGCAGTAATCGATTACAATGATATTACCCCTCAAGAAAGGATAAACATGAACTTGAGGAGTGGATAGGAAGATAATTATATTGACTTAGGAAAGGCCTCACGGATGATCTGGGAGAGGGATCATGGGGACCCACGCCCTTCAGTCCCCCACCATAGGATAATTTTACCCCCACTTGGAAAATGTATCTATATACCTCTGTATCTATACTATCTATAAAGGAAGGGTTGGCTTGGCCAGCAATTCTAGAGATTCGGGGAGCTTTGGAGGTTCTGGATGGCAGGATGGCAACACGCGGCAGAGGCCAAAGGGAACACCAGAGGGCAAAGGCTGAGCTTGACACGTGCAGGAGGATTGCGTCCATCGAGGACATCCTGAATGAGGTGACATGGCGTGGGTTGCAGACTGACAATGCGGGTTGCCAGACGAGACTTACAACATGGGTCCCACCGGCGAGTAGCTGAGTCAAAGCAACCATCGGCAAGTTCTTGGGCCGCGGACTCGTGCCACATGTCGCGTAGCACACGTCTCATGCCATGTGTCGCGCATCCAGACTACCACGCTGGTCACACACACACTTTTTTTGTGAAACCAGTAACTATATTATTAACATGAAATCAATGTACATGACATTAGACTCCAAAAGAGAGCCTAATGGAAGACTCAAAAACAGTCAGAAAACACTTCAAGTCTAGTAGCATCCAAGTCCCTCGCAGCATAACTATCATATAAAGATTGCTTGAGGGACATTCTGAAGAAAGCATATGCCTGAGGAAACTGTTGTCCCATCCTAGAATGCAATCTCTGTGTCCAGATAGTCCATAGTACCCAAAAACGAGCCCAGTGAAAGAAAAGGAGGAATGGAGACATCAGAGATGAGGAGCATCCAAACATCTAGAAGAGTTTCCCGAATCTGATAGAGGGAAACCGAAGCCGTAGCAAATGAGAGACATGAGTGATCAATATCTGAGAGTGCGGGCAAGACCATAACAAATGGGGAACTGTCTCACGGTGATGAGAGCAACGGGGCCAGGAAGGGGAAGCAATGCGACGTGCTGCCAATTTCACCCCAATGGAAAAAGCTCCCACTATACATCTCCAAAAAAAAAGCCTCTGTTTCAATGGCAATTTAGCTTTCCAAATTTTCTTGAGTTGTGATTGCCACCAAGATAAAGGCCTATCCAAATTCCAAAGAGTGTTGGCATGCTTATCAATCCATGGCGGTGGAAGAAGAAATCTGTAGACCATCGAGGAGGCTAGATTGTGCATTGAAAGTGAACAGGTAGCGGGAGATAAGGAAGTCAGATTCCAGTCCACACACACACACACACATTTTTTTTGTGAGAAGAAATCTTTTATTGCTGTAAAATAATTACATTCATAGTTACTTCGAAAATGGAGTAACTATTACTCAACTAAAGATCTCAGTATAAGCTGTATACACATCCTGATCAATCAAACGAGTCTGAACACAATCATAGAATGATTGCTGCAGAGATCGTTTGAAAAAAATAAAGGATGAAAAAAGGGGATCACCAAAGACTCTATGATTTCTGTCCATCCATAAAGTCCATAGTGTCCAGTAGCGTACCCATATAAAAAATAAATCAAAACCCTGTCTCGTTGGATGAAAACCAAACAACGAGAAAAGCCTGCCAAAAGTAACAGTAGGAAATCTCGCTCGAAGCCTCTGTCGGATGAGAGCGATGAAGGCACAAGTACGTGGACAAAACCAAAAGATGTGAAGCACAGATTCAGTAGGGTGTAAGCATCTGTGACAAACAGCCGGAGCAATATGTCTGTGTGCAAGTAGCTGGCCAGATGGAAAAATGCCAAGCAGGACTCGCCAAAGGAAAAGCTGTTGTCGAAGAGAGACTTTGTAATGCCAAAGGAGACACAGCCTTTTTCTCCACCACTTTAGTGGGCAATCCATATGCCAAACAGTATTTGCTCTGTCAGAAATCCAAGGCGGAAGTAATAGCACTTTATACAGTGATGGCACTGTGATATGTGAGAACTTCAAGGGACGGACTGAAGAGGAGGAAGAGCGTAAAATCCAATCCTCAAGCCTATTCTGAAGGCGAGGTACTGGCAAAAACGGTTGAAGCATTGCTGAAATCCTATGCCATAAAGGACGATAATGAGCTCCCAAACCGTATTTGCTGGCAGCCATAGAAAAAGATAAAAGTATGCCATCATCCTGAAGTACATCCGCCACAGATGTAATGCCTTTAAAGGAGAGAGAGTAAGAACGTCTTGGTTCTTGAATGGCCAAAGAAGGGTGGAATACTTTAGACCAATAAATATTCTGAGCCCTCAAAGAGTTTCCCGACAAAGAGTCTCGGCCATGCCATTCCAAGTGGGATAAGATATGTTTCCAGTCAAGAAGCAGGCGAGAAACAAAAGGGCAGCCTCTGATCTTCCCTTGGATAGAGCCAAATATGAAATCCCATTGAGTAGGTTGCCAATGCCCAAAAGCAGAAGTATGAATATGTAATAAGAGAGAGCGGATCATGAAAGCCCACGGCTGATCTCCTTGCATAAACTGCAACATCATTTTTCCTCTGTGAGCAAGTAAATGCATGTGAATATTGAGAATGTTCAGACCCCCGTGCATCTTTGGAGAACAGAGACGATGCATAGAGAGTAATCTGAGACTTTTCTTGCCATTTTTTGCACACCAGAAAATTTCCATGATAGCTAACATAAAGGAATTCAGCTCTGCCTTAGTGAACATAATGAGAGGCAGATAAAATTGTATGTATGCTATCAAAATGGATTGTGCGATTTGTAAACGAACATGTAGTGGCCAAGTTGCAAGCTTCCAATATTCAAGTTTTGCCCTCAACTTTGTCAACACCCAATCAGTTTGTTGGGAACGGGTGAGTTCCCAACCTAGAGGATAGCCGAGATGTCGAATAAATTGAGAAGTGGGGACAATTTCCCCAGGCCACAGAAGATTGTGCCATTCCTGTTCATGCAACGGCAACAATTTTGATTTCTGAAAATTTACCCAAAGACCAGTAGCCAATCCATATGTAGAAAGAGCCTGCATAATCATGGACAGATCACTCCGAGTATTTTTTGGGGTAAAGAATGAATCATCATCATATGCTTGAGCGATCATGCTGTAACTGCCACTAATCTCCAAACCATGCAATTGGTCAGTGTCCAAAAGGTGGTCCAGATATTGAAGCATTGGATGAGTGGCTATGGCAAAAAGTAAAGCACTTAGGGGACATCCTTGCCTAACAGAACAGCCAAGAGTCCCAGATGTAGAAATATCCCCTGAAAGTATGCAGGCAGCTTTACTATCTTTTTTTTTTTTGCAAAGAGAGACTTCTATTAAGTATTAAAGAAAAACCGTTAGAGCAAGCTCCATACGGGATACATCATGCAATGCACGAAAATCTCAAGAGCCAAAAAGAAAGGATTGAGGCTGAAAGTATGCTAGCAGCTTTACTATCTTGATATAGCCAAGTGATAACTTGCTGCATTTTTGTGCCAAATCCCAATGCCTGCATAGTCGATAAAATAAAATCCCACTTAACAGTATCAAAGGCTTTGGCAATATCAACTTGCAATAATAAAACATCTTGCTGCGTGTATTCGGCATATTCAATTCCAACATAGGCATTAGCAATGTTATTTGTGATATGCCTACACGGAACAAAGCCATATTGGGCAGGATGCAACCCATCATGTAAAAACCCCTTTAGCTGATCGACAATCATTTTTGTAGTGACTTTGTAAATGACTGGCATAAGGGTGATAGGTCTCCAGTCTGCCAAAGATTCACAGATTTGTTTTTTTGGAAGGAGTTTAACAATACCTCTCTTCCATGTGTCTGGCATTTTCTGATTTTGCCATGCAGCATTCACCATATGCAGCAATGTATGCTTCAAAAGAGGCCAATATTCTAGAAAAAACTCAACTGTAAGACCATCCCATCCTGGAGATTTCCATCTGCCGCAAGATTTGATTGCATCTGACAGTTCTCTCTCAGTAAAAGGTTCCTCCAATTCCAAAGCTTGAGTAATGGAAATAATAGGAGAAACATGCTGCAACAGTAAATTTCATGCAACCAACACTTGCTGTGAGGGAGGAACTGCAGAACCAAATTGCTGAGAGAAATGATGCACACAAACAGAAGCAAGATGTGACCGCGAGGTGGCCATCAGGCATAAGCACACTGCAAATTTCTGTTTTTAATCTCCTCTGATGCAAGCTTTTGAAAAATTCTTTGGAAGAGCAGCCTTTATCTGTAAAGGCTCTTTGTCTGGCTCTAGTCTCCCATTTAGCCAGTTTTCTGTGATCATTGAGTTGAAGACAATGTCTGGCCTGGCATAGTGTTGTTTGCTCATGCAGGGACAACGAACGAAGATGGCTGAGTTCAGTGAGATCCTGACAAGTAAGTTTGGCCTGAGCAATAGTTTCCCTCAGAGTCTTCATGTGAGACTTGCCATAACCTCTTATCACGAATTGCATTTTGGAAAAATGGCCTTGAAAGCAGCATGTTGCAAGTAGCTATTGTTCACGATTAGATGTCGCCTTTGTGGCAATCTATCATCTGGCATATCATGAAAGGATAACCGCAACCATAGAGGTTTGCACAAAGGCATAGTCAATCCACATTTTGCATGTAAAATCCCCATTTTGTTGCGGAGCTACACTATACCATCGATCCAGACGTGCCTGATAAGAAGAAAGAGCATTATGTTGGAATGTGTATCCAGGTGACAAAGGCTGCAATTCCTTCCAAAGGTCCACCAAATCCAGATGCATCAGTAATTTAGACCGAGCCCAAGAACGGAAGAGGCTTGAGGAGCTGGACAGCAGTGACTAAAAAAGTAGAGCAAAGGAGAAGGTAGAAAGGAGAAATAAAAACAGTACGGAAGTGAAAGAGAGAGAAGAAGCAACAACAGTACTGAAATAAAGAAAGCTGAACAGTACGGAAGTAAGGACTGACAGTACGGAAAGAAAGGCTGACATTACGGATAGTAAAGAGGGCTAAACAGTACGGAAAGCAAAGGGTTGAGAGTACGGAATAAAAGGACTGACAGGACAGTAATTAAAAGCTGACAGTATGGCAAAAGGTACGGACTGACAGTACGAAAAAACGTGCGGACTGGCAGTACGGGAAAACTGTATGGAATGAGGAGAAGAACTAAAAGCCAAAAAGAGGGTCCAAAAGACAGGAAAAACAGCAAAGAGTCGAAAAAAACAAGATGAAAAAGGACTAGAAGACAGAAAGAGGAGAAGGAAGGGGAGCAAAGCTTGAGGGAGAACACCCTGAAGGGGAAGAACCACCCTGAGCTGTACGGACGCACAGTCTCAAAGAAATGGTACGGACAGCGAGCGCCAAGCGTACAAACTTGCAGGTGAACCTGTATGGATTCCGTACAGTCTGTATGGATTCCGTACAGTCTGTATGGAATCAGCAAAGGGAAGTATGGAGGCTGGCAGGACGATAAAGGGGGCTGTACGGTAGAGATCCACTCCTTTCCTCTTCTCACGCACACATGAACTCTCTCTCACTTTTTTTTTTTGGGTGAAATCTTATATTTCTATGTGGGAAACCCCAAAAGAGGTAAAAACCCACCAATAAGTACAAAGAAAAAATTTACAAGTAAAACCTCAGAGCAGAAGTCATGAGGCAGCCAAGTAAAAAGTTACATATCAAGCTGGAGGAGGATCAAACACAACATCCTCCAGCTTCAGATTATTGCTTTGTAAAAACTGATGCAGTGTAGAAACCACACCATCAATAAAAACAAGCTGTTTTTTGCCCTTGTGATTCTTCTTAATATAGCCTGGCACCCGAAATTTCTGAATCACAGGGTCAAAAACCTGTTGTAACACACACTACCACACACATACTTTTTTTTCTTTTTTTTAGTGAAATCTTATATTTCTATGTGGGAAACCTCAAAAAGAGGTAAAAACCCACCAAATAAGTACAAGAAAAAAATTTACAAGTAAAGCCTCAGAGCAAAAGTAATGAGGCAGCTAAGTAAAAAGTTACATATCAAGCTGGAGGAGGATCAAACACAGCATCCTCTAGCTTCAAATTATTGCTCTGTAAAAACTGATGCAGTGATGAAACCACACCATCAATAAAACCCAGCTGTTTTTTGCCCTTGTGATTCTTCTCGATATAGGCTGGTACCCGAAATTTCTGAATCATAGGGTCAAAAACCTGTTATAACATGGTATGAAAAGGTTTTAGTAAAAAAGGCACTTCTGCATCCCGAATAGAATAAGACTCTGGCACACTACCACACTTTTCTTTTCTTTTTTGGGTGAGAAGAAGATTTTATTGCTGTGAAATAATTACATTCATAGGTACTCCAAAAGTGGAGTAACTACTACTCAACCGAAAATCTCAGTATAAGCCATATATACATCATGGTCAATCAAATGAGTTTGAAAGCAATCATAAAACGATTGCCGCAGAGATCGTTTGAAAAAAACAAAAGATGGAAAAGTAGGATCACCAAAGACTCTATGATTTCTATCCATCCATAGAGTCCAAAGTGCCCAGTAGCGCACCCAAACAAAAAATAAATCAAAACCCTGTCTAGCTAGATGAAAACCAAATAACCAGAAGAACCTGCCAAAAGTAACAGTAGGAAATCTCGCTCGAAGCCCCTGACGAATGAGATCAAGGAAATCACAAGTATGTGGACAGTGCCAGAAAATGTGAGGCACAGATTCAGTAGAATGTAGACATCCGATGGCAAACAACTGAGGCAATATGTCTATGTGCGAGTAACTGCCGAGATGGAAAAATGCCAAGTAGGACTCGCCAAAGAAAAACTTGTTGCCGAAGAGGGACTTTATAATGCCAAAGGAGACGTAGCTGCTTTCTCCACCACTTTGATGGGCGATCCATATGCCAAACAGAATTGGCTCTGTCAGAAACCCAAGACGGAGGTAACAACACTTTATACAGAGAAGGCACTGTGATATGTGACAGCTTCAAAGGTCGGGCTGAAGAAGAGGAAGAATGGAGAGTCCAATCCTCAAGCCTATCCTGAAGTTCCAAACGAGGTACCGGCAAGAAAGATTGAAGCATTTCTGAAATTTTGTGCCATAAAGGACGATAATGAGCTCCCAAACCATACTTGCTAGTAGCCACAGAAAAAGATAAAAGAGTGCCATCATCCTGAAGTACATCCGCCACAGAAGCAATACCTTTGTAAGATATAAAATAAGAACGCCTAGGTTCTTGTATAACCAAAGGAGGGTTGAATACTTTGGACCAATAAATATTCTCAGCCCTCAAGGAATTTCCCAACAAAGAATCCCTGCCATTCCATTCCAAGTGGGATAAAATACGCTTCCAATCAAGAAGCAAACGAGAGACAAAAGGGCAGCCTCTGATCTTGCCTTGAATAGAGCCAAGTAGAAAATCCCACTGTGTAGGCTGCCAATGCCTAAAAGTAGAAGTATCAATATGCAACAAAAGAGAGCGGATCATGAAAGCCCAAGGCTGATGCCCTTGCATAAACTGCAACATCATTTTCCCCCTGTGAGCAAGTATATGCACTTGAATATTGAGTATGTTTAAACCCCCGTGCATCTTTGGAGAACAGAGACAATGCATAGAGAGTAATCTGAGACTTTTCTTGCCATTTTTGGAACGCCAAAAAAACGCCACAAAATCTCCATGATTGGGCATCTGAGCAAGCAAAGTAGCAGGAGGCATTTTATGCTAACTCATTGGACACTGCGAAGCCATGTGCCCAAATTTTTTACATTCAAAACAAGCCCCTGCAAACAATCCCCATTTCAATTTATAAAAGGCACTTCCCATGTCAACGTTGTTCACCGTGACTGAATAAGACTCCGGTGTGGGATTATCAGTATCCCAGAGAATGCAAAATCAATTAGAGTTGCCATTAGGTCGCGGTGGGCAAACCAGTTTGCCTAAAGTTGCTGCAATTTTAGGCAAGAGTGAAGCCATGCATTGCGGGAAGTCTACAACCTCAACCTAGACAGGACATCGATGTCAAATCAGAGCCTGATAATCCCTTGTGGGGGACCATGGCAAAATGTGCACCATTTGCTGCCCAAAAAAGAGTGGTGAATGTTCCGAAAGCATTTGCCTGTGAACCTCATCTACCATAATGACCTCAAAAAGGCTTCTGGCTGCATAGTGTACCTTACGAACAAACGAGCCAGCCAGTGTTTGGGTCAACCAGTTGCCTACCTCTGCAGCAGGTGGCATCCGACCTGGGAAAAATAAAATGACTGCATTTTTGGCATATTCTCTGATTGGATCCACAATTTCATCCACTTCAACCATGAGACCAACCGATGGAACAAAGTCTTTCCATTCTTTCCTTGTGTCTGCAAATCCTTCGTGCATGACATCATACACCATTGCATTTTGCCCTAACCAAACACATGCATTTTGGTCACTATGATACAAGATAGAGGCCCTCGAATCCGATGGCCTGAGGAACCCATTGTGCCCTTCAAAAAATCCTAATCCACCTTGTCATATGGTTTCTTGAAGTCCAGGATTGGGACGTCGAGAGGATGAGACTCCTGATGGGCCTAGTCTAGTGCCCCAAAAAGTAAAGATGTTATCCAAGGATGTTGCGTTCCTAAAGAATAGTATTCTCATGTCATGGATAATGCTAGGGAGGTGGGGGCACAACCAAAAACTTAAGACTTAAGTAAAGATCTTATCGATGATGTCCAAATGGGTGATCAAGTGCCACTATTTGGATATCTGTAGTCTCCCCTATTAAATATCAAACAAATTTAATGAAAGTATCACACTATCTTGCCCAGAGAAATCCAACAGATACAAAGAGGTGCCCCTAGTCCAAGATCTTTAGATCTCCTCAGTGACTCATGAGAAAACCAAATTATTTGTTCCAATTGATCCTAGCCTTGGGGGTAAGCGAGAGGACATCTAGTGTGCAACATGATGTGCACTCTAGTAGATGAACCAGTGTCAACTTCCCCATGGCGCCCGGCCCCCATAGGTACATACACACCTATTCTTTGGTATTCTATGTAAATTTGCCTTCCATAGGAAGGGTCATATCATTTGCAAACTCAAGAGTCAAGTAATTTATCCTCTACTAGATAGAGAACTATAACCCTATGAGGATTATCACCTAGGAATGAAGAAAATATCCCAAGGACTCTGCCCATGATGAGGAATAAGAATGGAGCTTGAGAGTACATTGAGCGGGAAAGAAGAAGGCCTCCCTTATATGATCTCCTATAAGCATCTAACTGGAACTCCTTGTGTGCAAGCGTGTGGTTTTATCAAAAACGTTTTGCAAAATGTTTACAAAACATATTTAATAAGTCTCATTTAGTTGTTTTGATATTTTCACTAGAGTTTCACGTCTAGGAATGTCTTCTAGTTATACATTAAAATTACATAATATAGTGCACATACATAGCCTATACTGGTGGCTTTCTCTTATCGTAGCTCTCTCTTATTGCAGCTTTATCCCGCATAGAGCTAAAGCCAAAAAACTGTGATCAACTCGTACAGTTCTCAATATCCAATGGAGCACACAGGATCACAAGGGAGCAGAGGTCTCTTAGGATCCATCGGGTCTCACCATGCAGAGATACCTCTAAGCGTAAGGCCAGTAAAATATAGTAGCTTACAACTTTTTGTGGTCGTTGTCACCCAAACTCTGTTAACATGTAGGAATGGCATGGGCAGCCAAGTGGAAGATTTGATCGTAAAGTGGCTAGCATAAGGAGATTCATTTAAGGAGAGCTCGTAGTCATGTAGGAGAGCCAGTAGGACAAATATTCATCTATAGAGAGCATAGTAACCAAAAATTCATCATGCATACAGTCTGTCGTTTTTGCTGTAGTCGACTTTTCCTCAAGCTAGAACTCTAAGTTGGGCATGCTAATCTCCTAAAATTATACTTGGAGGATGTAGAGAAAAATACCATGGGAATTGGATCTGCTTCGATACATATTATCTAGCTTATCTAGAATGGATTGACCCCTTTGATGAGAATGATCTCTTTGATACTTGAAACATTTTGTCTCCCAAAGTCTAGGAACTCTACTTAAAATGCACTTTCTAGCTCTTCTATTTGCATTTGTATAAATATTCATCTTACTAAGATTTCTAGATAGTTATCTACCTTTGTTGGCATTTCTTTTACATCCATTGTTATAGACATTAGAGGTCACTTGTTGTCTATTTTGTTGCTGAAAGTTCTTCTATCCAAACTATTGTCTATTCTTTGTAGGGGAATGTTCCTTCGAAATTTTGGAGTAATTGTTTTGAAGAGGGGTCATGAGTGTAGCTAATTTCCCTAAGGACTTAAGGGGTAGTTTCTAACTTAGAGTAGTTTCTAACTTAGAGTGGTCGCTCTCGGATTTTCCCATCGGCTCGTGGCAAGAAGACTATTCAGTCGTTCAGGACCTTGCTCATCGTTCTTTCAGCATCACGCTCCCTCGACTAATAGCATTAAGCCCTAAGGTGAGACGTGAGCTGTAGCAAGGGCTCTCAACAAGGAGGAACAAGAAAAAGGGAAAGGTAAGAGAGGTATCTTCTATCTCTGAAGAAATTGATCGGCACCCACATATAATCGATGTCATCATAGATAATTGCCGTGTCAAAAATGTGTGTGTTGATGGGGGAGCTGCATGTAATATCATGGTGCCCCGAATCATGAAGAAATTGAATTTGAAATGTACAAGGCGTTCCTCCACTCGAATCAAGGTAGTAGATGGTCGACGACTTGCCACCCTGGGAGTCATTGAGGATTGCCCATCACTGTCAATGGGTTGACCACCACCGTCAATTTCTATGCAGTGGACATTGAAGATACAGGTAGGAGTTACCCAGCCATACTTGGGAGACCATGGTTGAGAAAGAGTGATGCAGTCAGCTATTGGAAGATAGGACACATGTCTTTTGGTGCTTCTAAGGAGAAGATCCCGGTGCAACTAGGTGCCACAGAACCAGAAGAAGAAGAGGAGCAAGACAGTGATACTCTCTCATCCTTGGTGTCTGAATCAATGGAAGAATTAGACGGGGGGGAGGAGTCCTCAGAGGAGGAAGTTTACATGATGGGGGTGTCTCCGACCCCGCCACCTGTAGAAAAGGTAACAGCTAGTCCTCAACAGCTTGAATCTATGCTTTCCCCAGACCTCACTCCAAGTGAGAAAGACGAGTTCCTAGAAATGTTCAAAGATTTCCCTGACCTCTTTGTAACTAGCTACCACCACCTTCGCCATGTGACTGCCATAGAGCACAAGATAGAGCTAAAGCCTGATGCGAAGCTTGTGGCTCAGAAGTATCGGAGATAAAGGCCCCTATAGACCGATGCTTTGTGCTCGGAGTTGTAGAAGCTTGTAGAAGCTGGGTTTATTGTTCCAGTTCACAATACTGAATGGGTTTCACCAGTGGTAGTCACCCCAAAGAAAAACAACAAGTGGCGGGTCTGCATCGACTATAAGAAACTCAATGCAGCCACCAAGAGGGACCATCATCCTCTTCCCTTATTCTTGAGAAGGTAAGTGGTCATGAGATATATACTTTCTGTGATGGTTACTCTGGGTTTAAGAAACTCAATGCAGCCACCAAGAGGGACCATCATCCTCTTCCCTTTCAAGACCTCATTCTTGAGAAGGTAAGTAGTCATGAGATATATACTTTCTGTGATGGTTACTCTGGGTTTTATCAAATCAGAATTGCCGAAGAAGATGTGCTTAAAACCACATTTGCCACACCCTGGGGGACATTTGCATTCAAAGTAATGCCATTTGGCCTCACCTATGCTCCTGCTACCTTTCAAAGATTTATGCAGATGGTGTTTGCTCCTTATTTGGGGGATTTATCGGAGGTGTTTTTAGATTATTTTTGTATATTCTCGTCACGTAAGGAGCACGTCATGAAGGTTAGGTTGGCCTTCCAAAGGGTCAATGATGCGAATGGCAGTCTCAACCCAGAGAAATGCACCATTGGAGCCAATCAAGGGAGGTTATTGGGACATATTGTCTCATCCGAGGGTGTCAAGCTTGACCCCGAGAAGGTAGAAGCCATCCTCAAGCTCTCCCCGCCAACAACCAAATGTCAAGTACGCTCATTTGTCAATCTAGCAGGATACTATCGCCGCTTCATTGATCAATATGCTGCTTTGACACGACCCATGACTATGCTATTAAAAGATGGGGTTGATTTCTCTTGGGATGAGGATTGTGATCATGGGTTTGCACAAATCAAGAATGCTCTGGCTTCAGAACCCATTCTACGCAATTCAGATTAGTCAAAGACTTTCTATATCAATCCTGGGTTTCGTGAGCACACTCTGGAATGTATTCTTCTCCAGCAAGGGGAGGATCGGTTCATGTATCCCGTTTGACTTACTTCTTGACAATTGCTCGACACCGAACGACGCTACTCAGAGGCTAACAAGCATGCCTTGTCTTTGGTTTTCTGCATTGAGAAATTTAAGCATTATGTGGCTAGAAAGTCCTTCATTATAATCTCTAGCAATGGTCTTGCAAAGCAGGTTCTTCAATCACCAAATCCCATGGGCCGGTTGGCCAAATGGCTGACAGTTCTACAAGAATATGATTTTTCTTTCAAAATTGTAAAAGGGGGTTATTCCAACTTGAAGAATGCTTTAATTGATTTAGAGGAGTGCCTCGATGTAACCCTTGTAGCAGCCATAGAAGTGGGGGATCCATGGTATGGCAGTATCTATAGGTTTCTGACTGCTTTCTCCTTTCCTCCAGAAAGTACTAGCTATGAGAGAAAGAAGATCCGCAGAGATAGTAGGTGCTACACCCTCTTTGATGGGGTGTTGTACCGTCAAGGCATGGATGGGATAGACGGGCCATTGATGCAGATGAAGTACCTAAGGTATTGAAGCATTATCATGATGGATTTTGTGGAGGCCACTATGCCAATGACTATACAGCTAAGAAGATTTTACATGCTGGATACTATTGGCCGACCTTGTTCAAGGATGTCACTTTGTATTGCAAAACCTGTGAACCATGCCAATTCTTTG
Organism: Dipteris shenzhenensis; assembly: GCF_047967505.1. Lineage (NCBI taxonomy): Eukaryota > Viridiplantae > Streptophyta > Polypodiopsida > Gleicheniales > Dipteridaceae > Dipteris > Dipteris shenzhenensis. The sequence continues at coordinate 48,795,071 of NC_141599.1, read as the reverse complement.
GTAGGAAGGATTTGCGTCCTGGGCAACATCACCCAGTGATGTCTCCATCCGTTTCAGAAGTGGGAAATAGATTTTGTCGGGCCCTTGCCCATGACTGCCCGCAAAAAGAAGTATCTTTTGGTAGCCACTCAGTATGTCACTAAGTGGGCTGAAGCTATCGCCCTCCCCACTGCAAATGGTAAGGCAGTTTCAAATTTCATATTTGAACGTATCTGCACAAGGTTTGGGACACCATGGAAATAGTCTCCAACCATGGGAGTCCATTCTTAAATGAAGCAGTGGAGTTACTCATGGATCGCATGGGTATTGATCATCACACTTCTAGCATCTATTATCCAGCATCCATGGGTCAAACGGAGTGGACCAATGGCCTCCTTTGTAAAACCATGGGAAAAACGGCCACAGGGAATAGGAGCCAGTGGGATCAGAAGGTCACAGAAGCCGTATGGGCTTACAACATCACTCATAAAACATCTACAGGTCACACTCCTTTTGAGTTGGTATATGGTACTGAGGCCGTTTTACCACTAGAGATAGAGATTCTAGCTTTGAGATTGGCACAAGAATAGAGGATGACAGAAGATGAACATGTAGAGGCCCGGTTAGTGCAACTTGAGAAGCTAGATGAAACCCGACGCCTTGCCCTACATCAAACAAAGATTCAAAAGAATCGACAAAAGGCCCGCGTGGATGCTAAGATTCGCAAGGGATGGGAAAGACACTTTGCTGAGGGGGATGTTGTGCTATGCTTTGATAACAGACTGGACCACCAAATGGATAAGAAGTTTCTACCATTGTGGACCGGTCCATACAAAGTCGTCAAGGAACGTAGCAATGGGTCTGTACAAGTTCAGGAGCTGCATGAGCCATATGGCAGGAAGGTGATCAACAAGCGTTATCTCAAGCCCTTCTTTTTGCGTGATGGACCCAGGCATGGAAATGCTGTGCATTCTCTGCCTGGGGGGGGGAACTGTTATGGATAAATTTGTCTAAGGAAAAAGGCATAAATATGAGTGTGTGTTTGTATGTGTGGCAATAGTATAATAAAATATGGTGTGCATAGGGCCAAGGGTTGAGGTGGCAGGGCATGACCATGTGCCACCCTTCCACGTAAGAGGACCCATAAGGTGTGTTGTACATAATCCATGGTAGTAATATTATAAAATGTAAGGTGGCATGGCTCCTCCATGTGCCACCCCTCCACCTAGGCTGCATTTAGTGAGATATGGCTCAAAGTCCATGGGAGAAGTAATATAAAATAGGTGGAGAGGGATATTATATTGGGTTATTCCCTCCATATAGGATAGGCCCATGTGGGGGAGGTATAGATAGTCCAAGGATGCAAGTTAAATAATGGGAAAAGTAGGATGAGGTGGCAAGATTCCTTGTGCCAACCCTCCACTTGTCCTCCTAGATGTTTGAATGTATTATAAAATTGGGAAGAGACCAAGGGAGTATCATAGACTTGGGATATGGGAGTTGATATATGTGGAAAAATGTGGCCAAGCGTTATCGCACACGATTGGGAGTGCGTAACCGCCTAGCCCACATGGGAGACTCTTCCACGCACACCATGCATGTGGGAGGATGCATTTATTGGGAGAGACCCTCTCTCTTGGCTATAAAAGGAGGGGGCTATTCCTTGATGAGACACGCTCATTCTTGTAAAGCCACCTAGCTAGTACTTTGATTTCTCCCTTCCCTTCCTTTCAAAATGAAGCATGGTCCTCTTTCCTTGATGTCTCCATCTTTACATTCCTCCTCCCATCATGTACATGCTTCTCTTTCCCCTCTCCCTTTCCCCTTGTGTCATAGTCTCCCTCTTCATTCCCTTCCCTTCTAATTCCTTTTCCCCTCCCATGATAACGTTTCGCCCTCACGTTCTCCTTTCCTCTATGGCCCTCGAGCGTCGCCATGCTTAGCCTCTAGCCTTTGGTCTTGATTTCTTTTCCGGCTAATAGTGGCCGAAGAGATTGAGACAGATTTGGAATTCAAAAATTCCACTTTGACAACAGGTCTTCTTGTGGCGAGTTTTGTTGGGAGTTCTTCCATCAGGGCAAATTTTGGCACGCAAGAATATTGCTTTGGCTATTTGTCATAGATGTTTGGCTCCATGGGAGTCTGCGCCTCATCTCCTTTGGCATTGCTCCCATACTCGTGATTTTTAAAGCTTCCTTGGGCAACGTTTGCAAGCTCACTTTCCAAATTCTACCTTTGGAAAGCTCTTATGGATCTTTGGGATACACCCACCTAGACATGATTTTGATCTGTTTTTTGTTTGGGTTTGCTATTGGGCATTCTGGACTCTATGGAAGAGTCTTTAATGATTCTACTTTTTTCTTTCTTCAGGCACTCTCTACAACAATCTTTCTATGATTGCTTGAAAACTATGTACATAGATCTTGATGTGTATCTGTCTTATACTAAGATCTTCTCGTGATGTATTTTTCCACATCCCCGTTTTGGGACAGTGATTTTGTAATATATAGCCAAAAAAATTTCACCCAAAAAAAAGTGTGTGTGTGTGTGTACATGCATGCACGTGTGTGTGTGCGCGTGTGAAGCTGCCCTGTATCTGCAAGATGGTCCATATGCAAATTCCAGGGGCACAGCCGTTTCTTGCACAGGCATATGCTGATGATTCATATTTCATGCCCAGGAATTCTCAAAGTGACCTATTTGATGCATACTTTGAATGATTTTGGCATAGCTGTTGGACTGCATATTAACTTTCAGAAATCGAATCTTCTAGCATTGAAAGAAGCTGATTGGCATGCACTTCTCTGGCCAGGCCACATTCTCTCTTCCCATACTCTTGTGAGGCATTTAGGGTATCCCATTGGCTGGAATATTACCCCTCAACAACAGCTCAAATGGGTGCTTCAAAAGATCAACAAGAAGCTGGAATACTGGCATTTGTCCACTTGGCCTCTACATGTTCAACTTCGGATAGTACAGTCTATCATTATGGCATACGTGCAATTTTATTTGCCTCTTCTTCCCTGGTCTTTTAAGCATTTGGCTTCCTATATGTCCCAGGCTATGGAGATATTTTGGAAAAGCAAATCTCACAAAAAAGCTTTGCGACTACTTCCCATGCAGTCTGTTTGTTCTCCTAAGACTCATGGGGGACTGAATATTCTCAATCTTCAGTTTCATATGTTGGCAAGAAAGAGCACTATGATTGCTGATTTTTTTCAGCAAAAACAGCCATGGGCTATTATGTTAGCAGCTATGTGTGGAAACATGACGTCCCATGCATATGGGCATTGGATTACAGATCACTGGGAAGCAGTGATGACCACATTTCCGGGGAAAATTCCTGGTTGTCCTGTTTCTTCTGCTTTTATTCATGATTGGAAGAGAATTCTCTCTTATGCTAAATGGACAGGTGCTTCTTCCCATCATGGTAATTCTTTTCGCTTGGAAAGCATCCATTGGAGCAAGGTGTTTGAATCGCCTCTCGCTTTACAGGCACCTATTAAAGCATATAATCTTATGAAATTGGGCATAAGATTTGTCGGAGATGTTGTGGATCAACATGGTTATGTGCTTTCATTTCCACAGGCTTGCAGGACATTCCCCTTGGGTCTGCATCATAGGCCCATTTGGAGAATACTTTCAACTATGTTGCAGCCATTTGTTCCTGTTCCTCCACTGTTTGTACCACTGTTTGTACAGGACAGATTACTGGACTGGAATCTGACTTCCTTATCTCCTGCTACCTGTTTGCTTTCAATGCATAATCTGGCCTCCTCGATGGTCTACAGATTTCTTCTTCCACCGCCATGGATTGATAAGCATGCCAACACTCTTTGGAATTTGGATAGGCCTTTTATCTTGGTGGCAATCACGACTCAAGAAAATTTGGAAAGCCAAATTGCCATTGAAACAGAGGCTTTTCTTTTGGAGATGTATAGTGGGAGCTTTTTCCATTGGGGTGAAATTGGCAGCACGTCGCATTGCTTCCCCTTCCTGCCCCCGTTGCTCTCATCACCGTGAGACAGT